>NC_136065.1:1045078353-1045453353 GCF_964261635.1 Lissotriton helveticus
TGGGGTGCAGGGGGACTGGCGGGATGAGAGCAGAGGCAGCGGAGCTCTTTAAATGCACTGGTAGGTGGTAGCTGCAGCTAGCAAGAAATTAAAAGGGAGCAGTGGGGCTCTGTCACACACACCACCTAAAGTCGGAGGGGGTATCTGGACGATACTGCGTGTCAGTGATTCTGTTCAAGCGCCAGCAGTCACGTGGAATGCGCTCATACTTGCCGGCAGAAGGACTTTGTAACACAAATTATTTTTGTTCCGTGAGAGGGACAGGTTTCTCACTTACCATTCAAATGTATTAGGAATCATAGATACTGAGAACAAAATACTGAAATAGACTAGAATAGAAAGGGACTGACAAGCAATATGAACAAGACAGCAAAAGTGAAAGCAGGGGTGCGCGCGCACCACATGCGTAGACGGGACAAGTTTAAAAACAAGTACGGGAAATGCAAGCGGGGGGGAGGGGGGGCGCGGGGAGCGGATCCCTTTGAAGTAGCTCATGGCCTCGCGGCCGTGAAAGTGAAAGCAAAGCAATTAGGGGGGAGGTGGGAGGGAGGCTGATGGCTTTGATGTGTGAGCACACGCTGATAAGCTTGTGGGAGGGAGGCTGGGCTGCCTTTGATGTGGTAATGCGAGGCAGGCAGGCAGGCGGCTGGTGGCATTGTGCACGCGCTTTTTAGGGCTTGCGCTTGCGCAATGACCTAAAAAGCACATGCACTGCAAGGAATCGCCAGGGGAATCGCCAGTGGTGGTTAAGCTCTGTTTAAGCCGCAATAGAGCTTCGCCAGCTATGTGCAGAAGCGCATCAGCAGGCGAGATCTAAAAATCAAATCCTTTACCTCCGAACTCCTCCCCGTAAACAGAGGCATCCCTCAAGGCTCCATTCTCTCCCCTCAACTGTTCAACATATATATAGAACCCGTCACCTCCATTCTGAAAAAAGCAAACATCCCTTTTCATCTATATGCAGATGACATACAGATCTACTTGGAAACCTCCTCCTTTAACGACATTCGAAGACTCAACAATACTCTCAGAGAAGTCCAAGAATGGTTTTCAACGAACCACCTCAAACTCAATCAGGGAAAAACTGAGTTCCTCCTCATCTCCAACAAGGAAGAAAACCCGCAAATCGTTGAATGGTTGAAAAATATTGATGCCCTCAACGGAAATCTCACCCTGGCAACCTCGGTCAAATCACTGGGAATCACCCTTGACCACAAACTATCCATGACCAATCACATCAAGAACTCCGCCAAGAGCGCCTTCCTCAAACTGAAGCTCCTCAACAAAATCAAACCCCACATCCCTCCTATCGACCTCAAACAAGCCACCCAATCCCTGGTGTTGTCCAGACTGGACTATGGGAGTGCAGTCCTCTCCGGTGCAGCTTGCTCCCACCAAGCCCCTCTCAAAGCCAGCCTCAATGCAGCAGCCAGAGTGGTCACCGGAATCAAGAAATTTGACCATATATCTCCCGCACTCAGAGATCTAAAATGGCTCCCAGTTGAAATGCGGGCCAGCTTCATAAGTGCCTGCCTCACACACAAAGCCCTGCACACAGGGAATCCGGAATATCTAGCCTCCAAACTCAAGAAAGCCGGGCAAGCAATGAGCCTCAGGAGTTCCAACTCCTTCCTTCTCATTCCCATGAAAACGCGTAAACAAAAGACTGCTGCCCGCTCTTTTGCAGGAAACGCTCCGAAAATCTGCAACGCCATCCCAGTCGACATCAGAACTACCCCTTCTTTCCAAAATTCAAAAGCCTCCTAAAAACCCTCTACCTCAACCGCGCCTTCCCGAACGCAATTACGTGACGCTCTCACCTCCTCCAGGCAGTCACCTGACAGCGCACCTCCACCAGGCAGCCTTCGAACACCGCACAACCACTACCTACCTCATGCCCTCTCTCTGAACTCTCAGCCCCTGCGTCTGCACCGCGAAGAAATCATTTCAAGCATTAGACTTGCCTTCCTTAGGCTTTGAGACTACCTCTTGACCCCTTTTCCTCAATGCCACTCCTCAGATCCCTCGACCTCTCTACCTCAACGGCACACCTCTGATGCTCAGCAGAACTGCAAAGTTTCTTTTTGAACTTTTTCTGTATTTTCCTACCATGCCTTTGTGCTGTATTTTGTCTCCTTTTTAGGTTTCGCCTGGCGTCGGAGCTCCTAGCTACGCCCAGTAGAAATCTTATGTCCATACAGTGTAGGGCTTAGTCCCGCCCTCCGTTCCATTGGCTAGCTCCATAAATGGAGGCTAGCCATTGGAACAGAGATCTGTCCGTCAATTGCGGAGCAGATTCGGGGGCGTTCCGACCATTTTTACTCATCCTGCCCCTTCTGACAACGTCATGCGGCCGTGGGCGGGGTTCATTTTTTTTTCTCCTCCATGTTTGTTTCGGCCATTCCGCGGCCGACCGCCGCCGGAGGAAGTCCAGGTCCAGGTGAGTGCCGGCCGTTCCCGCCGCCCCCCCTCCCACTGTCCGTGCTCCGCCCCCCCTCCCGCTGTCCGTCCCCCCCCCTCCCGCTGTCCGTGTAGTATCTAACTGGTTGTGCGGTGCTGGGGTTGGGCAGCAGACTCAGATTTTTTTTTTGGGGGTGCTGGCCGTTCCTGCCGCCCCCCCACCCCCCCTCCCACTGTCCGTGCTCCGCCCCCCTACCGCTGTCCGTTCCCCCCCTCCCGCTGTCCGTGTAGTATCTAACTGGTTGTGCGGTGCTGGGGTTGGGCAGCAGACTCAGATTTTTTTTGGGGGGGGGCGCTTATGTCGTTTTGTCACGGCATTGGGCACACTGCCAGTGTGAAATGGTTTCCGAGGGTGTAGAGTGGCTTTTCACTAAACCCGCGCCCCTGCTCTGGGTACGGCGTGGTGCCACAGCTGGCCTTTCCTTTTGGAGACCGCAAAGTGGTGCGAACTTTTCCTCAGGCTACTTCATAAAAACTCCTACAATTAACGGGTCATTTCCATATTTCACATGGGAGCCTGTGGGTGATGGTTTTGAATGAGAGCCTTTTCTCCTAAATGGGGTCGTTACACCCACTCGCTTGGCGCTATTGATATGGTTTCCGGATATTGCCCCCCTATGCAGGGTAATCACCTCACCTGCAGCGATGGGCGCAGTTACCCAGCATTCTGTGTGCAGTGCCACTTACTAACTTGCTTCAACCGGATTGGGCACGAGGGGGCATGGTTGGGGAGGGGATAAGTGGACGGTCGAGGCCTAATGATGAAATCCCTGGTCTGGGTGCCGGGGGCGCACCCCCTTCCAGCCCTCGGTGCTCGTGTTTGGGCCGCACCTGCAGGCCGGTGTGCTGCTGCTCAGCGTGAAGTGATTTACTGCGCCGAGTGTTTCTACGTGGGTGCCTCGGCGGGGCAGGCATCTGGTCGCACTGGTCCTTCCGGTCTGGGGGAGCAGCATTCCTGCCCCGGGCTGCAGTGGGGACATATCTGGGATGCTTCTCCGGGGACCCGCTGGAGATCTCCGTGACCTGATAGGAAAGGGGCGCAGCCCAAGGGGCGGGCTGCAAACTCGGAGCTGTCGGGGCCAAGTGTCACACGGTGGACGGCGAGTCTGCCCACAACGGCCAGGGGGAGGGGTGTCGCACAACAGGTGCGTTCTGCAAGACATAATTTAGTCTATTATATCGGCTTTGATTGCACAGTAAGTGACCCTACCGTGCACCAGGATACTCCCCTCTTTATGGGGTCTCTGCAATGATTCTATCTCCTACCAGCGTAAGGTGTCGGGACCTGTTACATCACACACTATGAAATGTGCATAAAGTGTTGCAAAAAGCTTGGGCTTAATATATTTCTACCCAAACCATTTTTTTAGCAGCACTTGAATAATGAACGCTTTCTAACCTAGATTACAATTGTAATTTATGTACCGCCAAATAACAAAATGAGCTGTGACAAAAGCAGTAACCCGCTGAACTAAGCACATAAAATGCTGTTCTCTTATTTGCATAGTACCTGTTATTTGCAACTGGCACATTAACCCTCTGAACTACTTTAGATGAGTCAAAACTGCCCATGGACAAAACACCAATCCCTCTCCAGCAGGTGCATTAACCACCAGTTTTCTGGGCACTTTTATAGTTGCCTGAAAACTGTGATATACAAGGAACTCTGCAGTGCTCTGCCAGTAAGGAGTGTCCCTCACCCATCAGCCTCCCGGTGAAGCGCTCACTGCGTCCGGCATTGATCCCAGGTCTGCTGGGGCGGACTTGCTGCCGGCCCGCGGTTTTTTCGTGGAGCTCAGAGGTGGTGTATGCATTATGGGACAGCGGCCATTGCTTGCTATTATGCATTGCAAGATTGCGGGAGTGTTCTAATAAAGTCTGGTCTGGTAGCTAACTGGACAGTAGGGACCGATGTTCTGCTGATATCCCGGCTGGTCCAGCCTTTCATCCTTCTGAGGTCCATAAAACGAGTGCTGTTGATTTGGTACAAACATCTGTTGTTGGGCGCCAAGATACCCTTGGGTGAACTTGAGCTTTACAAATACACATTACCGTTATGCCGTTGCAGCATAAACAATGGCCCTTCTCCCAATTTATTAGATCTTCTATAAATTTCCCTTCATTGGCTCCACATAGAGTACACCCTATTCCGGGATTAATATAATAATTCTTTTGCCACATTTTAAAGCTACTACTTGTATAAATGGACATAGCTATCTGAATGTACTCATGATACTGTATTGCATGCAAAGCATTATGGGTAGGTAGGAGTTCCAATATTTTTTTAAAGTTTATGATTTGCAGTACTGCACCTGCCACATCTCGGGCTCATATTATACATTTTTTTGTCAATGCATTATGGGAGTACCATATGTAACAAAGTTTATGATGCTCACTGGGGACCTCAGGAGCAGACGAGCAGTGCTTGTTCCAGTGTCCAGGCCCACTTCTAACATTGAAAGATAAGATGGGGCTTGTGGTTACCAACTCCAGCTGATGGGGGCGCCTGCCCATCTCCGTGGGGGGGGGGGGAGGCTCCGCCGCCTGTCCATCTCCAGGGGACGGTGTGGTGTTTATGGTGGGCGGCAGGGGCATGTGGGTGGTATAATCCTGCTTTTCGCGCTAGCCCCTCACTCGTGTTTCTTTTCTTTCCCTAGGAGCGCTCTGCAGAGATGGCAATAAAGGCTCTGGGTGTGTGTGTGGTAGTAATTGCTGTCTGCTGAGCTCGTCCGTAGGGTTCAATAGGTCTCACATTTGCGAGAGATTAAGCTAATGGCAATGTAAATAACAATGCCATTTATTTATCTGTTTTCAAAACCAACACATAAATACACATTTTGTCATTTACAATGCCAATAGCTCTAACTTTTCCAGAGGCGAAACCATTGCATTGTAAATGCTTGTTCATCATGTTGTAAAGCGCTCCGATACCCGCGGGTCTGGCTAGCGCTATAGAAAACCTCTAAATAAATAAATACATTTCAACTGCCTAGCATTTGCAAAGATCGAAGAGGCTGCAGATCTTTGGCCTTTCTCGCCTCAAAATTGTGAAATGCTCTTACTCTCAGTTTGTGGCGCAGATATTAAAACTCTGCTTTTTGATTCTTGTCTATAGGGTATTTAAACCTCAGGCTATTAACTTTTCCCTTTTCCTGACCTTCACCACTAGCGCTGGGACGCCTCTTTGGAGGCAGCCGTACACTTTACAAATGACATGATTTGTATAAGAGTATGGGCTCTGCAAATCAATCTTTAAGCAGTATCAAATATGGCTTCTAATTGTTGAAGGTTAGGTTAATTCTTGCCAGGCTCAATAGCTACTTCTGGCATCAACAAACTACAAGCACTAGGATGAGGAATTTGAATATTGGAATGTTAGGCTATGAAGCAAACCATATATCTGTCAGGAATCAATGCCTCACTCGTAAATCAAAGATGTGGGCTTCCTTCAAAGAGCAAAAAAGTATATGGTCAAAGAATAATGCCGTCAAGATAACTTAAAAGATCCAAATCAAGTCACATAAAATGGTAACAATTTAATAAAACAAGTCAAATCATACACAACAGAAAATTAGCCAAAGTGATAGCAAAGAGATATTGTAAAATAGAAAAAAGATTCCACAATACTGACCGGCCAAAAATAGTGTAAATTAATCTAGAGTTCGAATTCAGTCAAAGTATGGTTCGAATTTAAATCAGTGGGTCAAACCATGCTTTGTCACCCATTGAAGTGATTATGTCAAGTTCACAGTGAGCTTGCTCAAAGATACAGAATGTGATATTGGAACTCTGGCTCGAAGACGCCAAATTTCCAGCCTGAAGGTATCAAGCTGCTTGATTGGTAACATGAGGCCATAAGTGATATTTTAGTTTCTGATTCTTCGGTTCGTGATATTTTTAGATCGAGCCTTCAGGCAAATTGCATGCGCTATTGCTTGGGAACCTATTGTATCTAAACAAAAACTCTAAAAAAAGGGGCTTTTAGTCTGCCAATTACTTACCATTTGTTGGCATCAGTATCCCTCTTTTTTGCTGCCTTCTAATTCGGCGGTGCGTGCCAGACCGCCACGTCCTGATCTTTGTGTAGAGCATGGACCAAGTACAGATTGATTAGGCTTAATTTGGTGTCCATCTGTTGCTCATGGTAGACACAGTGATTGAGGTACTATTTATTCTTTATTTTATTGCATTTTTATATTGCGCAAACTGAACCCGACTCGAAGGTAATGGAGTGCTTTATAGGAGCACCAGTACATTACACAAGTTCACATTCATTTTTTGCGATGGGGAGATTATGTGATTTTCCCAGAACTACAGGATGCTGAGGCGATGCCAAGGCTAAAACCCAGCTGCCTGGTTCGAAAGGCTGCAGAGCTGACTGTAATGCCAAATATTGTTCCCACTGTGACAAGTTCTTAAAAATGGCAATATCCACCAACACCTCTCAAATTATAGTCCATACTTATTTATTTATGATATTTTGTTGATGGTATATTTTATTTAAGATATATATATATTTATTTATGATCTTTTCTCTATTCTATTTCACAATGCTAGGTTATGATTGAGAAAGTGTATAAATTAGTGTGATATGATTATACAATTGAAGAAGCCTTGGTAGTGTATTTTTTTAGGTGTTCTCCATCGCACCAACCATGTTTCCATGTGGTTATTTCAGAATGATTTGCTGTCCAAAACCTAAGCCTCCTGAATATAAGTACCTCTGGGCAGCATCAAGTGAGTTATTGCTTTTAAATTATCTATCTGAACTTCTAGATTAGACTATATGCACAGGTTGTTCTGGGTAAGTTAGTAGTGAGTGAAGATGTAGTTTGTGCATGAGTACAGGATGCAAAGTGTTGTGCAAGCAGTTGGAATATGCCCTCCTGACAAAGCCAGGGTCCAAGTCGACTTTCTTCAGAAATGGGACAATGCGTACTATTTAGATTGTTGAGCTTGTTGGCGGGAGGTATCTTGTCTGAGGTATGTTTTGATTATAGTTAGAAGGGCCTTCAAAGCTTCTTCAGATGTGGGACTTTACGACAGAGGGCGAGGCGATATTCTCTGTATAAGCATATAATGAGGTAGTGAGAATGTCATTAAGTTCAGAGATGATGAATTTTCTGAAACTACTTCAACTGAGTATATTGCAAGGTGTAAGGGAGAGATGGTGGATTTTTCTCAGTGCTTTCTAAGAAATTTCTGATTGAGTAGATTTTCTATGAAGAAATAATTTACATCTCATTTTTTTCATTGAATGCACCTTCTACAGGAAAGTAAGATATATCTTTAAAGCTTGTTTTTTAACAGATAATTGTAGTTTTGGTGTTTAGTTTTCTACTTATGGAGTGCGGGACTTTGATGTGAGAGTTAGGTTATCAACAAATTGTGTTTTGCATCATTGCCTTTTTTTGCCTGATCGACCTTTCAGCTTTAAACCGTTCTTTGGTATCAGAGGGTTGGGTACCTTCAGTGGAGGGTGAGTGCCCATGTTGGTTAGTAAGGTGGAGCTGTAAGAATCTAGCAGTTTCTCAATGTTGGCCACAGATGTGATTTCTGCAGTGCTGTGTTCCTGCTCAAGTGTTTAGATGAGGATGAGTGTAATTGTTGTTAGGATGGTTTTAGTGTGTCATGGGAGGAAATGGGTGTGGTAAACATATGGTTCAATGACAAAGTTATTTACCCAGTCTAATGGCATTATGGATTGCACGTTAAGTAAGGTGTGGATATGAACACACGGTCGATGCGTGCAGCTTTTCAGTTTGAGCAAGAACTGAGGTTCTTTAATTTTGACTCTATCCTACATTTGTCGTCGTTTTGCGTTGCCTTTACACAGGCTGCTCTATTCATGAAGTGTCTCTGCCCTTTGGACTGCAACGTGTTGAAAACCCCCCTCTGTCCTTGCTTTGAAATCAATCTCAGACACCAGCTGGCCTAACTGCATACAGACATGTCCTGCCATTACTGATTGACCTATAGGTGCTGTAATTGATTTACTTGTGGGTTGGGCAGAAACACGACGCAAGGGGGACGTTCTGGTTATATGATGCCTTGTTTTGAATGTTTTCCTATTGGCTAATATTTTGCAGATCTTGTATGTCCATATTAGGTATTTTGCATGCTTGCAAAAGCTAGGACTGCCCCTTACTTTTGTGCTGAGTTTGTAACCCTAAGCATATAAAAGGCCTCTGTGTTCTGTACTCTTTAGACTGCCTCATTCAGTTGCGAAGGCTCCTGTGTGACGTAGTCTCACTTAATTAAGTTTAATAAAGATGTCTTTTCATATTTCAGCTTCTGTGCCAAGTTCTTTGTATTAGTGAGACCCCTGAGAATGAAGATTACAGTTCTTCAAATGGCGCCCAACAACGCGGGCCTCATCAGAGAAGTGACTTTCTGAAGGAGTGATCTTGTCAGGAGACTGAAATCTACTGAGGAGGACAGGACGGGACTCTACTACTCTGTGCACAAGGATTCTGGGGATTCTTTGTCTCTGCAGCCCAGTATATTTCTGATCTTCCTGATTTTGATCCTCCACATGATGTCACTCCTGACTGAGAACCTTTTTGGCGTGAGTATTCTAAAAAAGGACCGTTAGGTCATTTAGAACTTGGCAGTTAGAATTTGGACAACCTTTTGATTGGTAAAAGTAAGGTAGTTTAGTAACGCTTACTGTAGCTTCGGAATTTTGGAATTTGTGTTGGCCAACTTTTGATTTGTATGGATTTTATATGCAAATTGCAATTTGTGTAGACAGGTAATGTGGAGATTTTTCTCTATTTGGTTTGGTTGAACGGTGCACGTACGAAAAGTACATTAAGCACTACTTTGATTATAACATTGTATATTCTGCCATATTTTTGGCATGCCTGTTTCAAGCTCACATAGAAGAATGTGTTGCTTTATTTGGAAGGTACCATAGTGTGATGTGAAATTAATTAGCCGGCTCTCCTAGAAGGAATACCTAAATAGGTTTAGGTATACAAACATATCGCTTCCTTGGTGATTCTGTATCCCCAGGGAATTAAAATATGGACATAATACATACAAGGATCCTTTGTTCTATGCAATTTTATGAATGAAGATATGCAGAGCGATTTTTGGTGTTCTGCTAGCCAAAGCTAGTGAATTGAGTGTATTTTCGCTTCTTGGACACACATCAGGCTGTTGGGCTGTTTTTGCAGTCTTTTGGAACACAATTGAGAAGCGTTTCTTGTAAATATGACTTACAACTAGTATTTACAAATGGTTTGGTTTAAGTACAGTCTGTGGGCTGTCCTTTGTTTCTGTTCTGAGTATTGGTTTGTGGGTTAAATGTGTGTTTAAATGTCTATGTGGTTTTCCCATTAGTACAATTTCTGTAAGTGAATAGCGATGGCGCTATTCACGAAATAAATGGCTAAAGCGCGCCGTATTGTTTGTCCTGAGTTTTTGACCCCTTTCTGTTTATGTCTGAAATGAGCTCAATGTCTGTTCGTGGTTTTTCTTGATGTTTTCAGTCTATTAAGCAAAATGTCTAAATGCTTAAAAACTAAAATGTAAATTCACATTTACTAGGAATAAAAAAAGCCTCAAAATCGAAATTGTGTGTTTTGTAGGAAAATAAACTTATAGTATTTTTTACTTACATACATTGTGTTAGATATTAACAGGCAAACACTTCAGCTGAAGTAAATTTTTGCTGAATTCAAGCGCATATTATAGAACACGCATTGATATGTTTTAGTTTGAAAAAGATTGCCACCGTGCTCATGTTACAAACATTGAGAGACAAGCTAAATAAACAGGAATATTTACCAATCTCAGGACTTCGCCCTCAGTTGCACGGGTGAATCTTTGCATTTCAGAATGTTGTTTTAAAAAGGTTCCAAAACTAAGGTTCATTATTTTGTATTATAGGAAGACATTTCAATTAAGGGTTTTCCTCTCTTTAAGCATTTCTGTAAGCATATTCTTGGCTCTGTTGCTAAATAATAACTAACCCATGTAATGAAGAAACATTTAAAAAGAAAGAAACAGTAACAGATGCTGAAACAAGATAAGGCATGTGCAAGGTAACTAAAAAGTTAACGATGTCTTGAACATTGATTAGCAATCTCAGATAAAGATCAATCAGGGAAATTGGCTTTGCAAGGTCAGTTTCTTACAGTTCATTTCAGAGTAAACCTGGTTAATGTGTACATGAACTGGGGAGGCCAGGCCACCTTGTTCGACAGCCTACCTTTGCAGGCCTACGTGGCACAGGGCAAAAAAAAAAAAAAAGAAAATGAAGTCAGATTCGAGGAATTACAGAACCTTAATATGTGGAATTATCAAAAATGATTGTGTTTATTAAAAATAATTATTAATTAAGCAAAATAATTATTAAAAATAAGTGCTACAAAATTAGTTTTTTACTATTCATGAAGCTTAATACTTATACTGTGACCTCCTAGCATTATAATTTAATTTAAGTTATGTTATACTGCATAATGAGGACATTAGCATATAGAATTTCACTTGGCGCAGGCGTGACAAACTCATTTTTCTAAGGAATTACATGAGATATGTCTAATATCCAATCTCTGCAATCTGTAAAGAACATTCTGAGGATGATTAATAAGTAATGCAATTGAAGGATCTTTATTTTTAAGTGCCCCAAATATCAAAGTCGAATTTGGGTAACATTTGGGCATTCTTGCCATTTACAATAGCTTTAAAGTGCTTTAGGCTTCAGTAAATGCATACATTTAGGTATAATACAAATTTGCAGGTTGTTCCCATTTGGGTTTGCTTTTAAATGGCTCAGTGAGCCAATGTGCCCGGTGCAGAGGTTTGAGTTTAATATCAGGGTGGAAGGTTTTAACTTTAGCTGGACCTACTGAGACCTTTATCTAATTAAGGTTGATGAAATAAGTACCATTGCAACAAGCATTTGTTCTCAATACATTAAAGAACTTAATCCCAAAGGGAAAATATGAAAAAAGGTTTTCTTTGAAAGTCCCAACATCATGCTAAATGCTCTGCAGAAATGATACATTTGTATCTCTGCTCTAAAAAATAATGTGCACTAGTTGCTTTTATTTGACAAAAAAATTGAGGTATTGCATTAAGTCTTAAACAGAAAATAAGACAAAGCTCTTTATTAAAATTTTGAAGGCTACATGCCTAAGTGAGAACGATTTGCCAATTAAGAATTATTTTTCACAGTGGAAATTGTGGCACAAAGCTAACATGGAGTGTCAGTGAAACAATTTTACTTTTAGTTTAATGTTGCGAGCTGACTGACAAGATGGTAACAGTTAAGTAATGGAAATTTATTTTTGTGTTTATTAATGTGTATCATGTTTTGTCTTCTGATTAAAAGTTATAAAGGATATTTGTTTGTTATGAGAAATGTCTCTCTTTTGTGTGTTGTGTATTTTTTGTGCTTCTGCCCACAGATCATTCATGGATTGTTCTGGGTGATTTTAAGGCTGACAAGACACGTGAGTTTGGTTGGTTGAAAAGAGATGTGTTTTTGCGTAACTCCTTTGGAAAGGAATGTTCATGTGATTTTCATGTTTGTGTATTTGGTCCTATCATGAATTGTTCTTGCTGGTCCTGTATGTCAGAAGTGACACAGTAGAGTGTATTGACAGCCGATAACAACTGACTAGTGACCAGCTGTCAAAAGGAGGGTAAGGAAAGTAAAAGAAAGTGTGAGAAAAGTAAAAGAAAGTGTAATTTTGATTTTAAACCTGACAAATTAAGCAGGCCTGAATATTGGGTTTTGGGCTGCAGGTTCACAGTGCATAAAGTGCATGCAATGGTGTTGTATGTCACCGCTTATTTACATATGCTATTTGTACTTTGTCTATGCTTTTTGTGCTTGATATACAGCGCGTATATCTGATGGCTTGGCATGTGTGTGTTTTTTATTTTTTATTTTATGCATGTTTTTGTTTTATGTTGCTGCTTTAGATACTATTACAAGTTCACCTGTGTTGTGAAGGGTTCTACATGACGATGTATATCTCTGCACAACTGTTGGGTGAATTTGCGCTGATACTAAATTTCACAGATATGATTTTTTATGCTGTGAACAAGACAGACAACACTTCACCAGTGTATGTCAAATTTGTCTATATAGTATTGAAGTAAAATAAAAGAGATATACAGGATCAAAGTGTGTCACCTGCAATTAGTCACAATACTGTCATCTTCCCTTAAGGAACAAGCAGCCCTAGATTTATGTTTCCTTGATTGGACCTAAGGATGAAATTACAGATTTGTGGCTCTTGCTAATGGTGACTTAAACGTTTCATTTTTTCCCTGAAAAAGGAACTGGAACATTAGCTGAGATTACCGTATATGGTTTAGCGGCCAGCGGTAGAGCTAACATTTGTGAACTATTTTTGATTTTTGTTCACCCAAGTAATTCCTTGTTCTTCCTATAGATTTTTCTTTTGTTACTTCTCCCCTGATTGATGTCGCATCGTGCCTAGTTATTGGGGATTTTAGCTGTGTCCTAGTCCCATTTCTCTTTTCCATATTCCTTTCACCAGTTAGCCCTTTTATTATTTTTTTATTGTTCAGGTTCACACTTCCAGATTGCAGTAATGTACCAGAAACACCCATATTATGTATAATTCCCTTTTGTATGACCAGACTGGTTTTCAAGAATTTTCTTTAGGCCTACTCCGATGTTTTCCAGTCTGACCGTCATGGTATTGATGGACTGGTTAACTGACTCAATACTATAGTAAGATAGGTTTTCCACCTCAATAGGAGACACCTTACGTTTTATTGAATATGACAAATTCAATGCCTATTCTAATTTGGTTTTTAGTTCCTTTTTTCTGCTGCTTTAATTTTTGGTGGATTAGATGTGTTCTAAATCATGGAAATACCAGGACTCTCTAGTTCTTGTCTTTTGTTTCCACATTTTGATCATTAGCCTTTGTATTGTATAGTGCACCTGATGCATAGTTATTAAAAGGGAGGTATCTACATGTCCCTGATAATCTGTATCATGTGATTTCTCTTTTGAGGTGTTCTAGAAAAGGAATTTAGGAACACCTAGACGTAATCATTGAGGGAAAGAAATGTTTGCCCCATTAGACAATGCCACCATGTGTGAGGACATCCATTCAGATAGAATTCCCATGTAGCTATCTACCCTTAGATGGTAGAGGATATGCTCTCACAAAACAATTGAAGAAGCTAGAGGCACTGTTCTGTCTACTACCTTTGTCTTTGTATTGCCTTTGAGAATGATAGTGTGTTCTAGACCAGAATTGTCCCATGACGTATGGCCACTCCTTTAAAGATTGCAGGCCACCTGCTTGCAGTCCCCTTGTTATACAATGAACTGTTTTTGTACTTAATTGAAGGAAACTAACAACTGTGTCACATTTTCTACGTCACTAGGTTCTGCGGGGTTAAGTCATAATAACCTGCGGAACTCACCCACAATCCCATCAGTGACAGCTATAGATGAAAAGTCCCAGCACCCAGAAAAGAAGCAAGGCTGAATAGCGATCGCCAGCGCAGTCCCCTTGTTATACAATGAACTGTTTTTGTACTTAATTGAAGGAAACTAACAACTGTGTCACATTTTCTACGTCACTAGGTTCTGCGGGGTTAAGTCATAATAACCTGCGGAACTCACCCACAATCCCATCAGTGACAGCTATAGATGAAAAGTCCCAGCACCCAGAAAAGAAGCAAGGCTGAATAGCGATCGCCAGCGTGCCATCAATGGTATCTCTAAAGCATCGCACTTGCTCCATCAGACGGCATTGGACATCACAGAACCAGAATTTCAGTGCACAAGAGCGAAAGAGAAGGATTCTTGTTGTTTTGAGGCTTCAGTTTTCCACCTGTCATGTGCTGGTGACCTCTGACAGTGTGCAGTCCCTTGAGCCCCTTGGCCTGAGTTTTGGCCACACACCCCTTTTTCTTTGCTCCAACGGAAAGGCAGTGCACCGGAGGATCCAAGATTGGCAAAAGGCACTACATTGTGGTACCTATGATTAAATGAAAGAGCAGCCCGAGCATCCTCTGACACTGAAATGAGAGTGTTGGAGCCTGAAAGTGTTGCTGAATGTGAAAGTCTGTTGCTCTTTCCCGATTAATAGTACTTTGGTCTGCATGAGATGATCTGTGCCCATGACAAACGAAGAGCACAATATCTGTAGTGCCGGCAGCACAGGAAATATTGGTGCACTGCATTGAGACATTGAGACTTTCAAGTGAGCTGTGAGTGTTTGCCAGGAAGGCACTCCAACGGATACTGAGAAGTACCATTTTCATGAAAGGCCTGAATGAAGAGGCCCATGCCGAAGAAAACAACAGAAGCAGATTTGATGGACAATAGAAGCCTGCCAGAGAGGCTTGGACGGACTCTGGGTATTTTCCGTGCGATTGCATAGAATGGGTGTTAGGAGACTGATTCTTATTGTTTTACTGGCATTGTCAATAGTCGCTGAAATAACTAGGAGCCCTGAAAATGTTTGCAAAATAATTTTAGGATTTGCCTGTGTAATGGCAAAAGGAGGGCCTGAGGTTCTTTAATTTTAACTCCATCTTACATTTGTCGTCGTTTTGCGTTGCCTTTACACAGGCTGCTCTATTCATGAAGTGTCTCTGCCCTTTGGACTGCAACGTGTTGAAACCCCCCCTCTGTCCTTGCTTTGAAATCAATCTCAGACACCAGCTGGCCTAACTGCATACAGATATGTCCTGCCATTACTGATTGACCTATAGGTGCTGTAATTGATTTACTTGTGGATTGGGCAGAAACACGACGTAAGGGGGACGTTCTGGTTATATGATGCCTTGTTTTGAATGTTTTCCTATTGGCTAATATTTTGCAGATCTTGTATGTCCATATTAGGTATTTTGCATGCTTGCAAAAGCTAGGACTGCCCCTTACTTTTGTGCTGAGTTTGTAACCCTAAGCATATAAAAGGCCTCTGTGTTCTGTACTCTTTAGACTGCCTCATTCAGTTGCGAAGGCTCCTGTGTGACGTAGTCTCACTTAATTAAGTTTAATAAAGATGTCTTTTCATATTTCAGCTTCTGTGCCAAGTTCTTTGTATTAGTGAGACCCCTGAGAATGAAGTTTACAGTTCTTAAGAACAAAACATGAATTTACCCGGTCTAATGGCATAATGGATTGCATGTAAAGGGAGTTGTGCATGTGAACTCAAGGTGAATGTGTGAAGCTATTAAGTTTAAGTAAGAAGAAAAAGATAGCATTAGTAAGAAAAAAACAGAACTGAAATTATGTTGGCGAATGATATATGACAATTGAGTCCGCAAAAACATAACGTGTATTTGTAAAGCACATGATCGTCCCAGCATGGGTACCTTGGTGCTTACTGAAATAGCAGATGTTTATTGTTACCCAACGGTACTCACTATATTGGCCTATGAAGGATGAAAGGTTGAGTTGAACTGCTGGGGTTAGAATCTGTGGCCATGCAATGAAACACAGATTCCTTTGTGGATGCATTAGTCTACTGTGCCACGAGACTCTACGTTTAATAAATCAGAATTAAATACTATCAATTGAAATTACATGTAATTAGGATGAATGTCAAATTGATACATTTGATGTCCCTTTATTTGATGGAATCTTAAGCATTCTACGGTTTTTCATGCAGGCTTCTCCTGTCATTAAGAGGATCCTGAATTCCAGTTTAATAAAAAGAGAAAGCTACATGAGTGCCTTTCAGCAAAAGAGAAGTGCGCAGTGCCTTGTGTATTTTGGAAGACAAAAAAGTTGATCATGTAAGATGCATGGCAGAATTCGTAGTTCCAGTAGGTGTTGCAGGTACATATTTGGAATGATCTTGTTGGTGCTTCTCACTTGTCTTTGCCACTTTTTTTCCTTTACATGTGTCTGTTTTTTCAATACATACAACCAAAAAGTGATGATGCCTTGTAACGTAAATCGTATTATTTTGTGTTATTTTTTCTGCCCATATATTTTAAATATTTCGAATATTTTCTTAGAGTATTGTTTTATTTATTTTTCTTCTGTGCATAAGTATATATTACTGAGGTAACCTTTACAGAAGTCCCTGGATAGTCAGAGGTTACTGGGCTTGGTTTATGTGAATTACAGCCATTTACCACTGGTTTCATGGTACTTAATTCTACTATTGAAATGACAACTAATCACCAAATACACTACTTTTCTACTTGACTCCAATTGTTGCGAAGTTGAGCAGTTCACGACTTACTCAGGGAGGTGGTGTGGTGTTAGTATATCAGCACTCAACTAACATCAAACACCCGTCAATAAACCACAGCCCAGCAAGTACTTTGGTTTATAAAAAGTACATTGTTACTACTCATACAGCTAGAAATACTAAGCATACTCAACAAAAGGCATTTCCAACTATTACTAATGGGTCCCACTGGATTCCCAGGGATAGTCTATGGCGATAAAGTGCATTGGCCTGTTGCCCTATGAAGGGTCATCTCGGTGGCCCTGTGGGAATTCACTCACAGTCACTCAGTAGTTCCAGTAGATCACTCTTTGCCCCATCTGTGTCTAATGTAGCAGAGCATGCCTGAACATGTCAGTGAGGCAGGACGCCTAAGTGGTGTGCACCTAGCACAGCACACTGAATGGAGGTGAGGCTGTCTTTGCCCTGGGCCAGCCCGATATATTTGCACTTTTGTACTAGGAGTGCCGACACCCACCAGTCCGTTCAGCAGGGGCAGCGATACTACAAGTGAAGAAGGTGCTGTGTCAGAGTTGTGGTTTCTGCGGTCCTGGCAGTCTTGCAGTTTGGTTACTTCCTTGGGCCCAATCACAATCCACCATCGAACCAAACTAAGGGACATATTTACAATGAAATGTTGGAGCACAGAGCTGCACCAAATTTGTCTGCACCGTGCTCCGATATTTCCATAACACAGGGATGCGCCCTATTTACAACAATACGACGCAGCTCTGTGTTTTCCTTAGCATTGGCGCTAAAATTAACTGCCTAGCTCCAACGCAGGCACCCTTACACCATGGTGCAAGCATGCCTGCGATACATGGAATGATTGTATATGGGCAGGAGGGTGTCCCTTACTGTACATAAACAATCCATAATGGCAATTTGTTAATTCAACGTGTGCTGCAGAATGTAGCAAATCGTCATTATTTAATGATTGTTTATGTGCAGGAAGGTGTCCTTTCCTCAGTGCTCTGACATTTTATTGTAAATATGCCCCTTAGTTTGCTTCAATGCTAAGTTGTGACTGGGCCCAAGGAAACGATCATTAATGGCGTTTTGCTCTTTTTATGTGGTCTGCAGAATGCAGCACACATAGAAAAAGCAAAAACAAGGAGAATTAAAAGTATTTCTCCTCTTTTTGCCATGTAAATGTCTGCTCTTGCAAATCTGGGGCAGCGTCAAAAAGCAATAGGTGTTGCAGTGGAATGCCGAGAGCAACACCCATTGCATGCCCCTTTCACACCAATTGATGCGTGAAAAGGGGCCGTATTTCAAGGTGGTGTTAAGTCAAAATAAAGTGGTGTAAAGCTGCTTGTAAATATGGAGATGTTCATAGCACCACCAGAACGTTGCTAAAAGTGACTTTCTGGTTTTGCTATCCCATTGTAAATATACCACAAGTGCCTACTCTGAGCTGTAGCAGTGATATCCTTTTGCTTGTGCAGTCTCTTCACACGTTTCCACTTTACTTGAACTGTGATGGTGGTTAGCTGCTTCCAGTGCCTGCATACTTCTCAGACCTACTCCCTCTGTTGAGTTCCAGCTGGAACCTTCAATTTCAGGTGTGTGTGCAGCGCCTGTGCTGGTGAAAACCTCATGGAGCTTGAGCACCACCCGTAGCACAGAGGTGCCAGTCTCACCCGATCTCATAGTGTCAAGTCATTCTCCTTGGCAATTTCACAGCACCTAGCCCTCACAGAAGCATTGTCCTCGTACAAGGGCATTTCCAGTGCACTTCCAAGTTACTAGAAAGAGGAGTTAACCCAGCCCTGGTGGAACTTTAAAGATTCTCCTGATCTCCATTAGCGTGTTACCCAAGGCTTCAAGTCAGGAAAACTTGGCATGGTGATTCAAAGCTTCTGCTCCATATTCACACTCAAGTTGAAGACAGACATTGTGTATTCCATAAGTTCAGTGCTGTGTTTGGTTCTGCACTTTTCTTATTTCCACACAGACAGGTCCAGAGATGGGTGTTGTCCAGAGTGTGAGCATGGTAGTCTCTAGGCAGGCCAAACCCTTAGCACAGGCTGTGCCTCCAAAAAATTGATGTGGGATTCGAAATATTGTGACCAGAATATAGAAATTCTCTAGTTAACTTTCAATATTTTAGACTCAATATTCTGTTCACGATATTTTGTCAAGGTATACAGATGTGGAGTTAAGAATAACAAATCTATATTCCGTATATATGCTCTTACCTTTCAATATTTTGTCCAAGATATTCTGATGCTTGAAATTCCATAATACACTTATAACAAAGTCACAAAAGCAATGTAGACGGCCCCACTCCGCTACCTGTTAACTTGTGGGGGGAATAGCTCTTCCAGAGGATGAGGCCAGGAAAGGGCAGGTCTCATCCAACAGTCTAACCCACTGCACTACTTTACGGAAAGTCTGAAAAAAGTTCTGCAATTGACGTCTGCTGCCTGATCTCACCCCAACTCTCTATGTTAGGTATCACTTATATTTTGTGTCACACGAAATGAAAGCCAGTGCTGTCATGATCACAGGAACGCATATCTTTCATTCAAAGGAAACATACACATTAAGCATCCATGCCCAGTATGGATGAGCAATGGATCTGGTTTCATGAAGTGGGCAGATATTTAAAAAAAATGGAAGCTGCTCGTAGGCCCGCTCCATAGCAGGCAATAGGTAAAAAGACCTGCCCTGTGGACTAACATTGGTATTGCTGCCACCACTGTCTGTTATCTGCAGCCCTGTAAGGCAATATTAGTCACACTCGAAAAGGAGGGTGCACTTGCTATACCCTTCTGACCTCTGAGCACCACTCTGAACCTCCCTCCATGTCACAAATGGCCTCAGTGTGCAAGCATGATTGTCAACTGTGCTGAGGTTTGGGACAAAACAACTACAGTTTACTATGGTAAACTGGACGTAGGGTTGCATGCTCTCCAAAGCCATGCATGGGACCCTTCTCTGTCCAAACAATTGCTACCATATTTCAGCACTAAAAAGAATTTTGAAATTAAATGTTGCCTGGCCTGCCCAGAAAGAGGGAAAAGGCCACCACATCTTACTTATGATTGTATTGTTGAGTTGGAACCCAGAAAGGATACCCCTCATTGTTTTAATGGTGAATAAATAGAGGCCTTGGAGCATCTAACCAATAAAGTCTTTAATGTGTGGTGCCACACCATGGTCTCCATCTGCTGCTCCACCTACACTGTAAAGCAGAAACTTTGTGATGTGTGGCCTTGTGTAGATTATCAAGGGCTAAGTTAGGGGACCAGTGTGATTGCAAGCAGGTCACAACAGTTTGTCAATCAGTAGATTAAATACAGAATACATTTTATAGATCAGATTGAAAAGGATGTTATACTCTATTGCTTTTATAGGAAGAACAAAAAAATGTTTAAGACAAAATGGGGGCACTTTGAATGTAACATTATGCCATTTAACACATGAAAGGCGTTGGTAACTTTTCTTTGTTAGCAATATTTTAAAGATTACTTTGTTGGATGTTGATGTTGATGTTGATGTTCTTTTGATATTTTGTAAAGACACAAACATCACATAGCGAATGTACTGTACAGCCTAAGAATACACATACACAGTGAGCCACAATCCAAGTGTAATATCCAAGTACAACAAGAAGAATCCGTGGGCTATATAATGAATCCTGGGAATTTGGCAATGGACAACTCTAATGTTCTGGTAATTCAAAAGTAGATGTGACCAAAATTAAAAAAAATATATTTTAAAAGCTTACAGCATTTGTCTATTTTTATTAAAGTTTAATTATGGATTAGGCAGTGTTGTTATTATTGCTGACTAGGTGAAAACGTATACATATGGGTAGTGCTAAGATAAAGAAGTGGCATTCCAGATATTGGAATATGCATTGTACTATGCACCCAGTGTTACACAATCCAATAGTTTCAAGATATTCAAAAATAATATTGGTGCTTTTAGTATACCTGACAGGACCACAATTTTCTCAGCTACAGGAGGATGAGCGTGTTCATGCAGTAGATGAATTCAGCATAATTTAACTACACAATTTTGATAAATGCGCTGATGGTGGGAATATAGGCAATTGGATATTGTAGACTGTAACTTGACATATAAGGAAGAATTTTAAGGAATTTGAGGAGCTTTTTACTTGGCATATCTGAAGACCCCAAGCATATAAGTGAAAGATGAGCTAAATGAATGATTTTCTTTTTCCAGATTCAATTTCTAAGCACCTTCTAATCTGTAATTAATATGACAACGATGTTGTATTGCCAAGACTAAGTGCACATTGGTTCATTGTTGTTACACACTACAGTTCTAATGGGGAAATATACTTTTGTGATCCCCTGTCCAAAACAATTGTTTAGCCCTTGTTCACCATATTTTTTCTGATACATATAATAAAAACCTATGCGTATGCCATTGCTGGAAAGGAGAATGCACATACATGTTACTGTGTAACTATAAGTATTGAACCACAAGCTTGAATATTTTTTAAATGAGTGCCATTCCATATATAGGATATTCAGATATTGATTCTCCCCACTCTATAATAATGCACACATACACGTACTAATTTTATTTGTTTTATTGAAAACAAGCAGACATTCTATTCTGCAAAATGTCTATGACGTACAGCGTTTGCGCAGAAAGAAACAAAGCCCATCTCTGAGGTAAAGAATAAGTGCAATGATGCCAAATGCAGGTCTTATTGCGAGTTAGTGTTGAAACAAGGTACTATTTATCGCATAATTAACAATACCCCAGGGCACATCATTTATCGGGCGTGATAAATAGCGCCTACTTTGAGTTTTCGGGGAATAGTATCTGGATTTTGGCGTTTAGCCCACCAAAACCCGCATGGTCCGGCAAATACTGTACACAGTTCCCCTGTTAAATTTTAACAGGTTTGTCTACTGAAATTTAACGAAGGTTGAGGTATTTAACATAATTGATAATATTCAGCAGCAATAAATAACTTGTAATTCAACAGGTGCCCAACTAGGGGGCCACACACGGGTCAGAATACCCTGACCCATTCGTAATCAGACCCAAAGGTTACAAACACTCAATAACAACTTGAAACGATTATACAACTACTGATTTGTAAATGGGTAGGTAGGTTCAAGAGTAGTATGACTAATGCATGGATGTGTTAGTAGGATTAAGACCAAGTCATTGTTGAAAGGAAAAAAATGGCAAGCGGACTGATAACTAAAATTTACTAAGAAGGAGATAGGCATTTAGGAAAAAAATAAATGCAAAGTTGTCACATTTGGATATCTGTATGGAGATAAAATGACGTAGAATAATACTACCTGCTATCCAATGAATTGGACTCAAAATTCTAACAAAACTCTCAATTTGACCAAACCAGTTGTGTTTGCTAAAGAGAGTATGGGACAGGCAGTCCTGTGAATACAACAGGGGTGTTTCAGGTCTTTCCATTATATTCCTGGAGCCACTGTAAGCATGCAAAGTAGAAAGAGTAAATCAGTTCTCCAATGTCTTGGTCAGGGTCCTGCAAGAAAACAGCGTGAGGTAGAGAATAACGATATAGTCCATGCATGGGACAGTCTCTGCAGCTTTAGCAGCGTCTACTGGAGCAGATGAACATTGCCAACTAATGGCACCTGCACATTTCATGGATCTTGGAAGACTATTTTTCAAATATGGTCAGACAAAGTATATGAAATCGCTTCTAAGACTTTGTTCTGATAACATGATTTTCTTTCTCACTATCCACATAATAGTAAGTTAGAAGCAACCCAATAAAGGTACATTTGCACTCTAAGCTACATCTTTGGGATTTGAAAGACTGATTGGGTAGCCCAGATAACTGGATTTCGGACTTCCAATTTCTAGCAGCTAGATCATTCAAACCCACTTTGGCAGCATGCAGCATAAAACAATGCCCCAATCATAATTCGACTAAGTGTAGTCGTTTTTAATAAATGTTAATTGTTGCTCATTTCATTTAAGCTTGAATTTCCGGTGACATCTTGGTGGATAACACATCCCTTGTGTCAGATTGCCACTGCTGTACCAGATCCATAGGGGTTTTTCCCTCCTGCAAGAGTAAAAACAAAGGCAGAATGTTCTATAAGAATAATATCCAGGAAATGTAATTAACGTTGCCGACAAATTTTCTGAAATAATGTATTGTACAATAACCGATTCACGTTAAACACATGGCATTAAAGTTATAAAGAAATACCGGATGTATGTTTTGATTAATCAGGCGATCGAGTTTGAGGTAGTAATGGCAAATATCAGTTTGCATATTTTCTGTAGGAAATACAGATAATGTGTCACTGTTGGTGTGGAGGAACTGTATCATCCACCTCACTTCATTTGTTTTTTAATTATATAGTCTTGAATGTATTGAAATAATAATAATTTGAGTTTTTCAAGAAATGTTTTTTCTCTGTGCCCGGCGTTCTGGTCCATATCAAGGGTATCTTTACTTTTCCATATTTTTAATCAATATACTTTTCCATATTTTTATTAATATTGATAAACATCTCTTACAACCAAGCTCCAAACATGTAAACGACAGGAGGCAAAGGAGTTCTTCAGCTCTGTGTGATAAGGTGGGAATATGACAGCTTATTGTTAAGGAAGTGCTGTTTTTGTTCCATGATGTGTACCTCAGGAATACTGCTACTGTGTTTGTGCGCCAGAAATAACCACGACCTCTGCTTTCAGTAAATTTTGGAAGCAGGAAAAACACTGTATCTATCGTCCTCCCAACGTTGTTTGCTCCACCCCACCTCTCAAAAGAGGAGGAGAGACTCCATCAGCTGGATCTCAAAAGAGCCTTAAGGTTTTACATTGATTACACTAAAGAGCATTGGCTGGACAATCAGATTTTTGTGGGTTCTTGGGGGGGGGGGGGGGTGGAGAAGAAAGGTAAGGTAGTGCAGAAAGGACTTTGTAAAGGTGGACAGTCCTCTGCATTAAGAACTGCTGCGTACTGGCCACAAATCAGTGTCTGGGAGAACTGAAGGAGTATTCTACTTGGGCCAAGGCTGCTGCTACTGTGATGACATGCAGAGCATCCACCAGAAAAAGTGTTACTAAAAGGTAAGTAGCTTGTTCATAATCTTTAAATTCTATGACAACAGTATGGTTGGGGAAGTTACTTTTTTCTCAGTTGGCACACAATAGACATTTAACAACAAAACTTTCCAGAATAAGAGGATCTAAGATTAAACTAACAGTCAGATAATACTGACTGCTCAGCGTACAGCAAGTTAACCCATCCAGCTTTCACATGTTGGGCTACAGTAAAAAGTCCAAACTGCTCAAAAGCCCAGGAAAAAGCTAAGGAGAACGAAGAACCTTTCTTTAAAAAGACAGAAATCATTTTAGAAAACAAGACACTCAATATAGAAACAAATGGTGTGTAATTGTTTTTTTGGTGTCCAAACTTTGAGAAATATAAAAAGAAGGTTTCGTTATTTGGTGCCCAAAGATTGATAATATAACAAGACATGGCAATATCAATAGGTCCGGCATTAATGTGCTGCACCCTGCACTCACATGGGCATAACTTTCACCCTGTACTCTTTTGTACGCACACCACTCGCCCTGCCCTCCCACATACACAGCTCCAAGTCTACACAAGGGCACTCCAACCTCCTTACAATCACCCTGCAAGTGAGATTTGCCCAGGCAACCATTAATTAGGTGCTCATGAAGCAGGGGATTCAATAATAAAACAACTACCTGCTGGCTGGACTAACAAACCAAATCACTGAGGAATAATTCCAGAAAATGTGTCATCATCAGTCTTGATGATGAATGGTTCTGGTCCATGGTCCTGTGGCAATCAGAAACTCCCAGCTATTATCCCACAAAGGAAAGACTACCCAACTCCAAAACTAAGCCACAAGGAAAGACTCACCACAGGGATGTTTGCCTTCAAACCCATCAGAGGACTGTTAAACAGTGTGTGGAAAAAGTAAAAGAAAGACTGTGCTCTTGCCCCACCCACACACACGTGCAGGCTGAGGCTAAGCTATCATCAGTGCAGCAAGGGATGGCTACCCAGGGGTGTGAAAGGTCACACATTCCCAGGGACTGTCTATGTACTAACTGACTATGATAAGGAAGGCTGCACTATCCTCGCTTGTTATAGCCACCATGAGAGTAAGGTCACTCCTGCCTCTGCACTCGTACAGACTAAAACGTGCCTTCAAAGTGAGTGTTTTCAGTCTACTGACTTTTGTAGCGCCAAGAGTGGCATTGTGCTACTGTCCTGAAAAGTTTACGTAGCGTCCTCTATGATATACAGTTAATCCCTTAAATGCAAAGCTTTTAAACACGAGTTGTTCATTGCTCCAATTGCTTTTGTGTCCACTAATTTGCTTAGTTAGCATGCAAGTCCCATGTTACATTCTGAAGTCTGACTCGTGTGATTTTTTTTTTAAACTATCGGAGGCTAGACTTTTTTTTGTGTGCAGATTTATATAGCACAAACTCGACCCGAAGGTATTGGAGAGCTTTACATGTGCACCAGTTACGTTACACAAG
The DNA here is from genome assembly GCF_964261635.1 of Lissotriton helveticus. Classification (NCBI taxonomy): domain Eukaryota; kingdom Metazoa; phylum Chordata; class Amphibia; order Caudata; family Salamandridae; genus Lissotriton; species Lissotriton helveticus. Next base: position 1,045,103,532 of record NC_136065.1, read on the forward strand.
GACACATTCATTTTTGGGAGGCACATGGAGATTAAGTGATTTGCCCAGAATCACAGGATGTTGAGCTGACTCTGAGGCTCGAAAATGGTTCCCCAGCTCCAACGTCGGCAGCTCTGGTTATTAGGCCACATCCTCTCTGGTTACAAGGTACTATGAGAACTGCAGTTTAAATAGACGCAATGCTACATTCCAGTTAAAGGTGTAGATTGGAAAGGAGTAGATTGGATGTAGTCAGAGCTACAATGTTTTGTTAAGAACCCAGGATCTACATCGGCCCATCTGTACCGGCTGAGGGGGACCCCCCCACTTTTTTTCTAGCCAACAAGAATGTCTGTCAGGCTAAGCAAAGGTCAGCCTACAGACGCTCTTCTGTTCAGGTTAGGCAGCCAGGAGCATGGCATGCACTAACTGCACCGTTTCCTGGCTGCCTGAGCTGATCATTGCCAGGCCGAGGGTTTCACAACCCTGTGGGCCTGATCTCCTCAGCCTGGCAGAAGTGCCTCGAGGCCCTCCCCCTCGTGACGAAAGAGAGCGCCACCGATTACCTCGGGCCTGGCTGCATCCGTTTTCCCCTATTCCAGCAGGCATGCAGGCTTCTAGCTGTTTCTGGTGAGGCATAAAGCTCTTCCAGCAAGAGGCCAGACTCATTTGATGTCCACTCACTTCTGGGAAGATGACTTTCAGACAGACCCAAATTCTGGTTGCACATCAGTCCTCTACGTACGCTACAGAGTACTTCCTTCCTTGTCCATAGGCAACTAGGGACTAGTACCACAAGTGGCATAGAGGAGTACCAGTTTTATACAGCAAAATCATACAGGAGATGTGTATCCACTATCTGCATTTTGAGAACCGGTTTGAATGGCTCTCCTTTCAAGTGTCCTTTCTTGGCTGATCTCCAGACATGGCTATTGTATACAGTGATTCCTCCCAGAGCAGGGCAGCCTGTAGCCTGGAGCAACCACAACACAGGTGTGAGGTTTCTCCACTTGCCTGTCATCAGCCAAAGTGAAAGTGTGATCAGGGAAATACAAAAGGTGGGTCTCATCGAAAAGGCCTCCTTCACTCTGCACAACAGAGTCTGCAGTGCTGCCATTTATCCCTAGCCTCCCCAAGTGGTAGTGTTCAGGAAAACTACTCAGCAGCTCATTGTCAAGCAAAAGCCCTGCTTGAATTTCTAAAGGAAACTTGTCTCAGACCTGGGTTTTCCAAAATTGACCCCATGCCTCTATTACTCTGGCACACTCACACACCATGCATGCACCACGTAGGCTACGCACACAAACACACACAATATATATTTAGGAAACAGGAGTCTGGTAATCTCATAGAAGTAAGTAAAACTTTACACTGTAGACAAGAGGGCCTCCACCCTAGTGACACAGATAAAAACGTCTGGTCACAACTACAGATTCACAAATCACAGTACACTGACACCACCACTCTGTACTAAACCCATGACAGTAGTCCAGATCGCAGGACATGTCTAGGATCCTGGACAGGTCAAGGACAATACTCATCTCAAGGGTCAGGCCAACACTTCTGTTCACAATCTATATTAGTGTGACGCCAGGTCCAAAATCAAAGACCAGCATGTAAGATACAAGTGGTAGGGCACTCAGAGCATGGGAACATGACTCTGCATCATGCAAGGGAGATCCAGCCCAACATACCTATTTTGATATATTGGGCGACCTTGGGCAAATTACAGTATGTTGATGTCCCTCAATTCTCATATGTTCCAACCCTAGGAGTACTCAAGACCCAGTCGCAAAACCTGGATTAAGCAAGACAAAAGTGGGCACCATAATTGAAGCCTGAGCAGGAACAACTGCTTCAAGGCTTGGACCTCACCTTATCCGTGGCAACAAATCTGCCTGGAGAGTGTCACAACAAATATCCCCCATGATACAAACTTCCCTGAAATTGAGTCTTGTAATCCAGGGAAGCTTTCAAAACTGAACACACCCCTCATGCTACAACTAAATAGGAGCACATCAATCACCTTGCCAGGTCTATGCATGCCCCACCCCACCACTGCCCAGCACTTAGAGGCACGTGCTGCAAGAACAACTGTTGTCGGAGGGCACATAGTGAACATGCGCTTATATGTGGTCTGCCGGCAACATGTGAACCCTCTGAAGCAAGGCATGTGGATGGGAGGAGCAGAGATCAGGGGAAGGAGTACCAGGGGCTCCCCCTGGTACTGGCCCAAACCCCACTCCACTCTATGCACCCAATGTTCATAACGCTGAAAAACACACGTGAAAGGACTATGTAACACGGACAGGTGACACTCTTGAGCACTTTATAATGCAAAATACGATCATGTCGTGGACGCTTACATTGCACATCTTTTGTATTTCTCTAGCAAATTATACTTCATCCAGCCGGCCATACTGTTGTTATCTCACACAGCATGGAACGCAGTTTTTACTAAAATACCAGCAGCATTTTCTTTTTTTATTGCATTCACTCTATACATTAACTTTACAACTTCATTGCAGTTCATCGTCACTTCAAAATGTATGAGCTGCAATGGAACTTTTTAATGAATGGACTCTTACAACGCTGGTCCAAACAAATATTTGTAGAAGGAAAGATCAACATGTGGATGGCGACTAAGCCCCTCTCTCAGCAATGCTTCTCAATGGCCTTTATGTCAGCAAAGCTTTCTAAGTATCTTTTTCTGTTGCTCACATAAGGTTAGGGGACGACTGTGTTGTCAAGCCAGGACTAACAAATAGGCATAAACCATAGTCATACTGCTGTATTACTAAGCATGTCTGCACTTTTACGTCAAAGTAACCATATTATTATATTAATAATGTAAACTATTAATGTATTTTGCAGGTGAATAACTTATGACATAATTTACTCATACCAGTTGGAATTGAAGGACTGGTAAATGCAATGATACTGTGAGGAGAAAAGTAACATATTTAAATTAGATAATGTATTTTAGATGCAAACTCTAGCGTAATTTGATAGGAATCAAAATTAGCATTTTCATGACAAAATTGTGTGATTAGGTCTGCAAGCACACAACTAACACCAGTGTCATGGAGGCAGGATTGGGGTGGGAGTAGGGGGGCTGTTGGTTCCTGCTGCATGGTACACATCCCTTGATTCTCATAAAATGGTGAGTAAAAATTATTTTACCAGATTGGACATTTTGGCAGTGTTTTTCCTAACCTTTATATTTGCCTAGTGTCCTATTCTCAACTATTTAGCAAGATCAGGTTTTATTTCGGTGAAAGAAAAGTGTTGTCTGTGACTGACAATGTCACATTCTAATAATTAGAATTACAGATGTGGAAAAGACACTAGGTAGATTGATTTTCCAGGTAGGTGGCAAGGGATGAGACACTAGGGATGCAAGGAGAGGTGTAGAGAGGTGGCTATTAAAAGTGTTGTTCGCGTCATTCCCAATTCCATTTTCCTTGACTGAATGAACATTGAAGCTTTTGAAAAAAAATCTAGTATACATACATTTAGGGTGGGAAAATGGGACAATCGCTCCCTTACTGCCATTCAGACGAGTCTTCGGCTGAAGGAACAATTTGTATTTCACTTTAATTCAAACTTGACTCATCAGTCAAAATTGAATGTTGGAAAAGGCATTGTGACAATCAGGCTATTGTCATTTAAGAAGCAATACATTCATCATGTGTATTTTGTTATACCATGCTAATAAATGTAGTTGGCATTCCCGTATTCGAGTTAAAAGAAGAAGAACATGATGTATATAGAGAAATACTTACTCCGTTCTTTGTCGTCATGTTCGCTCCATATATTATCAACATTTTCATAATTTTGTAACGGCTGAGTCTCACAGCATCATGCAAGGCCGTATCACCTTCCTAAAATTAAAAAGAAATGACTCATTCGTCATTGATGTGGGAGCAATAGAGCCTTTGCCTAACTGATGAAAATATTAGTTGGTTAAGATAAAAAAAATACGTTTTAGAATAGCTAAAATATAGATGAGATAATTGGCGAGTTATTCTTTTCCCAAATTGATCTAAAACTCCAGCTCAGAATTATTTCCAACTGTATCTCGTTTTTATTTAATTTCTCTCAATTCAGTCATCTCGTCTTATTCGAATCCCACCTCCAAAAAATGTGACATGGGATATTAGCAATTCCCTGTTTTAGCATAAATCGGCCATTGGTTTCTTAACAATTAGTAGTATTGCAGGAGTTAAAGCAGCCTGTGTAAAACCTTTCTGTAAACTTTCATATGAATACTGCTTTAAGGCCCCATGTTCTTTACCAATTAACACAGAGATCTAGATGTCAGAAACAGACCTTCCAGAACTAAACTCAATCTCATAATAGTATTCCCTGATAGATGGTAAAAAGCAGCTTGCTCAGCACCTAAGGCATCTGTACTCTGCTCTTCTCACATGCACAAAATAACTTGTTCTTTCCAAGAGGCAAAGACTGTAGAAAGTTACGCTTCATTAAATGTTCTGCTCAGTAAATAGATGGGTGTCAAGTTAACTATAGAATACCTAGGATGATATTCAAGCCAGAGATGCAACATTCCAAACTGAAGCCTTTTCTGGATGAGCATGACTCACCATTTCAGATTCACTTACACGATGAGCAACTAAGTTGCGAGACATTTCAAAACCACGCACTTCTGTTTTTATGGTCTGGCTTGACAGCGCAGCTGTTGCCAGACAATTATGCGAGACCCACCAGGAGAAGGGCCTGAGCTCCACCAACATGTTGGGAGCCAGGAGTACATGTTTTGATTGGGCAGAAGTTGTGCGCTTTCACACAAATGTGCAGGCTCCCCATACAGCTGTGATCATTTTAGTTTATTTATCCAGCTGCCTGAGGTTGAACTTTCAAAGGTACATGCATGCTATTAAATTGTGGTGGATATCTAGATAATTCAGGGTGTTTTTTTCTGGCAGAAGCACATATGGGAGAGGGCAGTCATTAATCTACATGGATTTTTAGGTCTGACTTGACAATGCAACTGTCACCTGAGCTTTTACCCTACATCAATATTATTCTGCAGTCCTTTGCTTATCCATTCTCATGCTCTCTACTTGTAGTTCTTAACATTACCATACAACATTATTTGAAGGCCATACCTATTGGCATTGCTAATGCTCGTTTCTATCTTTGCTTTGTGTTCAAGAGCAGCTTTTAACTATACACATATTGTGCATTAAAATAATTTCAGTTGCCCCTCAATCTACCAGTCTGAACAGTTTTTACTGGGATACACTCACTTAACTGAACTTCAGTAAGTGATCTGGATCGTGTTGAAGTGCTTCAAACAAAAGATTCAACTTCTGGGGTCTACAGTTTACCCATCACTGTTGCTGAGCAACTCACTTCTTTTATCAGAAAAATGCTGATCTAACTGCAGAATAAAACAAAGCTTATCAGCTATTAAGGCAGGTATTGGATTAATTAAAACCAAATTATATTTCAATTCCTCAATTGATCGCCCATCAAACACTTTCATTAGATCACGTCTGAGTGATGCCCTTGTCCTTCAGATATTTAAGAGTGGCCTCGTATGCAGGCACATCTAATGTCCATTGTTGGCTTCCAAAGAATTCCGCGTGCTTTGACTGAGCTGAGTATTTCTGCGCACTTGATATTTCCAAAGTCATTTGAAGTTTCCATCACTTCTCATCAGCACATTATTTTTTCTTGGGATTGGATATGCTTCCGACTAATACATCCACACTGACATTTGGGCATTTTATAACAATTGAGGGCAATATACAAAGTGAAGTGTATACTTTACATAATGAAGGGTTCCAAGCTAAAGTTCGGAAGCTACTGAAACTGGTTAATCAGCTACTTTCTTTCAAAGCTTAATTCAGCAATAACTTATCTCAGAAAGTTTATTATTAAATATGTGAGACAGGCCATCTCTTTCTGTGATATCTCAACACTACATATTTAAGCCAAAACATTAAGCTATTTAATCACTCAGAGCTACACTTCCTGACATTTCAGGATTGAAATTATTTGGGGTACACAACAGTTAGGGCTCAAGGATAGATACACAAGATGATGGGGCTTGACATCCATAGTAGAAGCCTCCCATCATAATACTAATATAGATGAGTTGCCAGGTCTCTTTCCAGCAAAGCTTTGGGCCCAGATGCTTTTGAGAGCACTTCTAGAAACATACAGAACAGGAAGTTCTAGCTTGACTCAACTACATTGTATAAAGCACAATTCTAAATACCCCAAAGGCAATAGCTGCAGCTTTTCAGGCATCTGTATGAAACGTATGTATGTATTTGTGTAATATATTTGTATGTGTTAATTAAACAGCACAAACCTAGCCAAACGTCAGCATAACACTGTTCAGGATCAAAAGCAAAGACACAGTCTACATGTGATAAGAGAGGTAGCTGGCTTTGGACTGTTACTATATCATGATGTAGTGTCCTTTAAAGAGGCCAGTCTCCAGATTTTTCTTAAATTGAAGCAGAGTTGTGGGCATTCTAATGGATTCAGAGATATTGTTCCAGATCCTGGGTGTTTAAGTGAGAAGGCCTGTTGCTTTGTTTTCTTTTTTATATTTTGCAGTTCTTCATCTCAAGTCTGATGGTGTGCCGGCTCTGGGGTGCCTAGAGCCACCAGAGGTGGTGAGCGTGTCAGCCAGGTATAAGGAGGTGCCAGTCATGACGTCTTTGTTGATGGTGCAGCTGGTTTTGAGAATGGTGTGGGCCGGCAAGAGGAGCCAGTGGAGTCCAGTCAGGGTGAGATTGATTTTTTCATACTTTTTCAGACACATAATGAAGCATGTTGCATCATGTCAGATTCCCTTGAGGGAGAAACAGCGTGTAGTATGGGAGGTCATGGAACAGGACTTTCAAATATACTTGTGTGGCATCAACTTTGTTTCCATGTGGAATTTTTGTAATTTAGTTGGCTGGCAAACACCAGTGCAATAAAGCCCTGACCTCACCTTCGTTGTATAGATTAATTTAATTCAAGCAATGTTTTAGAGATTGTCGTGACTCAGGTTTCTCAAGATTATTTAACAAACAGTTGTCGCGTTTCCAGGACATGGGCAGAAAAAACATGAGTTGAGCAGTGAGGCACATGTCAATCTTCTATAGACAATGGCATTGAAGTACTTCTATAGATTTAGGTTTTTTAGGATGTTCAAACTTGTACACAGCAAGCATACACCTTAATGCAACAGTACTTTCTAACAAAGGATGAGTTTCCTGTTAAATGAAGTATACGAAAGGTGATGGATAGAGTGCTTGAGTTAATCTCAGCCACTGATAATTGCACACCATGCCAACTCAGGTTGGACATAGCCATATGTAAATCAGTCTTGACCCTGCTCCAGTAGGAACAGTCCAGCCTGAACTACCAGGCCAGGCCCTACCTGAAACAGAACACAAGCAAACCAAATCCGGTTTCATCCTAATTGTGGTTGGGTCCAAACTGAGATGGCGTGGTGTCCAAAATAAAGTTAGACTGGGAAGGGGCCCGAGTATTTACCTTTGTCTGAGATTAATTCAGGCATGCATTACTTTTTTGTATACTTCAGTGCCACTCCCTAAGTGGGATGGGTATACCCAGATGTGGGTCCCACGCACACTGTGCCACTGGAACAAGGCTATACTCGACTGATGAGCTCTTATGAGAGGAATATATAGATCAAGCTATCCCATGTAAACCATTCAACACCAATGATGCGAGTATTGTGGTTATGGCCGCTAGTCAGCACGGATAATGTGCGGTATTGTTACAGGAAAGGACCGGTAGAGAAGAGACAGTTGTTTTCGGCAGTTGTTGTCTCATAGGTGTTGATCTTGCACACTCGGTTGTGGAGCAAGAATCCTTAGCGAGTTGGTGGGGTGTTAACCATTTTCGTCAGTACTTGTGGGGATCCGAGATCATGGTCCGTGTGGATCATAAACAATTAGTAAAACCTTTTTACAACAAAAAGCGGATGTAGATCCATACCTAGAATCACAAATGGGAGTTCAGACTACAAGAATTCTGTTGTCGTACTGAGAACATACATGAGATACATGAGATACATGAGATAAAGAACACAATGCCTTGTTGTCTTTCTAGGTTACCCTTAAAAGACTACGAGGGAGATGAGATTATGGAAGATGAAGAGACAGTAGCTAGTGAATTGCCTGTGGTAACCAAGGATGCCATATCAGAAAGTAAATGGTCGAATCCTATGGAGCAAGACATGGATTTGAAGGTGGTTATTGATTATGTAAATAAAGTTTGGCCAAATTTAATGATAACTGATGCTGATGTGGCTTCAGAGTTATCGGTTGTCCAAAAATTGCTTCACAGGTTGGACATTCTGGTATTATCAGGATCCATGAGATGCAAAATTGTGAAATTAGCCCATGAAGGACACATTGGAATGAGAGCTATGAAAAGGAGAATGAGCAAGTTGTTCCGATGGCCAGGAATACAAGTGGATCAGTTTGTAAGGAAGTGAGAGTTCTGTGTAGCCAGCAACCAGGCACAAAGGGCCAGATGTATCAACCCATTTTTCAATCATAAATGGTGCGAACCACGTGCAATGTTTCTGCAACAATGTGCCATCTACACTAACATGGTAACAGCAGATTGCAACAATTATGCAGTTATGCGATGGACTGATCTTGCAAACCCATCCAATCTACCCATCAGTTGGTGATGACGCCTACAGTGTGTGACATGATCGTGCTGCATTACTGTGTAAAGTTCCTAAATTACATTTGTTAGCTCCATCAAATTGTCCGCAGTGGCGTTTTGGCCTTCTTCCACTTTTGTGGTTAGCTGCTTGATGCCATCTTTGATGCCACACATATTGTTATTCAGTGACACCAACTGTGGTTTGCATTGAGTTCATGTGCTTGCATTGTAGGCGTTGCACCTTTAAAATTGATGCCTACAGACCTCCAAATGCAGCTGGACTGCCACCTTTCTCTGATGCACATCTTACAGCAAGTTTACACCTTCCAGGGGATGGTTGTGGTGCATGGCAAGGGACTGACGTGTGTGGGAGGATCTAATGTCAGATGGTATGTCTGTTGCAACATTATCAGTCTCTGAATCAAAATCAGGGAGTGGAGACACTGTTGTCCTGCGTCTTGTTGGTGCGGTGTTGTGGTTGTTGAAGGCACATTATCTTCTGCCTTTAACTGTGGCTGAGTGTCATGAAGTAGTTAGAAATGTTCAATAAGTGTTTGGAACGTTGACATTTGAATGTGCGGTGAGCAATTGCTTTGTTCTTGATTCCCTGCTAGTCGCACAAGTAGATGCTTAAAGTAAAACAAGAGCCTGAGTCGCTGATGAGACAGGCCTGTTCCCTTCAGCTCCTTTCTGGGATTCTCTTTGGGGCATTCTTATGTGCCTTACGTACACATTCCTCCACTAGTGATCTGGTGCTTGAGGGAGCCCAAAAGCCCAGCTAACTTGGCTTCAGGAATGGGCACAGGAGTCTTTTTGCACAAAATGTGCCCCTTAGTGACCACAGTTTGTGTGCCCCTCCCCCTTCGATTACTTAAATCTACATAGTCCTGTATTTCCCTTCCCCTGTGCGTGTAGCAAATGGTTTGCGCCTCCTTTAGCTAGATTGGAATCCTCCTTCAAATTGCAGCACTCTTCTTCCAACCGACCCCAACCTCTGTTTGTAAACCTTTCTGCCTTGGCTCGTGTTACCTCCGAGCTTATGTAAGGGCCTGCCCATTCCACAGTAGCCACACGTGCTGGAACAGGTTCTTTGTGTAAAGCACTCCACCACCCCTCGGGCCTATAAACTCTGTAATAACTTGGCACAATTAAAACTTATATTTGCTGCAAACTCGAGTGCAGCAGATCTAACCTTAACTGTCTATTTGAGGGTTTTATACTTTTTTTTTATTATAAAGCCCTGTTCCATGTAGTTGGGCGGCTGGGGATTCTTGTGAGACTTAAAGGAGGACTGTAATTTCTGGGCAACTTGCTTGTGAAGAAGTAGGAAGACAAATCAAGTGCCTTGCATCTTCTACTGTACCATCTAGAGTTTACCTTCCCCTTCAAATCTAAGGAGGCACTCTAGGCTTTCCCAAGCCTCCCTCGGTTCTGGTTACACCTGCCTACCTGTGCTCTAGTCCTACTTCAAGCTCTTTTGCTGTAGTCTCTCATGGGCAAGCAAACACTGACCAAGTAAGATTTTTCTGATAGCCTCTCTGCCTTCTCTCTCAAGTCTCACTCTGTAGACTGATTGCCGTGTGCGCAAAGTCCTAGTTTTACAGTGCCCACCCCCCACTGTTCTGATTTCAAGGTTGGGTGATGAGGGGAATTGATAGGCAAACTTCAAGCTTTTTTTTTTTTCTCCTAGACTAGAGCACTATACCTTCCTTCCCAGATCAAGCCAATGGCGGTGGGAAGTGTTAACCCGCAGAACATTTCTATCCTCGAGACTTATCCAGTCCCAGCTGGGGCACTGGGAGGATGGCCCTTCATAAAGTTTCTCAATGTTGAACTGTCTTGCTATCATCACCTACAGGTTTAGCATGCTGTCTGGTGGCGTACGTTAACAGAAGTTTGGATGTTTGACAGAATGGTACCCAGATTTGTTGGAGCACATGGAAATACTAATTCACATCTGTGGCGCGTGACTAAGGATTGCTGGGCTGTCTCCTGGTCAGCAGAGGCATATGAGGTGGTGTGAGGAGCTGATCCCAATGTGATGGCTTCCATGCTCCAATCACACCCAAAGGTGCCACCTCGCGCAAGCAAAAATGCACGGGGTGGCACTCGTGCAGGGCCCGAAGGTGGTAAGCTGGGGCTGCCATTACCAAATGACTTGTGGTGCCCTCTGGTATCAGCTGCTGTGGACGAAAGTCACTGCACTGCTGTGGAGGCAGCTATCGTTTTCTCCGAGGCCCCGGAAGGGTACATCGTGCCCTTTGGCATCTCATCTGACAGCCATATTTTCTTGTCTGACCTGAAGGATGTTACGCAGATATTTCTTTCAACTCCAGCTCGACCCCGCCTCGTGCTTCCACAGGGTTGGTGCGCTTGTGTGTGCGCGCTTGTGTGCGACGGCGGGGGGTGTCTCTGTATGTGTGCGTGCGTGTATGTGCGCTTGTGTGTGTGTCTCTGTATGTGTGCGTGCGTGTATGTGCGCTCGTGTGTGTGTCTGTGTGTGTGCGCATGCGTGCAGGGGGAGGTGTGGCTGTGTGTGTGTTGGAGCTTCCCAAGAGACAGGAGATGGCCACGGCGTGCGCGTTCTCGCACGCGCGGCTCGCTCCGTTCGCCTTTTGGAAGATGCGCGTGGCCAGCACCTGTCTCCTGGAAAGCTGAGTCGCTCACTATAGGTCTCTGGCGAGACCGCACTTTCGCGCGGTTAACGCCACGAGACCTAAAAAAGGATTGCTTGTCAAACTGGTGTATGGTGCATCTTTTCAGGGGAACAGCAGAGTTTCTGACAGAGGAGCCTCAGTTTGTCTTAGAAACCCTTTACTTGGCAGCACTTTTGCCAAAGTTGCCAGGACACAGTAATGGCTGCCCCCACCCTATTCTAGGTGGTACATCTGTCACTGACTTTCCATGCTGATTCCACTAACAGTGGCCCTAACGTGCAGACTACATGCCCTGCAGGTTTGAGCCACTCTGTTTTGTTATAGAATTGCAAGCGATATGATTGCCTGCCATTCATCTGCACCTTGTGTTGAAAGCCACATAGATCCACGGCACGCCACGCAGGTGGCTCTCTACCAGGGCCAGAGCCTCCACTGAACTTGCAGACTGGTGGACTGCCTGACAAGTGCTAAATGATGCCCTAAGAGAAAAACAGTCCACCTTCTATGCTGCTCTAAGCACATTTTTTTTCCAGATTTCAGTGAAGTCTCTTAGTTAGACAATAATAAGGGGGCAGCTTTTTCACACTCCAATATATTTCTTAGTATGTAAAGGTTCTGAATATACAATATTGTTTAATGTTTTGCAATTGTATCAACTTGTAGCAGTCCGATGTAAGCTCTATATCATAACAACCCTAATCACGGAAGATTAACTACATTTCATTGTATTTACATAGTCCTTCATACCTCTGTCAAGGCATCTAAGTACTTTTAGTGGACAGGTTTCCCATTACTTTGTTGATTTTGAACCATGAGTGAGTACTCTCTCACTTGAATATTTTGTTTCTCCTAGTCCCAGTTAAATAGTAAAACTTTAGTGTACACAAGGTAAGCATGCATGACAAATTTGACCTGTGCTTCTTTCCCCAGTCACCATGATTATTAAAGAAAGTTAATTTTCAAGCTACTGTTAGCAGTTCAGTCATCTGATGAGTAAACACGAAAACGTACCCGGTCTTTGTAGTTGATATCTACCCCGGTCGCTATCAGATGCTCCACAATGTCCGCTCGCCCAGTACGGGTTGCTACATGAAGAGGGGTGCTCAAGAGCTAGGTGAGAAAATAAATACGAATTAGAATTAAAAAGAAGGTACTTTTAGGAAACAAGATCAATACATAAATTTTCTGATGTTTTGGTGATATACTACATTCAACTCGTGTTTTTATATTTCACTATTCCCAGCATTCTGTGCAGTCAGCTGCCACTGAACATGGCCTTCAGTTTTGGGGGGCGGCTGGAGGACATGTGCCCAACTGTGATGCCAAACGCCAATGCATGAGGGTGACCAGAGTGCATGCCTGTAGCAAGCTCCAAACCTCTGTGTGGCCAACTTCTGCCGATCTTGGTCCGCAGATTGTGCTTTGGTGTAAATCTGTTCAGTAGTTTTTGAGAAATTAAGGTTGAAAAGTATTTATACATCTCGACGGTTGGATTAGTGGGACTCTTGAGAGAGTCCCCCAAACCCAGTTTTAACAAATAGAGCGTTCTGATTGAGCCAGGTAGATTTTTTCCCGTTGTCATCTTGCTCCCACTCTAATTGGCTACCAGCAACATGAGAAAAATGTTGCTGGCAGCTAGTACAGGACTCAGGGACTTGGTCCCCTGTCCTAAAGTAAATAAAAAAAATATATATATAAGGGGACAGGTTAGGGATACCCTGCTCCCCTCTTCCCTATAGGGGGTCCACAGTGACACCCATCCCCCCTCACACCTATCAGGCCCCAACTTTTTTTTGCTGTGATCCAGCAGAATCGAAAAAACAAAATGGCGGCGTGGGCCTTAACCTTCAATTAAAGGCCTCGGATAGCCCACCCATGGGGCCGCATTGTTTATTTAAGGGGACGAGGTCACACAGCCCCCCTCCCCGACTCCTGGTCAAAGGTAGTAAGCACTATATAAATGCAATTACTATTGTAGGCCCCAGTGTGCTCACCCACGGGGCTGCATTCAATAAGGGGAGGGGACCTGTGGACCCCCTCCTTGAGCCATTATAGGCCCCGGGAAACACCGTGCTGGGGCAAAATTTCCATAAAAGGGAGAGGGCCACGCAGCCCCCATGCCCAAGCCTCCAAAGGCCCCGGGGACCCCTTCCCACATCTTCCAGGGTAGATTTCATTAATAAAGGCCAGGGGAGGCATATGGCCCCCCTCCCCTCTCTGAGCCATTATAGGCTCCAAGGAGCCCACCCTCGGGGTGAATTGTTCCAAAAAGGGGAAGGGGACTGCGGGTGCCCTGGGGTTCCCGCCGCAGCCCCCGAATGTATGTTGGGTTCCCTGGGTGGGCGCCAGGGCACCCACCTACATTAAATACACGTCCCAGATGATGGGGTTCGCAGGGCCAAAAAAGGCTTTGGGGTCCAGGTGGCCCCCCTCCCTTTTCAAAAAATATGGCCCTGGGGGATGTGGTCTCCAGGGCTTTTTAAAGGCTCGAGGAGGGAGCTGTGTGACCCCCCCTCGTCTTTAAAAAAACAGTCCTGGAGGTTGAGGTACCCAGGGCCTAAAAAGGCTCAACAGTGGGCCACTTTGCCCCCATCACCTTCAGAAATATAAGGCCATGGGGATGGGTTTGGGGAAGGTGGCCGCGTTGTCCAACCCTCCCCTTTAAAATAAAAAGGTCCTGGGGAATGGGCTCTCTAGGGCTCAATAAGGTTCGGGTAGGGGGCTACTTGGCTCCGCCACCCCTTTAAAAACATAAGGTTCTGAGGGGATGGGGTCCCCAGGGCCTAATGGGGCTTCAGGAGGGGGGCATGGGCCCCCCTCCTCTTTTAAAAAAAAGATAAGGCCCTGTGGGAATTTGCGGCCAGGCTCTGTGGCCAATCTTCAGCCGTGTACGGCCAAAGGCCGTGTGCGGTGGAGGAATTGGCTTTACATATGGTAATAAAATACTAATTTACATTTTTTAAAGACTCGAAATTCACTGAAAAAAACAAAGGTCAAAGTAACGTTATAGTTAGGTGAATACATCAGTGACAACATTAACATTTTGAACAAAAAAACACAGATATTCACCATTTATAGTTAGCAGAGTTATATAAAAACACACACTCTCTTAAATATACTTACCTTTCATTGTAATGGCATGCGTTGTTAAGGCATATTTGTGGTAAAGGCATTGTGTAGTAAATGATGCAGGGTAAAGCCATGCCATTGAAAGCACCGTTTTGTAAAGGCTGTTTCCCTCATGGAATATTATGCTTGCTCTTTGAGCCTCACTTCATATAGCTTCAGAATTCCATGGAAAACTAGGTGGCGGTATTTTAGCAAGTCTGGCTTTGCCTGAAGACCTGAGAGTCACTGCTGTTCCTAACGCATTGCACCCGGTACGCATAGACTATAAGTGCAGTATTGGTGCCCTGGGATCTAAAGCCATTTTATGCTCACTTGCTTCAACTTTTCAGCACAAAATATCTATTGTTCCAGAAAGTTGAATGACGCTGCCTTTTACTCTGATTTGCATTGCGCAGAGTTGCTTAGCTCTGTGTGAGCATTTGCACATGCGTATAGTAAACAAGGCTAGTTGTAGTCTCCTAAACACCAGCTCAGCAGTACTGCATGTACAACACATTTATAAGAATATTTTCAATCCTTATCTACTCTATCTTCGCCTGTGTTTTGGTAAAATAAAACTTCTTCACACCAGACCACCAGGACACTTGGTTCATCCAACTAAATCCTTCAGGAGCCAAACCGTCTCCCCTTGAAAGGTGAAAGCCATTTTTCACCCTTGCTACCTAAGATCCGAATTGTCCCATTGCAGTTTTAAATGTATCTCTAAAAAACATTGATTTCAAGCTTTTCCGTGTCTATAGTTTTTTATTTGCAGAAAGTGCCCTAAACAGTAATTCACTCATAAAGTTCTCTGTCAACCAGTGCTTGAACCCTTATTTTCTATAAAGACACAGAAGACGTAAAAAAGTAGTGGTCCTAATACAGTTCATAGTTACTGTTGGTCAGGAGAAGACATGAGCGCAAAGTTTGCATCATTCACTATCACTTCTCAGCAACATTATAAATGCATTCTGACGGAATAAAAGATGATAAAAACCAAGTGTTTTAAAAGAATGCCTTGTCCCCTACCTTGTCTTTCATATTGATATCTGCTCCATAGTCCTGAAGAAGTTTTACTACCTCTAGTTTGCCACCTCGACAGGCCCAGTGCATGGCAGTAGAGTCAAGCTGCGAAAGAGAAGGAATTGAACATTCAGACGGTTTTTACAAAATAAAAGATCTTTTTATCATTTAAATCCCAGTTATAAGTTATAACCCTCACCCTCTGCCTCCACATACAATTGTTTAAAATGTTGCGCAGATCAGGGAATAGTCGGCCAAGTGCAGTGAATTGAGGCGAACCTGTGTCACACGAACCCTACTTCTCCTGTCACTTAGTCATCCGTGAACTTTCTTCTGATCTTCTGGTGAACATTCCAGGGAAGGTGTACAGACTCTACTAGCCATCTGAAGCAAGAATTTCTTGCGGTATGTAAAATCGTCAAAGAGAGAACACATGCCCTGCAGTAGCATGCCCCTGTTGGATGCTGAGGCATAAAGAAAGCACTGGCATCTTAGAAAAGCTGCTGTTTCAGAAGATTAGTAGACTTGTGCTTAGTAAGAGCAGTGCTTAATTTGTAAAATATGAAGTGCAGGTGCTCACAGTCTTTAACGAGGCCACACACACTTCCCCAGCTCCGTCCACTCCCTCCAGTGGCCTCACCCACTTCCCTTTATTGACTCCACCCACATCCACAAGCCTCAACACATCGGAGTCACCTCCTCCCTTATTGAGTTCCGCAAGAAGATGAAGGGCTGGCTCTTCACAAAAGCAACTCAAGCACCTCACACATACACACCTGCCCAAATTCCTGGATACCCTGCTGGGTGATTAGTGTTCTATACAAATCAATATAACATAATATAACATATTGGAAGCCTATGACAAAAACTTAAAAGTAAACTCAAATTAGAGAAAGGTCATTTGAGGACTTGAGGCAGATTTGCAAACAAAAGAAATGGTGCTTGCACTGTGCTGTTTAAAAGAAAGAACAGAATGAAGGAAGGAATACATTAAAGAAGGCAGTAACAAATGCAGGCAGGAAGAGGAGCACTGGAGTAAGGAAATAAATAAGTAATGGATGAAAGAAGGAGGAAATAAGAAAAGAAAGTGAAAGGAAGAAATGAAGAGATAGAGGGAGAAACACACCATGTATGTTTGTAAAGCACATATTCACTAGAGGGGGCCTTGGCACCAAATTAAAAATGTTGTTATCCAGCTCAATTACACTAAATGTATCTGAAGATGAAATACTGAGTGGCCACACCAAGATTTCAATGTATGACCCTGAGATAGAACACAGAATCCTGGAGTAGATATAAACATATGTGCAAGAAGGAAAAAATAAAAGGGAAAGTGAGGGCGGAGGAGAGGTCTAAAGTCAAAGATAAATGCAGTAGACAATGTGAATAGATATGTGAAAAGCAGAGATTGGAATTGCAATATTGGAGTGGAATGTGATGAGAAGGAATAGTGAAAAGTGGAGAAAGGAGAAAGGCAAGGGAAGAAAAGCAGACAATGGGGAGCGTGTGAGAGTAGAGTGGAAGGGAACGATGGAAAGGTGAACAGTGAAAACCATTTAATGAGAAGAGGTGGCGATTAAGAGAAAACACAGATGTAGGGCAGAAAGTGAAGTAAGATTGTAGAGAAGTGAAGGAGTGAGGTGTGAAGGGGAGGAAAAATAGCAAATACTGAGATAGAGCAAGCACAGAGCACACCTCTGCTTTATTAAATATGCAGTCATTAATTATGTAATGTTGAGAGGTGACAGGAGTGTATCATTCTTGACCTGTCTCATCAATGCACAGCAGTGTTGTCCAAGACACACAATAGCGATTATTTAACTGTGTTAAGTTTTTTGCCATAAAAAATGTTTTGTTATGTCACAACAGTAATTCCTGATAAAACATAATAACGTGTCAGTTATACCATTGGGATTACGCCTTGATGGAGAACCAGACTCTCATGCTTCAAACAAATAGTTCTACTACATGATCAGACTATAAGTCCCAAAATCCCACTGCCACCTATTTTCAAATGAAGTCAGACATTCAACTCCATTCAGACAGGCTTCCACACATGCTTTTTAACTAATCAAGCACAAAATTCAATTGAGACAGTCGCCTGTGCGATATTAGGATTGTAATTTATGATCAGCGAGTAACAAAAGGACGTCTGACAAAAAACAGAAACCCACTGAGCTATCCACATAAATATAGTTCTGTCATCTGCATGGTACATGTTCTACATTGCCCCGCTGTGCTACAGTCAAAACTTCAACTAGACAAAACTCTGATCTCTCTCCAACAGGGACATAAGGTTGTAAGTATGCAGAAGGGGTTTACGGGACATCGGTCTTTGGAGGTGAAGAGAAGGTGTGGGGCGATAGATCTCAGCAGGCTTGTGGAGGTGGGGGGAGGTACAGAGTACTCAACACAGCCTACCCCCTCTGATAGCACATTTTGAATCAATGCTATTTTTCTCCAGGTCAAAGGTGAGAAATTCCCTGTGTATCCTCTCTCTGGCTAGGGGGTAATTGGGAAAGCCTCCTGGTTCGAGTGGCCAAGACTGAGAATGGCTTCGCGGTCTCACATGCACACTCAAAGTATGGATACTCAGGGCCCAGTGCATGCTTTATTACAAAGCGATGGTGGGGAGGGGTGCTCTGAGAGTGAGGGAGGGAGCCAAGGGGTACTGTAACAGTAGTGAGTGAGTGTTGTTGCAGGGAGGGGCATTGCGATACAGAGGGGAAGGGGACTGTAAGCAGAGGGGCACTGAGATACAGGTGAGAAAGGCACTGTGGAGAGAGGGGCACTGGGATAGTGGGATAAGGCTACTGTGGAGAGAGGGGCTTTGTCGGAGGTAGCGGTGGGGCACAGTCACAGTGGCAGGGATGGGAGGTGTTCTTCAAGTTGCTTGTGGCTGCAACGGTGCCCATTGCAGAAGGTAGAGGACGGGTGTGATAGAGATGAGATGGTACTGGCACAGGTAGGAGCGTGGTACTAATACACTGACTGGCAGGAAGAAATGTTTTCACTTTCAGACCACCCAGAGCTGCTTCCCATATTTTGTTATTACGCTGCAAGGCCTTGTCTGGGCTCCTGAGGCAGGCAGCTACTGGGCAGGTTCCTGCAGGTGCCACTGTGCAGGAATCGAACGATGGTGTCCCACTGCCAAGCACTATTCTGTCACCTATAGGATAACAGTTGTGTGTACAATAACGCACACACAACTCACCTAGCCTTGCAGCTTTGGATACGCTGGAAAGCGCAGACTGTTGGTTAGCACAGCTGAAATTATGCTCCCAGTTCCTCGTTCGTGCAGGTTATACTGCGCATGACACAAAACACCTCCCCTTCCCCCACCCTGAAGACCAGGCACTGGTGCACGCCAAAGCAAGCACACTAGCAGCATGCACCAAATCTGAACGTACAGCTGCACAAGCCTCGCTCGAGGCTGGGGCTGTTTAATGGCCTGTTCACAGTGCTGGCTGTGCATGGGAGAAAAATTCAATAGACCCGGCCCTGAGAAATAGGCGCCGGTGCTCAGCACCTGAAAGCACCTGCACAAATTAAGCACTGAGTAAGAGTAACCCAACAGTATGATGATAGCCATGTGTGGTGAAATGCATTTTAAAGGTATTTAAAGTCTCTACGTCCCTATTATCATACTTTCCGTCTGCCATCATGCTCCAGTATCCAGAGCAGGGGCGCAGCTTGGGCAGTAAGATTGGTGGGGGGAGAGGAGGCGGGGGTCAGACTTCCTAACATTCACACTGGTTAAAATATATTATAGGAGAAGCAGGGCAAGAGGGGAGAGGAGTGCGGCTTGTGAGGCATACTTATAACTGTGGGGCATATTCATGAAATTATCATCTTGCTGCGCAATAGGGAAAGGGCAGGAACGCGCTGTACTTAACAATAGACTGTTCATTCCTGTAATTTCCCAGCTCTGGTGTTCAATGTGCTGCCTAGCGCCAAAGCAGGCACCCTTCCACCATGGTGCACGAGTGCCTGCGTTGTACACAGGATTGTTTTGTGAAGGAAGGGACCCTTCCTGCACAAAAACAATCCCCGGAGGCATTTTCCTGCAAAATGCAGATCACATAGAAAGAGGAAGTAACAAGGAGAAATTAAGATATTTTTTCCCGTTGCACCTCACCTGGGGTGGGGGGCGTAGAATTTTGACACATTCCCATGTTTACCACTGATGGTAAAGCTGAGAATGCGCAAAAATCTATGGGTTGATGGATGGGAACACCCTCACTCCACCCATGGAGCGCCTCCCTGGTACACAGTAACGCAACGCAGCGAATTGTGCTGCGTTGCGTTACTTTGGATTTACCAAGCCACACAGGGCCACGCAAGGTCGACATAAAACCTACCTCAATATGCCCCTCAATGTTTTGTAAAATAACCATTTTTTAAGGTCTTTGAAATGGAGACAAGAGTATATATATGGGTATGTTTATGTGTATGTAAAAATCCCAAGTGAAATCCAACAAACACCTGACTGAAAGCACCTGTACCCAACTATTTATTACAGAATATATTTATTAGGGGGTGTGACCAGGGGCATAGCTTGGTCAATAAGATTGGTGGGGTATGAGCTTCAGATTTCCCAACAATCGCGCTGTTAAAAAAAACATTATACGAGAAGCAGGACATGAGGGAGGCCTTAAGGAGCAGTAGGAAGGGAGAGGAGTGTGGATTTTGAGGAATACTTATAACTCTGGGACATATTAATGAAATGATCATGTAGGGATGCGTGGCAAGTCACCTTGCTGCTCTGTGTGATAGGCAAAGGGCAGGAATGCACCATACTCAATGATATACTGTGCATTCCTGTCATTTCCCAAAGCTGGAACACACTGTGCTGCCTAGCGCTAACCTAGGCATCCTTGCACCATGTTGCAAGTGTGCCTGCATTGTAAGGAGGATTGTTTTTGTGCAGAAGGGCACCTAACGAGGAGAAATAAAGAAATTTCTCCTCGTTACGCCACACCTGGGGAGGTGTAGCATTTTGACGCATTTCCAGGTTTACCACTGACGGTAAATCTGGAAATCCGACAAAATCCATCGGTGGATGTATGGGATCACCCACGCTCCACCCATGGAGCGCCTCCCTGGGAGGAATAAAGCAAAGATTTGCGCTGCCTTATGTTACTCTGGATTTATCAAGACACTCAGGGCCACACAAGGTGCCTTTGCGTGGCTTAATAAATCCAACTTGGGTTTTGCGTCATCCTTGTGTGGCACACGGGCAACACAAAACCTTTAGAAATATGCCCCTCAATAATTTGTAAAATAACCATTGTTTAGAACCTCTCTCTCTCTCTCTCTCTCTCTCTCTCTCTCTCTTCTCCCCCGCCCCCATGGGGATGTAAAAATCCCATGTGAAATACTACAAACACCTCACCATACCCGACTTATAGCACCTGTACCCAACTATTTTACTACAGAATATATTGATGAAGAGGGTGGAACACCCCAAACACCCCCACAACAGCTACCCCCCTGATCCAGAGGTCTGATTAACAAAAGCTTTAGTGCTGCGTACTTAAACCTAGGAAAGCAAAAAATGTCATCTTCTCCTGCAAACGGCCAGTCATGAGTCACAGAATTGGATTCTTGGGATATTTAAAAGGGCAAATGGCATGGCAATTTCGGAAAGTCTGTCAAACGGAAATACTTTGTTCAGTCTTGTAACAAACACAGTGGCAGAAGGAACGTTTACAGGGTAGTGGCCACAAGCAATGTTGATGTGTATTTACAGACATTCTCATTCCCAGGGACTTTTCTCTCCCCAAGTGCACCCCTAATATTAATTGTAAAATAAACGATGTAGTATATGCTTGATTAGGATAGGAAAGATCCCGAAATGCTCCCTATTTTCAAGGGCTAGATGATAAGGGATTTCTTTACAAGGAAAACACAGGTCTGGCTGTGGTTGCTGTGCAGCATTGGCTTATGGGTACAACGTACTGTCTCTTTCCACTGGTGCACCCAAGATGTCAGAAACAAGTGCACTCCTGTTGGTTTACAAAAGAGTTCATTTAAACTTTTGGGTGACCAACGTGGCAAAGTCAAGCATTCAAGGCTTCCTCCAGGTGGTGATAAGGTTTTGGAGCTGAGATACAAATTGATTCAGCAATCAAACACAATAAATCTCCAGCCAGGATTATTGCAGTAGAAAATAATAGTTGGGAAGAAGGTTGGGTCAATTGGAATGTAAAACAATACAAAACCCAATCCATCCTAGCGCCTTCTGGACCTGAGCAGTAAGCCAAATAATGTTTGTAGTGCTCCAATAAGTGTATTGCACGAGGTCAAAAGACAGAAGTGCAGTGGGCACTATGTGTACTCTTATTGTGAACAATGTCTGTAGTGCTTCAAAATATTCCCTCATTTATTCCTGAGGGCTACGTCCGACACGTCAGTATGAGTCTATCCAATTGATACCTGCGATGTATTGTCAGTACGTTGCCCTGATTTCACCTGTATCTCAAGGTTCGGAGGGGGGGTGTAGCTCAGCTGTTGCAAGCGTGTGGCTCATCAATAGTGTGCAACGTCCAATAGCTTTGTCAGTCTCTCCATAGCCTAGTGGGAGAGAAGTAGCATAGAAGCCAACATTCAGAAAATTGCAACATATTCCTTAGAATTTTGTCAATTCTAAATAATGGATAAATCTGTCTCAGTCGCAGGTGTAATTCCACAATGTGTAGATTCACTAATTTCTTTGTGAATAACAAACTTAATGCTTAGCCTCTATCAGCTCCTAGGACAGTTTACCTGCCTGCAGTTTCTATGTTGCATCAGCCACTCGGTGCTTTGACCTGATTAAGTCGAAATAAAAACACAATGTGACTGCTATTCGACTGTGTCTTGTCTCAGTGTTTTGATATTTTCCTGTATGGTGCAACTAGGGACTTGCCTTTGCTTGTCATCACAACCTCCCAGTCTAGATCCTGTAATGCCCAGCATGTTCTATTCCTCTAGTTTCTTTGCATTGAAGGATTCTGGAGAACATAGATATCAACAGCCCATCTCACAGCGCTGCTCTAACTTGAACTGCGAGAAGGCAAGTCCTGTGCCCTGCACCTGATGTGCAAACCAGGCCCATGATAAAGTGGCTAAGCACTGTAGGTTTCATGACCCATCTCGTTAACATTAAGGAAGCAAGAATCAGCAGCAACAAATACAAATCTCTTTACGCATCA
This sequence comes from Lissotriton helveticus, assembly GCF_964261635.1. Lineage (NCBI taxonomy): Eukaryota > Metazoa > Chordata > Amphibia > Caudata > Salamandridae > Lissotriton > Lissotriton helveticus. The sequence continues at coordinate 1,045,126,171 of NC_136065.1, forward strand.
CGGCGAATGAAGGGACTGATGCCTGTGAGGGTGCGGCTGCATTCGATGTTGCCATGAGGCAGACGTAGAACCCACTCCCTTCAATGGGCAAAAGATAGTTAGCTGGGCTGCAAAATATGTTGCATGGGTAGGCACTTGCCACTTAGACAGCAGAAGCTGTCCGTCCTGAGCAGCCCCCACTTTGTGAATGGGGACTTGTGCTTTAACACCGCACAAGAGTTAACTCAGCAGTGACACCTTTCCTGGTAAGTTGTGAGGAGGAGGGGCCATAACGGACCCATTTTCATCGAAACTCTCAATGTTGATGCTGCAATTAACAGACATATTTGGAATTGCAGTGTTACTTTGCACACTGTGCACAGTGCCATCTTTGCACCACAAAAATCCTTTCATGCATCTGTCCTTTCAGTTCTGTAGCCGCTGTCTCACCTCATTTACGCCATTGCTAATTCTCCACTTCCTTTTGTATTCGCCAGACCCATCCTCTTCATTCAGGAGTCCCATTGCCTCTCACGAGTATCTGATCAGTTTCCAACTCGGATCAGGAGTCAGTAGAGCAGTTTACCCATCAATTACTGACAGCTGTTATCTTATCATGACACTGAAAACTGGGTCCAGCACCTTCTCGTCTGCATTCCCCTGACAATATCTCTGACAGATATTCATTTATATATTTATTATTGGAGGTTTGTTGAGCGTTGCCACATCTCAGCCACGTCACTGTGCTGGGATACAGATGCTACCCTCTCCACATAGTAAACAGATCCTGGAGTTACGCTGTCTTCTCGCTCTTGTTGCTGGTGTGAATGAGTTTGGTAAGGAGGTGTGCCGAACTGATAGTGGAAGAAGGAAAGGATGTTGAAGCCGTACCTGTTGCTGGTTAACCTGTGGTAGAAATGTCAGATTGCACCTAACATTGCCTTTTATAGTTTGTTGCATGCTAAAGTTTAGTCTAACAAACCGCTATTCTTTTTAGTTTGCTCACTGTCCGGGGCACGTGATTTAAGATAGCTCAACCTTTTCCTTTGTAAAGTTTCCCTGGTCTTATTGATTTTTTAGCAGCTGTTAAGAGAGTGGTCAACTCAGTTTCTCCTAGGCTTCAGAGTCAGTGGTGCAGTGTGGAGCCTTATCCACCTTTACTGGGTGATTCTGCTACATAGTCTTAAGTTAATCAACGCAGCATTGAGTATGGTAATGTTCATGAGTTTCCTGAATCAACAATAGTTGGCTCAAAATCCTAGACTGTGTAGTCTGGTGCATCTGCCCTATCTATGTTTCTGCCATTTAACATTTTATTGGAGAAACACTTTGGATTTTGATGATGTGGGAGCTCCGATTGGCGGTTAGTGGGGTGGATGTGCCTTTTATGCCCTTGGCTTTCCTCCAATCATTCTTTCTGTGTACAGTGCACTGATTATAGGATTGTTATCCCTGGCCTAGCCAGGACCCCGTAAAGGGCCTTTAGTGACCCGTTAGACCCACATTTAAAGTCTGGCGAAGCAGGAGTGCTTCCATATTCTGTCCGTGGCCCCAACACCACCAAACTCACTGACCCCCCTGCCTCATTTGGTTAGGAGAACCACAGGATTCCTGCCATTGGACGATCAGCTGGCTCTTCCATCGGAAACCCTTGACCGTAAGACCCATCTGCAACATGAGCACCAGGTCACACCACAAAGTAGGTGGGGAGACAGTCACTGTTTTTTCCCTGCCGGGGATTCCTATACGAGACATGGTAAACCCACATAGGGAAAACAAACAATGACCCACTCCCCATGTGCAGGGCAAACTCTGACTTTGGTTATTTGTGTGTGAAAAAAAAAATGCCAAGCTGCCTAAAAATAAAATGACCACGCACTCTGCATCCATCCACTTATGGCTCAGAGATCCCTGCCAGGGAGGTGGGGTCTCTTAGGTATGGTGGGTAGTCGGACACTGGGGGTGAGGGGGCGCGATCTCTGCTGACCGGTAGGCCAGGCGAAGCACCCAGTTCTATACACAAGGCATGGTTGTTGCCCTGTCTTTTTAGATTAAGGTCGAATCTGGTTACCTGCTTTGTAGCACCAATTCACATCTGCGATTCACTTGATGGATGGTTTGAAGAAACAGCAAGATTTTCCTGATCATGGACATCTGTGGGTTTGTGTTCTTGGCAGGTGGGGCATTGTATGATGACTACCTCACTATATAAGTCACGTGACTTTGAAATGCAGTGATGTTTTACTGGAAGCAAAAGGTAAAGAAATGAACTATCGGGGTCAAATGTTTAGCACTTACCCTGTCTCTGAAGTTTACTGATGCTTTGCTCCCCAGCAGTTTCTGCAGAATATTCACGTGGCCCTCCAGAGATGCTCTATGGAGTGCTGTCCTCCTAAACTGAAATAAAGACAAAAACAAGCCGTAATTCAACTTAAACATTCTTAAATCCGATTGCAAAGGAAGCCCCTTGTCACTTTTTCCTTAATGCACTGAATGAACAGAACAGTTCTAGGATGGGATTTAGAGCAGTTACCACATTTTTCTCCATCCCAATGCCACACAGCAGCATCTGCTCTGAACAGCAGTCATGAGTTTGCATTCCAAGAGGGCCATCTTAGCCTTCCATCCTTCTGAGGTCTGCCTGTTAAGTACATTTAAAGTGACTGGTAACATCTGTTATCCACGGTGCTTAAAACGACAGGCGATGCGTTGACCAAGTAACACACTTTTTTATATGCTACCAATGGAATTCTGGATTTTCTAACTGAACATGGAAACACATCTCAGTGTGAGGGTTGCCCCCCCCAACCCAAATATTTATGCAATAACTGGCTGATACTGTGCACTTTTATGCAATTCTATGCTTTTTTGCAGTTTAATATAGTGCGAACTCGGCCCTAAAGTATTGGAGCCCTCTACATGAGCGTCAGTTACATTACACAAGTACACAATCATGAGTTTTTAGGTCTCGTGACCTACAATGCGCGCAAGCGCATTGAGGGATCGAGAATTCAAGTGCTCGAAATCCTCGTCAAACTAAGGGCTTCTTGCACTGCGGTTTTCTTACAGTTCACGTGAATGACGTGAACAAACAAGCACGCGCATTCACGGCCGCACAGCACATCAAAGGGCTTCGCCCAGCGTGCGCTCTGCGGCTTCTCCTCCCCTAAGGCTTCTCCTCCCCTAATTAATCATGGCTGGCTTGCCGGCCGGCAGGCCGGCCCCCACACACCATCCCCCTCCGCTCTCTCCCCCACGGATTGCTATTTCTTTTTGCCCTTGTTTAAAATGTGTATGTTGTGAGAATAAATGTATCTGTCAAAGGAGTAATCACCATATTGCTGACAAACGTTAGTGGGATAAACAAGCTCGTCCGCTGACTTTCCAGGCTTAGTAAACAGTCTGCATTTTACAAAGTAGAAAGCAACTACACACCACCCAGAAACCCGAATGTTGCCAAGAGGGGCGGCCCTAAATAGTATCACGAGCGGGTAACACTAAACTCTGTTATCAGGTGGTGCAATAATGGTCTTTGTTAACAAGTTTACAATTTCTTGCAGATTTGCAACATCTCTTTGAGGTGTTGTGTCCCTTTAACGAAAGCAGCACATGTTCCGAGTAAAAAACAGGACATCTCTTTCCTGGCACATTAAACCATGAGTACTAAGTGTTCGTGCAGATGTGAAGACAGGACGCAGACAACTGGAACTCGCCCAAACGCTATTTTTAATCCAAGCGTTTCCTCTGTGGATGGCGACACATGCATGTCAGTGTGATCTTGGTGGCGGAGTTCCATCGACATGGGCCCACGATCAAACAGGGGCACTCTACCAACCCTCCCGAAGCTTCAGAGGAGGTGGCAAATGCCGTGGATATTAAAACAAAACAATCTCAGGCCTTCTTTGCAGAAGTCAACCTTGTTTTACGTTTTTGATGTTTTTCCCTGGAAAAGGTGGTCACAAAGGAACGTAAAATTTCACATCAATAGGCCTTCTTCAAATTGCTGTAAAATTGAACAACCGAAAAAGGATTCTGAGCAAAGCAACAAACTTGGAAAAGACGAAGCCATTTGTCTGGTTTTTTTTTAACATGGAGTTCACGTTTTCTTTTGCTATGGTACTATGGCGTGCTCGGCTTCAAGGTCTGACATAATGACTGCCTCCAGGCTGCGCCTCAAGCACCAATTTGCGGTTGTCATTTCATTAGAGGCGGCATCTGCTGACAGGCTCCTCTGCCTCTTGACCTCGCTGTGGCATCTACGCTATCTTGGCTCATAGCTATGCAGATCTAAAGTACAAGTGACATGCTCTAACGCAGGCACAGATGGACTGAAATCTGTCCACTTGACCAAAATAGACTACTACTCCGGCTCTCCATAGTTGTCAATGAAAATTTTTTAGAAATCGAGGTAGATGGCTTTCAGCCTAAGAAAACTAATCTTAACTGACCCCGGTGCCTTTCTGAAAAAGGTTTGTGGATTTACTCTGCGAGAAAATCACTGGGAAAATAGCACATAAGAGCACTCTATGACAATTTTACTCCATTCCAGCCATAATGCAAGCCATGTTACTTGCTTTCTCGAGTCACAAACTAAAAACACTTTAACTATTAGTGACTCACAGAAACCAATCGGAATTTTTATTTTTATTTTCCCATTATGAGGGAAGGTAAAGTATAGAACAGCAGTAAGGGAACTCGCGGCACAAAAAAACAAGCATTTACAATGCAATGGTTTCGCATTTGGAAAAGTTAGAGCTATTGGCATTGTAAATGACAAAATTTGTATTTATGTGTTGGTTTTGTCATTTACATTGCCATTAGCTTAATCTCTCGCAATGTGAGACCTATTGTACCCTACGGACGAGCTCAGCAGACAGCAATTACTAGCACACACACACACACACACACCCAGAGCCACACACACACACACCCGAGAGCCACACACACACACACACACACACCCAGAGCCACACACACACCTAGAGCCCCACACCCACCCAGAGCCCCCCCACACACACCCACCCAGAGCCCCACATATACACACCCACCTAGAGCCCCATGCACACACACACACCCAGAGCCCCACACACACACACACACCCAGAGCCCCACACACACACACCCACCTAGAGCCCCATGCACACACACCCACCCAGAGCCCCCCACACACACACACACCCAGAACCCCACACACACACACCCAGAGCCCCACACATACACACACACCCAGAGCCCCACACATACACACCCACCCAGAGCCCCACACGTACACACCCACCCAGAGCCCCACACACACACACCCACCCAGAGCCCCCCACACACACACACACTACCCAGAGCCCCCCCCACACACACACCCACCCAGAGCCCCCCCCACACACACACCCACCCAGAGCCCCCCACACCCACCCAGAGCCACACACACCCACCCAGAGCCCCCCCACACACGCACACGCCAGGTGAAACCTAAAAAGTATAACAAATGAAAATGCAGAAGGAATAGGCAATATACAAAATGTACAACCTCTTTTTACAAACTACTGTAGCAGAACCACAACAGTGCTAACCTGAACATTACAAAAAAAGTGCAGTCTATTACCAAAGAAGGGATCTATCTCAGCGGAATGCAGTAAGATCGCAAGGCAGGAAGAAGCGGGCTCAAGTTTCAGGAAATGTCTAGTCTAGAATCCATTACGTTAATTATGGAAGAGTGAACATGTAAATGCGCGTGATATTATCCGCAGCGTTAAGCCAATTTAATTTTAAAAAATCCTGTATCAGAAAGTGTCTTACCTCACCCACATCAATCTGAGATTTAAAAGTTCAACAGTCTGGCTTTTAAACTCAGTGATGGGCTAATGGGCTGAGTGCAGCATAGGTCCATCTAAGCAGCAGTCCAGGCTGTACTCACCGGTGGAAGTACAGGAGAACTGAGCGTCATAAATGAAGTAGTATTATGAGAGAGCCCACTATTGGTGTCACACTATTAGAATAGTAAGTAAAACAAGAAAAACATCCAATGGTTACAATAGTCCTCCCGAGAGATGTGCGTGTACAAAGAGAGACAGTTCCAGCAGTGAGAGTGGGTGGGAGACACAGAGCTCATAAATGCATGAGCAAAACAAAGAACAAGATTTACAGGCCTATTTACAATCGTTTGCACACTCTAAATCTAAAGGCAGGGGGAGCAGCTATGTGGACCGAGAGCCTTCCCATGCTGCTGAAGACCCCTCGCAACAACACTACAAAGGAAGCCCCAAAAACAAAACTCAACGAATGAGCGTGTTTAAATCAGAATATAACAAAAAACATTACCGTATTGCCCCAAAAAAAAAAACACGCCCGCAGATCAGAAAGCCTAAACAAGAGACCTTACAATACCACTTTTTTTTATTTTTTAGAAAGGCTCCGGTTGATGGATCTTGTTTTGGGCAGAAAGCAAACAAGCACTGGCGTTGCCAATAGGTCTCGCAGTAGGAAAGTTGGAGCTATTACAATTGCAAATAACAATGCCTTTTATTTTTGTTTTCATTTTAAAAACATAAAGGGCTTTGTCATTTACAAAACCAATAGCTCCAACTTTCCTACTGCGAGACCTATTGGCAACGCCAGTGCTTGTTTAGGCAGGGGGAGAATAGTGGTTTGTCCAGAATCACAGGATGTTGAGCCGACGCCGAGACTAGAACCTGGGTCACAAGTCCAAAGTTGGCAGATCCGGCCGTAATGCCACTCACAATGGGGTGACGCAGCTATAAGCCGTGCAGTAAGCATTGGTAATGTAATTCCTGACATTAACATGTACAGACCTTTAGAGAGACAGGCGCAGGAACGAGGGGGTTTGTTGATGCTATTGACAAATAACAGATGTTTATGGGCATGCAAGCCAATGGTGCTTACTTTATCAACCACAGAAGGATGAAAGTCTAAGGTGGCATGTCAAATTTTCCAACTTGTGACTATAGGGTCAAACACAAACCCTTGCTGTGGGTGCATTACTCCACTGAGCCATCAGGCCCGGTTCATTCCACCTAGTTCTGCAATGAATACTCATCGCCCTTCGAATTATGGAGGTTGGTTTATTTGAGAGGGTTGTAGGCAGTACAACAATCAGTTAATGACCATCCCCCCCTTAATGAAGCTATCAGTAGTAACGTCAAGGTATTTCCAACTATATTCCAGATCCTGATGAGTGATGGTAAAGATTTGTATCTTTCTTGCTAATTTTCTTCTATATCCCTCTCTTTATTTCTTTCTCCCCCAAATCTCCATCCCACTTAATGACCTTCACATTTATTCGTATGCTCCTATTGCAACACTCTGTCATAGCTAGTCCTACGTATGCCAATCATAAACATGTTTATTGATAGTTAAAACCATTACATCCTAAAATATTCACTGGCGTAAATTAAAATCACACATTTTGGAATGCAGTTAATTCCGCAGCATATAACCACATTAATATATTTTACGAATCTACTAATTAAAATACCACTAGTGCATCAAAGCATAAAAGAGCTGAGAAACATCTTTTTAAGTTAATTTCCCGGGGTTTTGAAGTTAAAAGCCTTTTTCTATGTGTGCATATGACTCTCTCAGCACGGACATAAGCAACAATCTGTATTTTCTCTTTCTAATATTTCCACCTTTGCGCTACCTCGCCCTCATCAAACAGTCCATCTTAAAACCTGACCTTGTGTCTCCTATAAAAGTGCAACGTCAAAATAGTTTTTTTCGTGCTGATTTTTTAAACGTTCTTGCTATTAGTGGGCTATTTTGCTTTCTCTTACCTCCTAGTACTTGACTCTTCCACGTGCAGGCCTTGCATATAGCGACTGTAGCAGAACCTTTCACTCTAACATTGTTTTGATTTTGATTTGCTGAGCACGACAGTTACCCAAAGGCATCATGCACTATAGCCAGCCATCCAGAGCTAAAACCTAACTGTAAATCCACCTGAAAAAGCTGTCTATAATACATAACGCCATGTTTTATATGCTTTCCTGAAAGGCAGCGACTCTGGGATAGCCCTCAGGCTTTGCAGAAGAGAGATTCAGAGTCTTCTTGCTGCAACCGAGGAAGCTTCGTCTTCCACTTTCTTCTTTCTAGTCCTAGATACTGTAAGCAGATGTCGGTGTGCCAAATGCCGGTTCCTACCTGAAGATGCCAGTGAAACATATATTTAATCCTAGCTAGACTGGGGACATAAAGGGCTTTATGCACTGTACAGAGTGCTTTAAATATAATGCGCTTTCTGATGGGGAGCCAAACCCATAGCAGCCGATTGGCACCTGGGAATGTCAAGAATTATTCTGGCAAGTGCATTCTGTACTACTTGGAGTTTGTTCTGAGTGCTAATGTTGGAACCCAGATAGAGAGATTTACAATAGTCCAATCTGTACATACTCAGGGTGAATGCAACCAACTTTCTTGCTGGCTGAGGGATAAGATTAAACATTTACCTAAGCATCCTTATGAGTCAGAAGTAGGTTGCCACGGTGTGATTGGCTTGGGCATTGAGTGCAAGTTCAGTATCTAAGAAAACTCCAAGATCTTTGGCCTTCTCCACTGGGATGGGACATGTGCCTAAGGTGTCTGGCCACCAATTACTATTCCAGCTAAATGAGTATAGGCCAAAGAGCAACACCTCGGTTTTATCGCCATTTAATTTCAGAGAATTCCATCCCATCCAGTCTGCAATTGCCTACATGCATTAAGAGAAGTTTAATGCCGTGGTGTCCGAGTTCTTGGGAACTGACACGATAATCTGTGTATTATTAGCATATAGCACCTACCTCCCAGAAGCCCGAACTATATCTGCAAGTGGGGACACATAGAGGTTAAAGAGCATGGAGCTTAATGATGAGCCCTGTGGCACTCCACACAGCAGGGAAAAAACCTCAGAGTAGTACTGCTGTAACATCACCCTCTGCCAACTGATCCCTAAGGAAAGAAGCTCATGGCCCATTGCAGAGATGAAGAACTAAACGTCTGAAGAGATAAAGCTGGGAGATTCATTCTCCAGGATTCCAGTGCTACATAGAAAGCCAGCTGCCTCTCACTCTTGCCAATTGTTTAGACCTCCTGAAAGTATGCCTGCTCTTTTGGAACCTTTGTCTATTGCAAGCAATATTCCTCTTAACACATATATCAACCTTAATCATGATTACTAAATTCTTGGGCGCAGCACAAGTAACTCATGTAATCCCTCCAATATTTTCAGTGGGCTGGACTGTAATGAAACCTACTCCACAAATGCGACCGTAGGTTCATTCCCAATCGAACAGTGAATGAATGTTATTTACTTAGGTCGCCTGATAAATTCATTTTCCTGTTGTACCTCATCGCAGGTGTTTACTGAGCCGCCATCCTCTAGGAATTTTTCGATGATCTTTATTTTCCCCACTACTGCAGCTTTGAGGAATTCTTCTGATTCCACTGGACCCATCTGAGAAGACACAACAGAAGAAAGAACTGTGATTTTAGGTGTACTTTGCAGTATCCACAATGGGAACCATTTAGTTCTAGTACTCTTGGCGCAAAACAAACCCCTTGTCACTGCTTCATTGCTCTGACACTAGACTTTGACAGAACAATAGTGATTCAGGAAGAGGAACCTGGGTAACAGACTCGAATTACTGAGCATGTTTAATGATGGTGGATACACTTCAAACCCATGCTAAAATATTGCTGTAGAAGACAAATGTACTTACAATTTCCTCATTCAGCGGCGGGAGCTCCACGATGGACACCCTCGACCTCCTCTTCTTTTTCTCTTTCCTTTGCTTCCTTAACTCCATCAGATTTTCAATGCCGCCAACATCCACAATCTCTCTTCGCAAGTCCAAGGAGGTCTTCCTGACCCGCTCTTCTGCCTACAAGGGTTAAAGGCAGTCTGTGAGTACCGGGATCTAGAATGTGGTGGGTGATACAGCAGCATAGGGGAGACATCACAAACACACTAACGCAGAAACAGCGTAGATATATCAGTGCCTCAAAATCACAGCTATTTTAGTAGAAAATGACAAGGAAGAAGGACACTAGGTGCATGTCATTTACTTAATTTTTTAGAAGTCTCTGCTTTAATAGCCTCACCTAGTTAATTTTGTAATTTGAAGCACATAAAAAGTTGTATTCTGTTTAACATCCAGTTACCACCACCTTTCAATGGTCATAATTGTCGTCTGCTATTCGCAGACTAATAAAGATGACAGAATAAATTGATACAGCACTGGGAAATTACATATTCCAGCATTGCCATCAGTCTGTACCCATAAGTAGAGCGGCATAACATTTCAGGCATACCGGCAGAATGAAACATAGGCACAGCACGCCGCTCTTGCCTGCAGCTTCACTGCCATATTACCAGTCCGCATTCTGCTGCATTGACATGACCTTTCTGAAGTTGTGTGCTAAATGCTTTACTAATTAGGCTGAGTGTTCTAACATTATCCTATTGAAAAAACTGACCATGATTGAATGCTGCTCAGTCGCTTCTACGTGACATGTTGAGGTTGCATACTGGAGTGAATCATTCCTCAGCATTCTTGTCGGCTGAGAGAGATGACATCAACTCATAGGGCTTCATATACAAGAAAATGACACAGCGTGGCGCCGCAAGCCATTTAGCGACGCCGTGCTGCGTCATTTTCAAAGCATAGGGATGTGCCATATTAACAACAATACAATGCTTTCCCCTGTGCTGGTGCTCAATTGGCTGCCATACTCCAGAGCAGACACCCTTGCATTATTTTGCAAAGGTGCCTGAGCTGCGGGGATGATTGAAGGGACACCTTCCTGCAGAAAAATAAAAAGAATGGCATTTTTCCTCTTTCTATGTGTGCTGCAGAATGCAGCACACGTAGAAAGAGGAAAAAAACGAGGAGAAATAAAAGTATTTCTCCTTGTTGCGCCATTCCTATGACTCCCCTGGGGAGGCATAGGATTCTAATGCATTCCCAGTTTTACAAAATGTTGTAAATCTGGGAATGCATCAAGTTCCATGGATATTGCGCGGCAACAACGCACAGCAACACCCATGGAAGGCACCTTTTACGCAGAGTAATGCGTGAAAGGGGCCTATATTTACACGCTCATGAAAAGTCACGCAGGGTGATTTTATGTAACCTTATAAATATGAGCAAGCCCATTGCGTCGCCAGTGCATAAAAAAAAGTGACTCACTTGCAGCGCGATGGGCATGTAACAAAGCCCCCATGCCTTTAGCAGCAAACAGGCCAAAGTAAGGTGGATGTGTTTTCGGCCATTAGTTACTTATTATTATTCACCTCATCTGTGTTTTTTTGCTGTCACATTCTTCTCTCCATAGTAACTCTGTCGCACTCTTAGCTCCAGTAACACTGGTGCTCTATACAGTAGTACTTCTGTAAAGCCTGCATGTGTCTGCAATGATGTCCAGCTATATCCTATGTCAAACTTAATGGTGAATTTCATGAGAATCACTCTGTCCCTGGGATTTTAGCTGAGCAGCACAAGTAAAAAAATATGGAATACCTATTTTTCCAGTTATATTTTAGGTGTGGGATGCAAGGTTTGTAGGGGTATAGGGTAGAAAGTTAATTAGTTAATAATTGAATAACAATTATTCACTAATTGATCATTCTTTTATTGAAAAGTAATGTATGTTGATACTTTATTTGTATTACATATATATTTTCTGTGTTAGTTATTCATTTTTATATTACGAGTTAAATATTTTTGTACATTCATGGTGTTACTTAAGTATATATTTTTTTAAGTGAACTATTTTTCCTACTCTTGTTTGGACTGCAGTAGGAATAGTTAAATTAAACTCTTTCAAATCCACAAATTTCCCTACTATTCCGCTTTATGGAGTTGGATTAGTAAATCTCACCCATCAAAAATCCAAAGCTTTCCCTACAGTTTCACAGACTGGAATGGGAATAGTAACTTTTACCCCTCCAAAGTCCAAAACTTTCCCTACTGTTGCACTGTTTGGAATAGGAATGGTAAATTTCACCCCTCTGAAATCCAACACTTTCCCTACTGATACTCCGACCGGAGTAGGAATAGTAATTCTTTTCCTTTAAAATCCAATACTTTCCCTACTGTTGCGCTGACGAGAGTGAGAGTAGTGAATTTCACCCCTCTGAAATCCAACGCATTCCCTACTATCACACAGACTGGAGTGGGACTCCAAAGTCCAACACTTTCTCTACTATTAAGCTGTTTTACCCCTCTGAAATCCAATGCTTTCCCTACTGTTGTTTCGAGTAGGAATAGTAGATATCCCCTCTGTGAAGCCGAACACTTTCCCTACTGTTGCAGTTTGGAGTGGCATAGGTAGATTTTACCCCTCTGTAGTCCAACACTTTCCCTACTCTTGCGTTGCTTGGAGTGGGAATAGTAAATTTTTACCCCTCCCAAATCCAATGCTTTCCCTACTGTTGCATAGACGGGAGTGGGAAGAGTAAATGTTACCCCTTGGAAGTCCAACACTTTCTCTTCCGTTGCTAAAACTAGAGTATATTTAATATTCTTAGACTCCAATAGTTTTCATAATGTTGGTTAAATGAGATCTATAGCATTATTTGTTTTATTTTTGTATTTTATATTACTTATTTTTACTTTTAAATGTATTTTAATGTTTATAGTATTAATAATAAATGTGTTTTTTGGATTTTTCATATCTTATTTAATGTCTACATGAATTAATATATTTTTACTTATTCAGATGTTCTATATTTGCTATGGTTTTATTGTGTATGTATGATATATTAATTTTCATATAGTTATTAGTACAAATATATATATGCATATATATTTCCATATTAATAGATTTAAAATAAAAAAGAATGGCAATCTACTGATTTGAATACTAATACATTTAAAAAACTAAAAAATATTATAATGAAAAATACATTTTGTATTATGTTAATCATGTTTTATTATATATATATATATATATACATAATTAATTTAAATATTTACTTTAGTCATATTAATTTTAATATGATTCTTTATTTCTTTGTACAAATATATATATATATATATATATATATATATACATGATTTTTATTAATTAGATTATCTATTTATTTTCACAGACATACATTTAAAATAAAAAAGAATAATATAAATGAAAATAAATATTTGTATTAATTATGTTACACTATAGGTACATACATGTGTGTGTTTGTGTGTTTATACAAGTATATATAGATACAGTGTTAATTATGAGTGGAATATAATAAGTTTAGAGTATATTAAAATGTCATATTTAGTAGTCTAAACTCTATTTATATTAAAAGTCAATATTTTTGTCTACATTTGGACAATATTAGTGTCAACAATATTTTTTATAATAATTTTGTACTTACCATTATAAATATAGGAGCACAATATTGTGGTAAATGATAATTTAGACAAGATATTTTTGTCAACAATATTGTTTACCACAATATTGTGTCATTGATCCCTCTCAAATTATCTTTACTACATTGTGACCCTGATTTTGTGGTTGCAAACCCATTATTTTACGAATCTCAAGCTTTTTTACCTCAAAATCCGCTCATACATCAGGCATAATTTCCCTTCATGTATGTTACCTGCACATGCACCCACATCCTATTTTTCCCTTTATATACAGCTGGGTATCTACAGCCACATGTACCAACAAACCTCTTTGACTCAGTAGGCTAGCATGCACTACCGGTATATGCATGGGAAGGTCAGAGAACGTTGTATACAGACTTCCCAGATGTCCCGTTTTGTATTGCATGTATTGCCTTCTCCAGTGCAACAAGAGGGCCTTCACCAGCTTCTTTATATGTTATCCTAGTTGTATTGGCTTCCTACATTTGCTTTCAATGAACCATTGCGTTTACTTAATCCTTGCCCTTTCCACAAGCCGTTTCTTTCGGTGATTCCACCAAATAACTTCTCACTACCCTTCCCATATTTACTTTTCCTCTAGTGTCTGCTTCCTGCACGTGATTATTGTGCCCTTCCCATGGGCTTTTCCAGTGGTCCATTGCTCTGGCACCTGTACCCTACTTGCCCCTTCCACAAATGGTTCAGCAGCACAGTTCAGCAATACATACATCCTCTTTGTGGACTTTGTGCTCTTCCAGCATGTTGTCCCCGTGACTCTTACCTCTCGTATGTACTCCTGCATACCATGTGTTTAGTGGGACATTCTCTGTTGTACACTTCCTACACGTGTGTAGGGTTTTGTATTACATTGTAGTTTGATTAAATCCATGTTTGAACTCTATTCAGGATGTGTGGTCAGGTACTTCTCTGATCTAGACAATCCCCACTGCTCAAGAAAACACCCACACAGGAGACCCTAGTGCACCAGCCAACTCTTGGAGAGGTCTGAGAAGAAACGGACAGTTGCTAACCTTCGAAGAAGATGCTAGCTTGGCTACCAGGTACCCTTCTTCAGTACTGGAGCCCACTGTCTTGTGTAAAACATCCCCTTATTTCCCACTCTACTGAAACTAATATAATGGTAATAATGGCATGTGATTGGTGGTTCTGTGACACTATTAATGGAAAATTACCACATTGGCTGCAATAAGCTGTTACGTCATACATGTTCTGGCTCTGATTTGATAGTGCTAATTTCTTTGTCAGCTTTGTATAAATGGTTGTACTTTGGGGTGCTTAGAAAGAACAGATAGACTGGTGACTTGTGTGATGGTGAGCTGTCACTGTGCTTTTCTCATATGTGATCCATACTATGTAGCTCCTGCACGATATTGTTCCTTTGATTGCTATAGCAAGGCTGATGAAGATTACACAGGCGAAAGCCCAAACTAGGTTAGCAGTTTCAACATGGTAAAGTCTATTCTTCCCACCTAGTGAGAATGGAAGCTCATGTGGTGGGTAGGTTCCCTCTTTTTCTGATCAATGGTACTCCTGAATAGCCTGAAGAGAGGAGTAGGCAGATGGGTGGTAACTCCACTGACATTCCCCTGACAGCAGAGATTAGCAAAGGAGCAGCTTCGATTCTTTTTACCTATTGGGTAGGACCTTTAGGTTCTGTTTCTCCTTGCTTGTGTATAAGCAGCTGCAACAGATTGTGGGTCAATACGAGAAGAGGACACATCCAGAGGGCAGAGAAACAGCACTAGGTGAATTTCACATCTAGTACAGTAAATGCTGAATAATCATTGTATGCTCTTTCATTATTTTTATGCATGTTTCATCACATTATCTCATTACATTGCACTTTCCCTCCACCTCTCCACCTTTGTAAACGGAGCGTTTAGAATATTGTCATAGGGATTTATATGGCAGTTGGGACATGCGCCCTTCTATTTGTTTGGATGTGCTTTCACAGAAATGTTTTAATAAACGGCTTAGGCCCGGTTACGATGACGGTTGGAGTTGCCTCTGACCGATACTGTTTTGGTGAGGGAACCGCCCGACCATAGCTCGGCGGTTCCAAACACCTAATAACGATGCGACTGCACATGGTGTGGTCGCAAACTCCCGTTTTTATATGGGAGCTTGTGTGGTGGGCATAAACAGCCCGCAGCACAAGCTCCCATTAAGAAATGGGAGTTTGTGAAAATTCCTGCACCGTGTGGCAGTTACATGGTGTAGGGATTTTCAGGGGAGCACCATAGTTTCCAACCCACCAGGCCCAGATGCGGAGAGCCCAGGGGCAGGGGCCCTGCTAGGGGGCCCCAATGTCTCTTTCTGATAGCCTTTCCTTGTCGGAAAGGCCGACATGGAAAGGCTGTCGGAAACTGACATGATAATCCCGACGGCTGTTATACCTAGCTCTTTCAGCGGGTTTATCTCCAGACCTATTTGCCTTTGGGCCTCCTGTTTTTGATCCTGTTTTTGTTGATTTTAGGACTTTGGGCACTTTACCACTGCTAATCAGTGCTAAAGCGCATATGTTCTCCATATAAATTGTGTTTATGGATTGGTGTTTCCATGATTGACTTACTACTAAGTCCCTAGTACCATGCACTGTGTGTGCCCAGTGCCTATAAGTCAAATGCTGCTAGTGGGCCTGCAGCACTGATTGTGCCACCTACACAAGCAGCCTTTCAAAGGGATCTCAGACCTGCCAATACAGTGTCTGTGCGCAGTTAGGTACTGCCATGTCGACCTGGCATGTGCACCCACTTGCCAGGCCCTAAACCTTCCCTTTTCTTACATGTAAGGCACCTCTCTAGTAGCCCAAGGTACCCCCATGGGCAGGGTGCAGTGTATGTGAAAGGCAGGACATGGACTGGTGTGTGTGACATGTCCTGATAGTGAACTATAGCGTAATTCATTTTTTTACTATCGAAAGGCTATCTGTCCTATAGGATAAAATGGGAGTTTATTTATAACATCTTATAAGTATAACTTCCCATTGGGACAAGATAGAAAGATGGAGTTTAGTATGCCTGAACTCAGAATATAAAAAAAAGCATCTTTTGGAAAAGATGATTTTTATATTGTGTGTTTGAAAATACCACTTTTAGAAAGTGGGTATTTTCTTGCTTAGCCATCCTGTCTGCCTTTGCTGGTTTGTGGATTGACTGTCAGGCTCTCACGTGACAGGGGCTGGGATGTGCATTCACTTTAGACAGCCACTGGTGGGGTTGAGGTGTGTCCTGCATTTCCTGGATGAGTCTGGGCTATGCTGAATAGACATGGGCTGCATTTAGAGTAGTGGGAGGAGATTTCTTTGCACCTGAATGGGCCTTGTCTGCCTTACACAATGCTGTCTCCACCTCATGCCGGGAAGCTGGACCAGAGAGGACAGAACTGGTTTTTAGTGAGCACATAGCCTCTCTGCCACAAAAAAAAAAAGATACATTGAGTAGAAAAATTGGGGCCCAGACCCCAGAACTTTAGAATACGTCTGGACTCAAGAGGAACCTCTGCCAAGGAGAAGAGCTGGGAAAGCTGAAGGAGAAGTACTGCCCCTTTTCTGTGTGCTGTCTAGGGTTGGCCTACAGTGGCTGTTTCTGCCAAGGAGAGGACAAATACTTTGCTGTGTAGTGTGTAGCCTGCTTGGAGAAGATCTCCCTTTCTGAAGTCTCAGGGACACAAAGATTTCACCACCAGCTCCCCTGGACTTCCTTGCTAGGAGTTCGGACCTGCAAGAGGTGCCTGTTCCTGTGTTGACGTATCCGCACCCGTTTCAGACACAAAACGCTGTGCAGTAAGAATTCCCACGCATCGCCATCGTGCAGCTGAAGAAACAGATGCAACGCCTGCCTGCAGCTGGCGAAATCGCTGCATGCCAAGTTTCGTGCACCGTTCTCCGAAGTCCGAGATCACTGCACCGACTTCAAAGTAGGCCCCGCTGTGTGACTGCAAGAACCGATGCATCGTGGGACCGTGGCTGGAGAGATCACTGCCGCATTGAGAACCAATGCATCTCCAAATCCCCACGCATCGCACCGGGGTTCCAAGTCTACAACAACACCAGGGCTGCAGTAAGAAACTGACGCATCACCTCCCCGCACAGTAAGAAATCAACACATCACCTCCTATTCAGTAAGGAGCCGACGCATCAATTTTTTGCGGGAAAGACTAGGCAAGTGGATTACAGTTAATATTAAATTACGGCCATGAGAACTTATTCCAACATGGTTGTTATGTGAATCTATTGCCCCTCATATGCACCTGTGGATAGTTAGTACTTCCAGAGTGATGGGTGAAACAAAAGAGAGGATTCGAACATTGTATTACGTGCACTAAAGTAATTTAAATCATGGCAACGACTCAAAAAAGATATTGTCTTTCATAAAATGCAACATATCTGCCATTTTGTAAGTTCACAAGGATGTAAACTGTGATATAATAGTTATATACTAGATATACTAGTTATTTGCTGCTAAATATAAAACCTTTATTGTTGGTGGAGAAGTGTGGCTCAGGGGTTAGAGGCAGCAGACCCGGAAGCTGAGATCGGTCCTGGACCAGGGTTCAATTCCCCGCCTCGGCGGGGTCTTGGGCTAAAAAAAAAATTCCACGAACTCGATAATTCTCGCCCCGGTGCCTCCTCGACTCACGGGTTCACACTCTGCGACTCTGGGCAATAGCTTGCTTAATCTCCACAACGGCCCCTCGCGGCGGGATGCCTGACTTTCACCTTGTGGATACCCTGCTATCTCACAGGGGAATACCAGGAAGGGTTCCCTAAGCAAGCGCCGGGAAACCCACTGCGGGTAGCTGTGCGCTATATAAGCTCAACTACATTTACATTTACATTTACATTGGCTAATTAGGCTGAAATGAACCAGAAAATATCAATTGGAAAAAATACTTTAGGGCTCCAAATGTAAAAATAAAGGTATATGGGTTAGGCCTACGAATATAAATATTACAGTCTAACGAGTACAGTATTACGAATCTAAGTATTATAGTTCTTATCATTGAAGATTCCTATTACCTACCATTGGTTTCCCATATTATTTGTAATTGAGTCCTATCTTGTGCGTTTTTAAAATGAATACCCAGAATGTTTCTCTCCTTTTTGCATTTCAGTCATATTCTGCTGTGTGAGATCACCCTTTGTTTTTCGATGAGTCACCTCAAATCTGATTCCTAATGCTTAGTTAGTGTACAATGTGAAACCAAGGTTGCATCCATTTTTGTGTCCTAAGCACTGATTTGTGTCCCCAAAGCACACTTCGAATTCTCTCTGTTTCACTTACATATCCCATGTTGCATGGACATAAGATGAGGTACACTATCTTGCTTGAGCAGCAGTTTGTCATATCCTTACGCTTAATAGAGAAACCATTGTGTACTAGTCTTTTCACCACATTGCACTATTGCACGCTTGACTTGTGCCACATTTGTGGTTGCCCTCAATCAGATGGATTTTTTTAACTATAGATCCATGCATACACTGCTTGTTTTCAGGCAGGTTTTAAATTTGCATTCCGCCAGAACGCATACATTGGTTTATCCAACATCTCATCCTCCTCGGTAGAGTTAAGGATGTGCCAATTTAAGTTTATGATTTTTCTAATCTTACTGTTCAAATTCAATTGTTGAGGGACACATACTATTCTCACTTGTTTCTGTTTTTGTCTAGCTGTAAACATTGCTACCCTATTAAAGTATTGGCTCTCTTGTATGCATGCCTGACTGGGCGACATGGATATCTTCTATTCCCTCAAATTTTTTTAAGTCTTCTGCATGTATTTTAAAATCTTCCACAGAGGAACAATTCCGCCTTCGCCTTAAAAAAAGCCAAATGGAAAATGCTCGCACTGACTTTTAAAGGTGAAAGCTTGATAAATGCGATAGTTTGTTCCTTGTTGAGGTTTTTCTGAATAGGCCCACATAGACGGATCCCTGTTTGTCATAGATACATATGTCCTTAACCCCTTCCACGCTCATGACGAGCTGGGCTCGTCATGCAGTAGCCTCCTGCTACGCTGATGACGAGCCCAGCTCGTCATGAATAATGGGGTTCATGGAGTTCCAGCACAGGAGAAAAAAGTCTGCCCGTACTTCTGATTTTTTGGGGGGTGAATTTCAGGTTAGCATCACACATATTTATCCACCCTATAAATTCGCCCACCATATCATCAATATATCGACACAAATTCCTACTACTTTCGGAGAAAGGAGCAACTTAATTCAAAAATAATTTCTCCTCAGATATCGCCATATAGATGTTTTCAGCATTTGGGGCACCAGATGCACCCATGCTAGTCCCTCTTGTTTGATGACATAATTTGTTATAAAATTTAAAAAAACTTGAGGACTATCTTGAGGACTATCTGGAGGCATTCTATAATTAATTGATTTGGCCTATTTCCATATGTTCGTGGAAGTAAATCTGAACAGTTTAAGTGACACTCGTGTGGATATAGGTATAGAGTGCCTCTATGTCTAGTGTTCACAAAATCTCCTAGTTTGCATTAAAAGGGGGAATTTTTTACTATTTTGAGCATTTGTCCAGTGTGTTTAGTATATGACTTTAAGTTAGTGACAATGGGCCATAAAAACATATATGTATTTGGATATTGGTTATGTTGAAGCACTTATACTGGATTAAATGGATCTCAACAGAGGACCTAGCTCATTCTTATGAAATGTAGGTACCCCATACATAGTATGGGCCTTAGGGTAGCTCGTTTTGAGAACTTCAAACTCTTTTCAACACATGCCCTTTATCTCCATTGCTCTATCCATGATTTCATTCATGTCAGTTTTCACACTTTCAAGAGACCCAATATGTGTTTTCTGATAATGTGCTGGAATGATGCCATCTATTACATTTCTGTTCTTAGGGTGTCTTGGGCTTGCCTCTTCCATCAGCCTTCCACATATTTGTATTTCCTCTAGTCACTCAAATACAATTTACATTTAAATCTATGCTGGTTCTTCCCTGGACCCTGTCCCATGGCAATTGTAAAAAATCTTGACACTTCAATTATGCTTAGTTTGACGTTACTTTGAAATCAGTCCCTTTTGAATAGTTAACTTGCATTTAATTGCAAGAAAGCATTGGTGTCCTACTTTTAAAGAACCAGTCTTTCGACTCTACCATTACAGCATAGTTTCAAACTATTTCTCTTTTCCCCTGTTCTTAAAATTCTACTAAAAGCGTAATTAACACCCAACTCTGCTCTGTTTTTTTAAGAGAAATATACTTAGCACGGCAATGCTGGTAATGGTACTCAACGATCTACATCTTTATTTAGAAGAAGCTAGTTTTGTAGCCCTGGTGCACTTAAACTTCTCAATAACATTTGAAACTGCTTCTAATTGTATTCTTCTTGACTTTTTCTGCGAGATGGGGTGTGTGAGATCAAACACTTGACTGTATTGGTTCTTTCTGTCCAGTCGCTCCAGGTTATATCCCTTCCTCTACAATTTCATCCTTCTGGGGTTACTGGGCTCTGCCCTGAACCTGACGTTATTTAAAATCGATGTTGCCCCTCTTGCAAGACTAATTCACTCCTTCCATGTCCCTTTTTTTTCTTACACTGATGGTACCCGGCTTACCGTCAACCGTAGTGGTGATAATAAATTCAAGTAAGAAGAATGTGCATCTGGTATCCCAAATGTTATGTTGGCCACAGTGTCTCACTAACCTAAGGTGTGTGCAATGGCCTAGGCCTGTCACTGAAGATGCAAGGTCCAGGACATGCCCTGTGGCCTGAAGGGGCACACTAAGCATGCCCTCATAGTGGATCGATTATTGCCTGCTGAAAGAGGAAAAGAGCATGCCTGGCAGGAGGAGAGTCTGTCCAGCTCAAGAAGCCCACCATGTTCCCAGGTTGGGTATCACCCCAAGAAAGTGGACTGTATTGCAGGGCAAAGCAAGTAGCTACTTACAGCATGAGCGGCTTTCCTGATTTCTTTATGTGGTTCTGGTTGAGAACTGCCCCCAAACACTTACTCACTTGAGTGCGGTTGTGTCCACTGACAGCCTCTGTGAACTGCAAGATAATGCTGCAGGTGCCAGCAGCTTATTTGCCTGGGAGACAGCAACTACACGTCACTGCTAGAGGAAACTGGTTGGCCTTGAAGACAGCATCTGGTGAAGAAGCTGTGCCAATGCACCGGACTGGACATGCAGTGCTTTGATTGTCCATCAATCCTGATGCATCATCACTGAGTGGAGTCAGACGGCCCGAGAGTTACACATTTGTAACTGTAAGAACAATGACCTGATCTGCAGCTGTGCCTAAATCATGACTCTACCACAGATTATGTATACTGTAACCTTTAGGGTCCCAAGGGTGGGTTCAGAATGCTGAAACAGTGGATTGCAGAGCTTACGGAGGATGCAACCAGGGATACAGCCCTCTGTTTGCAACTTAATTCCACGGTATAGTAGTTAGTTTCATTATTTTATTAAAGCATTTGGTTTTCCTAAAAGACAAGCACTGAGCTGGACATTAAGTTATTGTTTGTCTGTTGGCTAGTTGTTGAGTTCTGAGCTTTTGCCCCTGACAATAACATCGTGAGATGTGTTGGACTGCGTGACCTTGCTACCCTCATAGTCAAGTGGGGAAAGGGTTTTACTTGGGCCAATTTGCAGAGCAATAGTAGGATGGACACCAGTGGTGACCGACCTGAACCACCATGGGTGGAAACCAGTAGCTGCTGTCTACCCTGTGTGCCCCAGAACGGGGTCTGACATAGCCATTTTGAGTATTAGTGTCTTCATTGGCTCTCAGTGAATGTCTTGAATAGGGTTGGCTAATAAATTCACACACTAATGTATGTAAAAAAAAATTGACATTTATTTTTAAAATGTCAGTTGAAGGGACATTGTGGCTATGACTGCAAACTAAAAACCAAAAACAATGTTCCACCTCTTGGGGCCTAATGTTCCATTCCAATTCACAAACCATGGATGTGTAATCTGCACACTGCCTGATTTGTGAATGTGAATGTAATTTGGGATGCGACCTCTGTACTAACAGGCTGAATTGCAATTGGGGGAGGTAGCAAAGGGACCTTCCTAATGAATATTAATTAGGTGTGTTGCAATTTGCAACCCTCTCTGATTGGCTGCCTGTGCAGGGACAGAGACCTGCAAGAAAGAGCAGACCTTTCTACCTGCATTTGCATTCCCAAAAAGGAAACTATTTTACAAAAGCAGCCAATGTCTATTGAAGAGGCCGTTGCTGCTTCAAAACCAAAAGTTTCCTGTTTTATTAGACAGCAAGCGAAGCAAGCAGTGGCCCCTGATACAACTGCCTGCTCCCTTCGAGATCACCCAACCTGATTCTCAAAGAGGAAGGGATCCCCAGGGTAGCCATTTCCCATAGCAAATCAGTAGCCACTTTATTTGAAATTTCTGTAGCTGATCAGTTGGAAACCATTGATACATATATTACCAATTATCAATTGGAAAAAAATAACCATGTAACACCCCTTCCTAATTTCAATATGGGTTGCAAAATGGGTTTTGTACGTAGGAAATGGCCATTTTGTGGTCACAAACCCTGTGATTTTGCAACTCACTCTGCGGCCACAAAATACCTTTGTGAAACATGCTCTTAGTAGTTGACTAACAAGCAAATGTAAGAACGTTTTGTAGTGATTTTTAATGCATATGTATTCTGAATCCTACACTGCAAACTCTACATCCTACGCTTGTTTACGAAAACCTGATTGTGAACAGGTTCTTTCCTTTAACATTTGTTCTTTCATATAGAAATAAATGCAGTTATTTCCAGCTCTGTACTTCACAGAAGACATAGGAGACGCACACAGAAACCCCAAAGAAGAGGAAGGAAAGCAGCACAGCCATTGGAAGCGTAGGTGGGGACAAGACAGCACCTATTACGCTATTATTTACAGTCTAACACGGTAATTCACAGTTCTCTTCAAGCTTCATTTTACTGCTCAAAATTTCTGCATTTTTATCTGCAGGAAGGGGCTATCATGAGAAGTACATTGACCATTTTAAAGCTTATTTAGATACTTGCCTTACAACCAGGTATGCGTGTGCTGCAGATAGGGTCTGAAGTTAGTGACATTTCTAGTACAAAGTTGTTTAATGGGTGAATGGGAACTGCTCCACCAAATAACTACAGGTTCTCCATTTCCTATTTTTGGTATTTCTCTCTAGAAAGTCGGGGAACAATATAAATATACAATATGGCCAACCCCGTAGTGCCCCTTCTCTTTTCCTTCAATGTGCCTCTTATAAAAAAATGTATACACTGCCCCCAAATAGAGAATTATGAAGATACTTCGCTCACAGCTCATTTAATATATTTCTGTTGTGCGGTTTAAAACAATGGGTTTTACTACTCTTATGTCAGAGCATTGAAGAACCAGGCTTGAAGCCTTTGTGGTGGTGGAGGTGGACACTGAGCCATCATCTCCGTCTGGTCTTCGGAGACTGAAGGAAGGCACTTTATGGTCTGCCTTCTCGCACCCATCTGAGGTTAGTGCAGACCTGAGGGAGAAGAGTAAATGGGAGAGGAGCTCCTGTGCCGTCAACCGCCATCTTACCAGCCTGTCGTGGGTCTGCAGAGATTTCGGCTGACAGGGGAACATTGTCAATGTTGTTGAAGGGCTCTTGTCGAACCTTAGATACCGGGAACCTGGCTTTCCGTTCTTACATTAAAAGTGGAGAGTACCTCTTCAGGGAGGGAGGTGTTGACACCCCCACTATTGACAGCTACCCCACTGCTCGCCTTGACCTGATTCACACTAGTGAACACAAGAAGAGACCTGTGATAAACGAATAATCGATTCAATCACATATAGGCAGCTATTTCATGTGGGTGACTCTTGCCTGTCTATTTTGTGGTGTACATAAAATCACTACATCACTTGTCATTTTAATCTACGGTTGGATAAAATAAATGGCAAACTTTGGCACTAGGATTCTTACCTTAATTCTGGCAGCTTCTCGATCTAATGGATCATGGTACTTTTCTTTCTGAAGATCCAGGATTTCAATGCTAACCAAGCCTGTTTTGCGGGTACGTCCTTTCATTTTCTACGTAGAGAAAAATGTAAAAATGTAATGTGTCAGTGCTAAAGCAGATATACTCATGTAAGGGGCACATTGACATTGAGATTCTCAATCAATCAATCATACGGTACTTGTATACCGCGGGTTATCACCCGTGAGGGTATCCAAGCGCTAGGCAAGGGGTTTCAGTCGAACAGCCAGATCTTGAGTCCCTTCCTGAAGCCTGTCAGTGAGGGTGAAGATTCTGCTTGGCAAGTCCAATTGTAAGATGTCAGTAACATTGTTAGAAAGAATACAAGCCAGAAGACTTGCCTGCACCGTGCACTGATCACTGGGTTATAAAAAAAAACCTTTATGATTTTATCAATGCCCTAAATCAAAATAATACTCAACTATAAACCTTAGTTCATGTCATGTAGACTTATATTTTTTCATTCTTAGTCCATCAAAAACAGACAATAAACATTTCTCATTCATGACAATACATGTTGTCCATAATGTAAACAAAAATTTCAATGTATTCTTGATAAACATACTGTTTCACAACATTTGATAATTTATGTCATAAACAATTTCAAAGTGCATGATGCTTTTCGGGACCTTATCGTCTCTTCCTCAGAGGTAGGCCTTAATGGAAGATGTGGCGTGACGAGATATTGTCACTACAACAACCCTCTACCACCTCAATGAAAGTCTCAACATTCCCTATGCCTTTCGTTTGTAACAGCGTTTTCAAGATTGCATGAAGACCGTGTTCCGTTTTTTTCCTGGACGTTTTTTTGTGTAAAGATGTAGATTTGGTCATAACTTTTGGATTTCGTCTTTCATTCTGGTGTATTTGAGCACGAACGGAGGTACCTTGGCAGGGAATGTTTTGATTTAGAGCATTGATAAAATTATTAAGGTTTTTTTTCATAACCCGGTGAACAGTGCACGGTGCAAGCAAGTCTTCTGGCTTGTATTCTTTCCATATGTTTAGACGCTTGTCATGGCAGCAAGTGTAGCACTGTTGCACTAATAATTTAGGTACACAAATATGATCAAAAGTTGTCTCATTTAAATAATAGAAGGTGTGCGCTTCCAACCCCAACTTATTTAGTAACATTGTTAGGTCACAGAGGTGCCCCCAATGGCTTAATGTGGTCAAGACCTTGGTGGAACTGGGATACTGAAACAGGTGTGTGCACTCAGTTCATGAGTACATTATCCATTTACCAGAACAGTTGCTTATATGGCAAGACTATGAGCATGCGATTTTAAGTAGTCAAATATATTCAAATAAAAGTTTAAAATACTCAAAAAAGTTCACATACATATATATGTAAGACCACAATTCCCCTTTCCAGCACTCCCACAAACTGCTCCTTGGGAATCTTCCAGATTGCTTGTACACAATCTCCTTAATTGTAAGGTATCCATTCCGCCTTCATTCAATTCTTTCACTTTATAATAAATAAATAAGACAACGAATGGACCCATCTGTTGCCCAAGTAACCTGTTCTCAATGAAAATAGTTCAAGGTCATATTGTTAAAGCCCCTAATAACAGAAATTAATTGTATCTTATATCAAACCAGACCTCCACTCAATAATCTGAAAGACTCTTGACTCAATGCTGAAAAATAAATAATTTATATTGTGCGTACTTTAAGACTGTCATCAGGTTTCGGCTTTGTCAATACATGTGCAAATAACCATCCTCCCACATTCAGAATATTTATATGCATATTTATAGCATGATTATTCGCTGCATGGGTCTGAAATTACTTCAGTCGATTTAGCCTCCAAGTCCAATGAGTACCATTATCTAGAGCAAATACAGTCTAGGACTTCTGAACAATGTTGCGTTTGTCGTACACAGTGAAGGTACTAGAAAAAGCATCTGCCACCCAACTTGAACAACCTCTTACACGCCACTAGGCCTGTGGTGATGGATAATCTGTGCGCCAATCCTACACAGAGATGGAGACTGCCTGCTAGGGCAGAAGGAAGATCTAGGGTTTATGGCAGGACTACGTTTCCCAGGTGTTGACTTCATTTTACTCCAGTGACTAGAAGAGACATCCCACACTCAGAGCAAGTTCACTTCTGAAAGGATCACACCTTAGATATAGCCCACTCACAAAGAGAAACATGAACATTCCCTTTTACAAACAAGGACTATATTGCCTATGCCAAGGTATGGAACTTGTGAGATCCACTGACCAATGTCTTTCAAAATAGGAGCAGTAGCACAGTCGGACCAAGCCCAGGAAAATATCACACAAGGTTATTTTCCAGTTGTATTTATTTTACTATGGAGCTCCCCAAAGAAGGGGAACGACTTGATGTTGAGAAAAATGAATAACTTAAAAATAAAAATGAAATTCAATGTAGACACTGCAATACTTTCAACTAGATAAGCTACAGATAATCAGTAAAAAGTGGAATTGTGATTCTGAAAAGAGGTGGCAGTGCTATCTTGGAGGTCGAAGGAATCACAGCGGACGATGAACAGAAAAGTACAATAAGAAAACCAAAGAGGAGCTTACCAGTAGAACAACTTCACAAATAGGAGAAAAGAAGACCAGGCAAAGTACAGCTGTTGAACCCATAATTTTGTTATGTATTCTCAAGCGATAAAACTGAGAACCTAGATGGGCTTCAGCGACATGTTTGGCAGAGGATGGATGCTAGCCCTTATACAAGAGATAGAATCTCATGGAAGACGCAAGTCTTACAGATGGTGAAGTACTGGGTCCGAAAGGGATACACAGTGGGTTACTAAAGGTGGTTAAATCGGTCTCCTGCGCTTGTTTGAGAAAGGAAAGGTTGGGAGTAAATAAAGAAGGGCATGTGGTCACACCACAAGACTGGGAGTAGAGAGGTCAGCTACTCCGCCAAAAACAATGGAGAAACTGATATAGTCACAAATCGAAGAAGAATCAAACACATTAAAAACTAAGTTGAGATTCACAAAAACATGCTTTACCAGCCACTGTTAATTAATATAATTATGTTTTATGACTGAGTGAAAATAAAACAAGGCACAGCATTTGACAGGCTTTGCAGTTAAGCCTGTTGCTCCATTGCCTCTGTAGGGGTGTAATACAGGCCTTATAATTACTTTATGTAAGGAACACAGTATTTACCTGCCAAGATAGCTCAGTGAGGTAAATATTTTCCACTGCCACTTGCATGTTACAAGTTTGAATTCTGGCAAGACCAACTCAGCTGTCCAGCTTTGGAGGTCAGTAAACTGAGTAACATTACATTGGGCATACGTTCCAGGTGGTATTTACAGAACTTTAAGCAGGCATAACTGCACTCTTAACTGCCAAGGTTTCATTCAGATTGCTATGTGTGACATTTTCATAATTCCAGTGTAATTATGAGCGACATTTCAATGACTATGAGTGACACTTTCTTGTGAGGAAAATCAAGCAATGAAGACGAGGGAAACATATATATCAGAAATTGCACCCATTTGAGCAACGAGAAACTCTAAGAAGATCTTGAAACTGCAGCAAAGCACCAGAAATGGACGAGCACCAACCTAGCAAACAAGCAGTAACTCCCAGCTAATCTTCATAAAATACAGTTTTGCGAATATACATGGTTCATGTTCTTTTGTGAAAACTGTCACTAGACAAAACGCTGATCTCGCCCACCACTCCATTATTCACCAGAGTTACCTTGACCTTTTTATTGTTGCATGAAAACTCCTGGACACACAAAGAATTTAGCCCCACTGCCAGTTGGTTTTAAACCCATGTTATTTTTCTGGGCCTTTGCAGAATCTTAAAGCATGATTCTCTGGGAGAGGTGGGGACCCTACTGGCCTATCCAAATCCATTTTAACCCTATTCATAACTTACCTAGGGTGTCTTCATCGGGCCGGGAGGAGCATGGGAGTGACCAGGCCATGATCTGCATTGCTGAATACTGCATGAGAGAGACTGCCTTAATCAGCCTGAGCCGAGCGGGCCTCCTGGCTCCTCCCTGTTAATCCTCAAATAATGCAGCATCATAAATTGGTACACAGGGTCTGTCCAGGCTCTCAGTCCCACGTGGGACTCTACTGTACAACAGACAGGGTGTGATAGGCCCCAGCGAGAGGAGTCACAGTCGCAGTCTGCAGCCTTGCAGATGTCTCCTCAGCAGCTTTTTAGCATTCATAATCACCCGGTTTAGTACCTTTACACATTCCTTCAAAATACCCCCAGGTGAGGCACCAAGCCTGAAGGAACTGGTGAGGGAGGGGATGGCCTCATTGCCTGGGACACTCCGTCTGTGGTGTACTAAGCAAACCAATGACATCACCGTAAGGCACCACCATCATAACTGTGTCTAATGGACTTCAACTTGCTGCACCTGCAAGAGCCTTTCTTGTGCTGGAGGTTTGGGTCTCTTAGGATGTTGAGCCATGCCCGGTAACAAACCTTTTTCCCTATTGGCAGAACTGCAGGAGTGAGGCACTGATAGGGAAGCAGTGGTGGTAATGAGTAGGCAGGCCAGGTGATCAGCTGAACTCCACTTAATTGTGCGGAGAGGTGCAGACAGAGACTCACTGCAATGCAAAGCTCACAGCTGTACTAACTTTACTTTTAAGAGCGCAACGTTCAGAAAGCTTATAGCTACAGAGAGCAGCTCTGCGTGCAGTCTGCACAAAGTTAAGTTCAGCCGTGCAAGTAAATTACATTAGGAAGCCAAGGAGAAGAAACAGTGAGAGACTCTTGGCGTACTCTCTGTCAGCCGCAAGCTCCATTGACGGTACAGGCCGCCCACAATGACTCCCCCGGCACCATACAGGGCAACTCGGCAACCGCGGTTCAGGTAGGCAATCCGACCGACTCACATGTCTTTGACTGCAGTGAGGCTCCTGAGGCAGTCACTCACCATCACTCTCAGGCCGCAGTCCGTTCCCAATCATTGCACTGGCCGGGTCACGCGGTGTCAGTTGTACCAGCGGGCTTCAAGATCGCTGCCCTACTGTTCACGGCGTCTATGGTGATTGGGAAAATTAAATCATGGGACAGACTCCTGACGTGATGTCAGTGATTGCCTCTGCCAGTGTCGGTGAAACAATGTACCCAGCCACAAGCTGAGCCAGCCCCTAAACCTGCAGAAAGCTGCCTGCTAGGAGCTTTGGCAGTCAGTGGAGGTACAAGTTAGCAGCACTCCGGCAGACAACTAAGGCACTATAAATGTGTGATAATGCATTTCATGCGGACCACCACACTGAAATGCGTTAGTCTAATGCCTGATGCTTGGTACTTGGCAGGACTGTGTACTATGACTACCTACATAAAAACAGGATATTACACAGGGCAGGAGTGTTTCTGTGGCAGAAATCTATAAACAACTAAGATAGTTAATGAACTGGGTCTCTTGCCATCTGAGCAGGAGCATATGAACACTATAAGTGAATTAAAAATATGCATTTGACAGATATGGGCAAGCACCAGGTCTGAATATGGGTAAATAAGAATAATACATAAGGTCTTTCTTTGGCACCAGGAAGTACCTGAAATGACAACTATGACCCACTTTCGGTGTAGGCATTCCCTTGATAGCCCCTTTGGCCAAAAGAGCTTGAACTTCCTGCCATCAGATGGACAATGGTACCTTGTCTGTCATTCTGGGGATAGTGGAAGGTGCAGCAGAACAGCCATGAAAAGTGAGGTATAACCGGTCTGTATAATTTGCAGGACCAACCTGTCCGATTTTATAGCCTGCCAGCCCAGTAAAAACTGTTGGATCCTCCCTCCAAACGTACAGCTGTGCTCCACTAAGGGCACACTAAAGGTGGCAGGTGTGATTGCCCCTGCCTGAGCCACAGAAAGATCAAAAGGGTTGTGTGGTTGGCAGGGCAGACAAGCCCAAGGAACTTACTGTAGCCCTGCTTTCTTTTAAGTGCTCCAGAGCAGAGTCCATTTAATTCTAAAAAGGAGAGTCTTATCAAAGGGCATGTGCATAAGAGAAGACTGGACATCACTGAAGAAACCTGTGCATCTCATCCAGGCTTGGCGACGGATAGCAACACTAGTGCCAATGGCTTGCCCACTAGAATCTGTGTCATCCAGGCCACAGCAGTTGTAAGCTTGGCAACACCACAGCCATCCAATATGACTTGGATAGCAATGGCCGAAGCCCTTTTGGGACACCTTGAAAGACTTGAGTAACAGTATTCCAAAGAGCATGAGAATAGTGGCCTAAAAGACAGCTGGCATTGACCTACCAGAGAAATACATTTTGGAAGAAAAACTTCTTATTTAGGGGAGTCAAAAAGTCATTAGGGTTTGTCAAGCTGGTAGAAACTTGAATCAACAAGCTCTCTGGAGAAGAGTGCTGGGTCAAAAAAGCGGGGACACAAGCGGCAGGGTGATGGCAATCTGTTGATTCGCTGTAAGACCAAAACAAGGTTTGACCCAGGGCCGTAAAAGGATGTCGGTAAAGGCCTCATTAAAGGGCAACTGGGGCTAGGTATTGTGTGCCTGGGTTGGAGAACTTCGGTTAGAGCATTAGTTTTGACCTCTAAGGTGGGGAGTTGGAGGTCAAGTACCTCTGCCGCTCTTTGCCCACTGCAAAGCAGGCACTCTCCTCAGTGGCTGGGCCTGGAGGTGAGACTAGGCCAGTATCAAGAGAGGCATAAGTGCAATTAACAGAGTGGAGGCCCTCATGCCAATTTTCCACATGGTAATGTAGCCCACACTGATCTCCCGCATGATACTCATTAGCTGTTCCAAATAGGGAATGGAGAGTGTGAGACCTGTCCTGCAGAAACGGGGCGCTGAGAGGCTCAGTTGGAGTGGTCAAGGGCTGCAGCTTGAGAACACCAATTGTGGCTTTGGTCAAGAAGTGGGTCCCTTGCTCACTGTGCCACTGGATTCATGCTAGCCTGGCTGATGAAGGGTAATACCGAGATACCGGTCCCAGGATGCTTGTTTCTGATCCAAGGAGTTTGTTTCTGGTACAGGGAGCTTGTTTCTGGTCCAGGGAGGGCTTGGCAGTTCGGTCTGACTGTTCCCATGAGGCACAGGGTCAAGACTGATTTGCATATGACTGGGTCTAAACTGGGGTGGGATGGTGAGCAAAAGAACGATGGATTTAACCCAGATCTCTTGACTGGGGGTGAATGTATGATTAATTCAGCATTCCGTCCATCATTTGTTTGCGTAGCACTTTTCACCCTAAGTGGGATGGGTATGCCCAGATGTGGGTCCCTAGCTCACTGTGCCACTGGATTTAAGCTAGCCTGGCTGATGAAGGGTAATACCCAGAAACCGGTCCCAGGATGCTTGTTTCTGGTCCAGGGAGGACCCGGCTTGGCAGTTCGGTCTGGACTGTTCCCATGAGGCACAGGGTCAAGACTGATTTTCATATGGCTGGGTCAAAACAAGAGTGTCATGGTGAGCAAAAGAACGATGGATTTAACCCAGATCTCTTGACTGGGGGTGAATTCATGATTAATTCAGCATTCCGTCCATCATTTGTTTGAGGAGCATTTTTGGTCAGGGCATCGCTGACTCGGAGAGCACAATGGGTAGCGACTTACCCTCCTGCATCCACGGAGTCGGCATCGGAGTATCAGGAACCAGCGTGAAACGTGCAGCCGGATGCAGAGTTAGCAAAGATGCCAGTAGGAACCCAGTGGCTGGCACAGAAGGTCCAACTGAATCCAAGAACCAACCCCCAGGTGGTATGCCAAATTGAGAACTTCTCAGCCCTGTGGGGCCTGCAGGTGCACCAAAGGGCATCAAAAGGGATTCGAAGAGTCAGGGCATGGCCTTGCAGACTCTTGGATCTGCCTCAATGTCGCAGACACCCCCAGAAACCTGGGTTGTGCTGGGACAAGTTGTGGGATTGGCTCTGATGTCGACTGACTTCCGGAGCGAGATTGAGAGGCATGATGATGACCTCACACCTTCTCAGGTGTAAGAGAGCAGCAGGAAGGGGTTGATTCCTGCTTGGGTTTCTTATGCTTTTTCTTTGACTTAGCAGAGGATTCAGAGTGCGACGATGAATGGCCTTGGGACTGACTTCTGGACCGAGAACCCGATTGAGGCTGACCTCTGGACTTAGATTGATTCACACACGGGGGCTTTCATTGTCTGGGGATGTACAGCTATGCCCCACAGTCACTAATGGCATTCAGCTCCATTAACTCACAGTCACTGCAGACCTAGAGTTGAGAGCCGACCACAGAAACAAAAGGGAAACCTGAAGGGGATCTGTCAAGGACATTTGCTTGTGACACGCGTGCAAGGTTTAACCATTGTCATCTTGAGAGGTTACATTTTTTCTTATACACTGGATTTTTTTAAGTTGTTGAGGTAAAAAGATACTTCGAAGAGATAAGAAATAGCTCTGGCTCTGCTTCTGGTGGAGCGGAAAGAAAGAAACTGACATTTGCATGCAGGAGTAGCGGCCTATATTCTCTCTAAATGTAATTCCTGGGGCAGAACGGTGTCAGTGGGGAGACACAAGGCACCACCTATCGGTACGCAGAGGTACTGCTCGAAAGTTTTCAAATGCAGTAGTCTCTATCAGAAACGTTTTTTATTGGTTAGGGTGCCTCACCAGAAGCCCTTGACACAATGTTGGAGAGATGTGAACCCTTTATTGTATAGGGAAGAGGGTCTGTAGTCAATGTATAAGACTTGTAGGTCATTGTTGTGTGCACCACAGTGGCACAAGCTACAGTAGTCAAGACAGGAAAGGCCCAAAGTGTGCACAGTGCTTGAGGTGGAAAGTGTGGAAAGGTTGAACCATAAGAAGTAGACGATGCTTTATGCTCTTCAGCAGCCTTAGATGTCACAATACGCCCATGCTCCTCCAGTACAATCGTACCGCTGGGAGTTCAACCGGACTCATTTAGATTACTTAGTTACACTAAAGTTCTCATGGCTCACTCCCTGAGTTGCTGTGTTTTTCCCTAGCAATACTAGAGAAGGGTCATTTTGAAGAAAAGAGGGACTTAGGCAGTAGGTTAGACTAGAAAACTATGTGGTGGAGCAAAGGCAAGTTTTTTAGTCTCCTTTTCTGCAGTTGAAGCCACCTCTGCAGAAGCCATGTTAGATACGTACTGATGAGTGGCGGTCCCATTTTTTACAGCTTAGCAGCAGTGTAAAAGATATGTTGAGCTAAGTGCTTTAAATTGAAAAACAGAAGTACTCACTACATTGATTGGAGTGGATCTGGAAGGGGCGTGTCTGGGGGCGTGGCTTTGAGGCAGGCATGTACAATAATAGCATTTTCTTCTTCAATTCAAAGTGTCCTTTGGCCAAATTCAGCTCATAGGTGCAGGGCATAGTTGGTATTTTTTCCCGTTTTATATAGCGTGAACTTTGCCCAAGGGTATTAAAGCTTTTTGTACGAAAAGCAGAAGTTTTACGTGAAAGCATACTTTTTTGTTTTTGTGGCACAGGGAGATTTATGTGATGTGCCAAGAATCACAGGATGTTGAGCCAATGCTAGGATTTCACCTCCCTGTGCCATAAAAGCAAAAAAGAATACTTTCATGTAGAACTTCTGCTTCTCATATAAAGCACTTGAATGCCCGCCTGTCAAGTTTGCGCTATGTATAACTGCAAAAAAGGATCAATTGTGCCTTGCACACTCGAGCTGAACTTGACCGAAGGGTGTTAGGAGCTCTGACAGACAATGGTGAGTGAATTACAGGGCTGCAACCTTACACTATAGCTGACAGCATGACAGTTTCAGTGTTGGGAGCTCTAGCCGTCAAGACACATGTCCTTATTCCTGTCGCCCTGTCAGTTAGAGTGTAAAGCTGCAGGAGCAAGCTGCCTCTGGAATACACTCGCCATTAAATGTCACATGCCCATATCCCAGAGCCCGACACCAGTAAGCTAATTGGAGTACCGGTACTCTCTTGACACAAGGAGATGTCCCGGTACTCAATGGGAAAACACTGTGAAGTGTCAGTACTCAGTACCGGTGAGTACCAGCCCCTTTAAAGCACTGGTTGAGCTGTTACCCAACTGAGTGATATGCATTTTATCCACCGCACTTCCACAGTAACACCTAAAATTGAGCTTTGTACCTTACCACAAATTCTTGAGCTCTAAGATGTGTGTTCCTCTAGTCTCACACGTTCTCTGGAAAAGACAGTCAGACACTTAGGGTCTGTAGAATAGAGGGCAGATGTACGACCATTTTTAGCAGGGATTCGTGCCGTTTGCGACTGAAAAAAAGGGCTCTAGCATGTATCAACCCTATTTTGGTTACCCACACGCGAAATAGGGTTTGTACATGGAAAATGCATTTTATCAGTCACAAACAGCTCGATGGTCCATTTGTGACTGGTAAAATGCATCGTACATCAGGCCCACTAGGTGTTACAACAATTTTGTACACAGCCATCACACGTATTGTACGCTGTTAGATTTTGTGGGATTGTTAAGAACTAAGCAGCAGGGCTTTAAGTGGGCCAGATCTCAAGGGGTCTGAGCACCGGCAGTTTTTTAAAGGGGGCCCCAAAACGGGTCTCTATCGGGCTCTGTTTTGAGCCCTGGCACAGGCGGTACGTTTTTTTCCGAACTGCAGTGACAGTAGTTTGCTGTCACTGCAGTTCGGAAAAAAAGTGCCAGGGTGCAAAACAGTCCGATAGAGACCCGTTTCGAGACAGCAAGCACATCGATGTGCACTGCTCACTTCTCACTAGTGGAGAAGTTACAGCATGACGTCATGCCAGATGAGCGTTGTGGGGGAAGGGAAATCCTTTAAAGAGTCACTTTCTTTGTGGATTTCCCTTCTCTTTGTGTTAGGCAAGAGCAGCAACATTGTGGTAGGGTCACCAGGGCTTTAATTGGAAGCTTTTTCAATATTATATGTAACTAGCCATAGTTGCAGCTTATTTATCTTATGCAACTAATAACCATTGACAAAGCCAATAGTCCCTACTTGTTGTAGGTATGATGTTACTTGTTGTATCACATATCTGGATGCAATGGCAGAAACAGCAAAATACAAGTCGGGCGGCACACTATGGTAAACAACACAGATTTTTAGCGTGTTTTAAAGCCACGCCCCTAATTACACTGGCCACGCCCCTGTGAGAGACCCCTCAGTTTTTTCATCCCACTAAAAGCCCTGCTGAGCAGTATGAGGTAGTTTAGTGTGATGTTTTGTGCACATGCCTCCTGTCTGATGAGAGGTGTGTGGGATCTCGGTGTGAACTGAATGCTGTGCTTGACGTGTATGCCTGCGCATCCTGTCTTAATGGAGGAATACATGAAGCACGTGTGTTCCGCCTGAGTGACGGCTGAGTCAGTAGTCAGCAAAAGGACCCAGAAGAAGACAGAACAGCACAGATCCGAGACAGATATCCAGATTCGATAGGTGATTATTGTGCTTGTATTGAATCTGCCCGCGTGTAGACACAGTGCCCGTCTGTGTCTACCGTCGGCATGTTATTCCGATTCCCATGTGGTCATTTTAAGTACCTACCCAGCCTTTTGCACTGCAAAGGCCTAGACTGGAGTGACCTACTTTTGAGGTAAAAGAGGGATTTTCTCTCTGGAAGTAGGTCTGCCACTATATATTCAAAATAGAAGGCCCATTCTTGGAGGAAGGTTTGCTCATTGCAAGACGTGGTGAGGGTAGTCCCATCCTTGTCACGGGGACCCTATTTTTCCCGTCCTTGGCTCTCAATAACAAATCAGTGCATTCTAGGAATTTTACACGTATTTCAGTTCAGCACACATAATTAGACCAATACACCGAAACCAATCATCTGCAAAAGGAAACCCTGGCACTGAAAACATGCCATCCCATGCGATGGAGTCACTTGTAAACCTTGAGTGCCAGCGTGAGGGGTGTTGCTGAATCCTGACTAAAATTCCGGACAACTCAATCAGACACCGAACATAAAATCAAAGCATTTGGACTGCGCTCCCCAACCCCAAAACTGTGGGGTCATGTACACTGTGGGGGTAGCAGGGGTTACAGTTAAGCACTTGCTTATTGCCCTGACAACTTGCAATTAAAGTAGGTGCATAAATCAATTGATGGGTTCTGAAAACATCAAGAAACGAGGAACACAGATCTGTAGGGAAATCAGATTTCAAGGTGGGCAGGAGCATCCGCAAAGGCAATGAGGTGGAGACCATGTAGGTTGTATGGCAGGCGCTAATGAAAGTCAACTGACATCAACCCATCCCTGGCATTCTTTCAGATACTCCGACTCTCACTCTTTCTGACACAGAGACCAGTCACCTTTATCAAAGATGGAAGCTTGTGCTCCATGGCAGTGAGCAATAGATTCAAAGTTCGGAACCCACCTAGGAAATGCAATATAGGGTGCAGGGTTTTAAGTGGGATGAAAAAAACTGGGGGTGTCTCAAAGGTGCGTATCCACTGTAATTAAGCCGTGGCTTAAAACAACATAAACTAAAAATCTGTGCTTAGCATAGTGTGCCACCGGACTGGTAATTTGCTGCTTCTGTCATTGCATCGAATATATAATACAACAAGTAACATTACACCTACAACAAGCCAGGAGTCTTGGATTTGCCAATGGTAGTTAGTTGCATAAGATAAATAAGCAACAACTATGGCTTCGTTGAATAGAATATTTAAAATGCCTCAGATATGAAATGAGGAGACTGTGAAACAACTATAACGAGTCTTTTCGTAGTTACATCAACGGCAGTGAAGGCACTGCTGCAGCGTTAAGCTTTGTTTTCACCCTGAGGGTGAGGGCAAAAGTGGAGAGCCCGACAGGGACCCGTCTCAGCAGCACCTGCTTTTTAGAATTACTGGTGCTGAGCGCCGGCAGGACCCGGTCCACTTAAAGCCCTGGTAGGGTGCACACAAGCTGTACTAGGTTCACCTTCAGACCCACCTCATTCTTCTCTTCAAGCTCCAGCTTCTGGTCAATCAGATCCGTGGCCCACTTCACCTCCTTCTCCATGGCTGACCCCCAAGAGCACCCTGCACAGACTGAAGCGGGAGCACGTCAGCAGGTAGTACAGACCCCACTCAGCTGCTGGGAGAGGCCGCGTGCAGATGCCGCAGAAAGTACTTCACTAAAAGTCTTCTAAGTACAGAGAGCAACACTTTCGACAGCTCCACCAATCTAGAACATTCGATGAGGTGTCACCGGTCCAGCTCCCGCAGACACCGTGGGCGGTGCGCGCGCGCTCCATCTTTTATAGACAACAGGCGGGGCCGCCCCCTCCCACAGGGGCTGAAGGGGCACCGCTCTGAGGGACAGGTGTGGCCCCTGCACGTGACCTTGGAGCCTGAGCGCCCAGCTCTGCCCGCTGCATTCCCGCGTGCCTCACTCTGACCTTGTCCCAGTCCCCGCCGCAGCCCCAGGCCCAGCCGCAGCCACTTTCTCCATGGCGGGCCTGTCAGGCCCGGCGGACGGCTTCATGAAGATCCCTCTCCGCCCTAGGGTCGTCACCGGCTGGGTGTGGATGTGCGCACACGTCTGTTGTCCTGCTAATCCTTGTGGTACTGACGCTGTCCGTGTCGACACGTGTCAGCAGCTGCGCTTCACACGAGCTCTCGTCAGAGCTGCAGGAAGAGCCGCGCTTCATCCAAGTACTACCACATCCTCCTCAATTTCTGAATCTAGGAATGTAAATCTGGTGATGCGATGCGACATATACCAACAAGCATTTACAATGCAATGGTTTCGCCTTTGGAAAAGTTAGAGCTATTGGCATTGTAAATGACAAAATTTGTATTTATGTGTTGGTTTTGAAAACAGATAAATAAATGGCATTGTCATTTACATTGCCATTAGGTTAATCTCGGCAGCCACTCTGCACTCCCTAGCATTCTGCAGTCACTCTGCACTCCCTAGCACTCCCTAGCAGTCTCTCTGCAGTCCCTAGCACTCCCTAGCACTCACTAGTCACTCTGCATTCTCTAGCACTCCCTAGCACTCCCTAGTCACTCTGCACTCTCTAGCACTCCCTAGTCACTCTGCACTCTCTAGCACTCCCTAGCACTCACTAGTCACTCTGCACTCTCTAGCACTCCCTAGTCACTCTGCACTCTCTAGCACTCCCTAGGCACTCTGCACTCTCTAGCACTCCCTAGGCACTCTCTAGCACTCCATAGCACTGCAGCCAGCCTTCCCGCCCCAGACTGATAGCCACTGAAGCGACGAGGAGGTCCGGGCACTCCCTGGGACGCTCCGTGCCAGGGGCTGAGGGTGGCGATTAGCGAACGTGCATTCCACCGGAAATCTTTGAAATAAATCCAGTTTAAAGAAAAAGGAGGGTCGGTGGCAGTCAGAATAGAAATTCTATTAAAAAAATATATAACCTGCAACCCACGGGCTGGTCCAAGCTACGAGGGGAGATACGCAGCAGCGCGCGTCACCCGAAATAAACCCACGCAGAGAATAAAGTATCTAAGAGAAGAACTGGGCAAAAGCAAGACAAGCTGGTTAAATACAGTAAGACTTGTGGCAATCGGAGGTTTGAAGCCTGGCAACAATGTGATGCAGCCTAGATGAACAAGGCTTTGAGGCGCCTTCGGACCCGGGAGAGCAGGTGGGAAGCCGGGCACAGCGCTCGAGCCACATCCGGGGAGCCCGACTGGCAGGTCGGTGCCGGGGCTAAGGGGCGTGTGCACTGCCGCGGAGCCGGTGGGGCGGGCCAGAAGTCACCTTGAGGGTCCGCTCCGATAGAAGACAAGCGAAAGGACACCATGAAAACTTTCAGGGAGCCGAGCCTTCCAGCTGGCAAGACGAGCAATTCATTCCAACCTCCCCTGTCTGTCTCCCTCTCGTGGCCTCCTCCTCTCCCCTTCTTTCTGCCCTCCTCCTTCCTTCTTTCCCTCCCCTGCACTGCCCTGCCGCCCCCTTTCTGCCCTTTCTGAGCTATTGGCATTGTTAATGACAACATTTTTATTTGAGTTGGTTTTGAAAACAGATAAATAAATGGCATTTTGTCATTTACAATGCCAATAGCTTACTCTCGCAGCCTACACAATGGATACGCTCTACGTACATCCTCCAGATGTGTCTGCAATGCATGCCTTCACACCACCCAGTACCACCTTAATACCCAAATCAAATCAACAGGTGAGCAACACGCCATCCAGAACTCTCTGCAAAGCCTCCTCACACCATCTAAAGCCATGTGCACACCCTCCCCATCACCAGAGGAGGAGTACAGCCCCCCAGAAGCTTGTGTACAGCCCCTCACATCTTCCAGTACCCTGTGCACACCCTCTTACATACCCAACAAGGGATACAGCCTTCAAAACCCCATACGTGCCCAGTTCACAATAGCCAGTGCACTTTGCGCGCACACTAGACCTGGGGTACAGCCCTCATAACCCTTTCATTGACCTACTCCATCTAGTGACCTGCGCACACACACACCAGACGAGGGGCAAAGCCTCAAAAACTCACCATAGGGCACCCTGTGCACACCCTCTCACGCGCCAGATGAGGGATAGACGGTGCTAAATTTGTTAAATAAGTAAGTGCCAGGGCCTTCATCAGGAGGCCACTGCAGCTTGCACCTCCCATTGCCCCTGCCTGCTCTTTCAGTGACAGTACCAACGCAATTACTAACCACCACGCTCTTACAAGTGAGACAATTAGGACTATTCCGGGTCTCCACAACTGTAAGAGTGGCTTGGGTGGCAGGTATTAGTTATTTCTAAGGTCTGCTCTATTGAAATAAGAAACAACGTGTGCTCATCTCTAAATTAGACAATGAGCGCTGCCATGTTGCAGACTGTCAGATGTGCCGGTGTTGATAAATTAAGTGCCCATGTCAAGCACTGGAAACCACTGGATCAAATTAAGCACTGGGTATAGAGCCTCCAGAACCAGCTGCATGTCCTACTCACTCCAACCAGTGCTGTGTGAAACATCCTCTAATACATCAAATAAGTGATACAACCCCAACAACACTTTGCACGCTTCCTCACACCGTCTAGTGCCATGTGCACACCCTCTCACATAGCACACAACAGATGCAACCCTCATAACCCTTTGCACGTCCTACTCACACAGTCAGGTGCCATGTGCGCACCCTCACATATACACACACTAAACAAGGGACAATGCCACAAGTATCCATGCCATCCAATACCTTGTGCATAGCCTTCTCACACACGGGGTCACACACACACACACACAAGTGCATCTACCAGACGTCCCTAAAGTAAACATTAAACGTGCCTACTCTGAATGGAGAACATATGACACCTTCCTGCAATGCACCAGCATGTTACACAAGGCGGGCAATGCACTAGTATTGCATTAAATTTGTTTGGGAAAGTAATAGCCAGAGCCATAAGAATACAGCGTGTGAAAACTAACACTGATGTGGGCCGTGAGAGGCGGTGAAAAAAGTTAGAATACAGGATCGATTCCATCTTAAATGGATTGTGTTTGTGGTAATTTTGTGTGAGGGACATAAGACTTAAACCTGAACCAAACAGCAGATTCCCATACATGCAAGTACAGCGATGCAAATGTTTCACAGTGCAGAGGATGCACAGACAGCAGTGACTTGCGAACTGAGACTGGTAACACCACCGCCACCCACACGCTCATCCTACAGCAACAACAGTGAATTGTAAATCTGTAGACTTAGTATACCCAAAAAAAGTGACTTAGTAAAGCGGCCGGAGCTACTAACAAAGAAATGGGTTGTGGACAAAAGGCAAGTATATCCACCAATCAATCTTCTGTTCCATGTTTGAGCAACAGCCTATGTTGTGCAAAATGAAATTGAGAAACCGTGTACTCCAGGAACACAAGCAAGTAACAAATATGGCCAGACCCCACTATTCAATGAACTTTATCAAGCAAACTGATACTTTGCAAATAACAATGTAGAAACATACAGAATGTTGAGATCTTAGTCTCCAGCTCTGCTGTGTCCTGTCACAGAGGCGCATATGGAAGGGGTTAGGTCCAAAGTGGGGAAAGAGAGCTGGTACTAGATGCCCCGGCACCTGACATTCCAGGGATTCCCAGGTATAATTTACACCGCAGCCTCCAGTCTCCAGACTGCAGGAGCTGCACGGAAAGAGAGTACCAGTACCTCAGTGCAATTGAGAGCTGAACCCACTCACCTTACTCTTCACCTCCACGGTGCTGTTACTCTCCAGGAAGCGCAGGTTCTGCGACCTGCTGAAGCTGCGGTTTATGGCCACTGCTGCTTCGGACGCCTTGGCTGCGCTGGCTGGGGATGCAGGTGCCCCTACCGGGCGCGGAAGGCTATATGCAACTGCTTGTATCCGGGGGCTGTGCGCACTCCGGTGGGTAAATTCACTACCTCTCCCTGGACGCTAAGGATACTCTCCCACACCTTGTTCCCGCAGTTGCTCCAGACTCCTGGGATTGCTCACTCCTTTAGGTAGGGGAGGGGCCGCTTGCTGCTCTGGGGCAGTTGCCACTTCCTGACTGGGTGCAGCTTGGGCACGGACCTGGAGCGGCCTGCACCCAGGGAGTAGGCCGGACTGAGGTCTCCGATCTGCATGTACCTTTAATGCAGCGCAGCTGGCTTCTAGCGTTCCTCCTTGCAGGCCGCATGCAGGACGCCACACCTGTGCCGGCGACACCGGTGGGGGAATATCAGCAGTGTTTTTTTCTGGGTTTTTTTATTTCCTTTTTTTATGCGTTTTTATATAGCACGGACTTTACCCGAAGGTGTCCGAGCGCTTCACAATAGCAACAGTAGTGATACATGAGGAGAAAATTACAAGTGAACAAATTACAAAAGCAAACGTTGACTCCATCTCCTATCCCATCAGTGATCGCCGTGCAAAAGAGATGCAAAGTTTCACGTGTAAAGGCAACACCGCTCTGTTTCAGACCCTGTCGTGGCCTGCCACCTCGCCTCCTCCCACCCAAAAGACACAGGAAGCGGGGAGGCAATATCAAAGACCCGAACTGCCTCGGAGAACCAGGACTGACCGCTGGACCCTCATGGGGCCTCTTCTAGGGAGCCCGCCCGAGCCTGGCACCC
The DNA here is from genome assembly GCF_964261635.1 of Lissotriton helveticus. Lineage (NCBI taxonomy): Eukaryota > Metazoa > Chordata > Amphibia > Caudata > Salamandridae > Lissotriton > Lissotriton helveticus. The sequence goes on from NC_136065.1 coordinate 1,045,168,517, forward strand.
GCACAATAAGGGAAGCACGAAATCTTGAAAACTGGCACAACATGCCCCTTTCTCGAGTTCCATTGGTCCGAGTGACCCCCCGCCACCAAACGGATCTAACGCACAGAGACGATCATTCTGGGCACACACTGAAGTCTCCTGGAAGTGGAACATCACTCCCTCCATCAAACAACTTAACAGCAGAAATGCTGCATTTTAGGAACATTCTGACCTCCCCAATCCATATATACCCCCCTAAGCCCGGATACAATTCCCCCAACAACAGATCTGTAAATAAGTGACTTGGGTGTCAGACACGTTGCTGCTCCTACCCCCTCCTCTAGGCTCTAAACACACTCTCAGCGCACTGAAGGCGGCCCCAAGCGATGTGCGCCCAGACATCGGTGTGAACTTCTGTGGCTGTCTCAGCTCGTATCTAACACCGAGCACATGATGCGGGGCACTTCTAGTGGAAACACAGGAACTCAGAGACCACAGGCTCTCTCCCCACACTCCATACCCCCCCCTTTACCGGGGGCACCCACTGCCTTTTCTACCCCCAGCCGGGCAGCGGGGATGTCGCCCAGACTCGAGCACAAAGCACAGCCCCGCACAAAAGATGGCAGAAGTTCGGGTCCTACCTTGAGACAGAGTGTCCGAGAGAGTCAAAATCCAGAAGAGCAAGATCAGCATGCTCCCTACTGCGGCCCCCAGGCGGCGGCTGAGTGTCGGGGGGCTTGACAAGGGGGGTGTCCGTTCCTTGGCGTCGCCGTCCTTTCTTCCTCCTCAATGTTCCTCCAGATAAATCATCCCCCACTGAAACGAGCTGCCAGACCGTCCGCCCCCTTGCCTCTCACACACTCTCGCGCAAACAAAAAAGTCTTGTGTTAAGAGTCATGAAGTGAACACAGGCAGTGACGGCAGGTGGCTACACTGCTTCAGTCCCACTTGCAGTGCGAATTCGCTGCTCTCACCCTGCCTTGGCGCTTCAAGCCAATGTGCACCGGAACCAGCCAGGACTCTGAGCTGTACTGGGGGGGCGGAAAGGCACAGGGAGGGGGCGGGAGAGGACACGGACGGCCGGAAACGGCCGGAAACATTGCCAGGACAGCGAGGGGGGGCGGAAAGGCACAGGGAGGGGGTGGGAGAGGACACGGACGGCCGGAAACGGCCGGAAACATTGCCAGGACAGCGAGGGGGGGCGGAAAGGCACAGGGAGGAGGCGGGAGAGGACACGGACGGCCGGAAACGGCCGGAAACATTGCCAGGACAGCGAGGGGGGGCGGAAAGGCACAGGGAGGGGGCGGGAGAGGACACGGACGGCCGGAAACGGCCGGAAACATTGCCAGGACAGCGAGGGGGGGCGGAAAGGCACAGGGAGGGAGCGGGACGGACGGCGGGAGGGGGCGGGAGAGGACAGCGCTTCTGAATTCACTTTCAGTGAAAGGGGAGGGAACGGGAAAAAACGTAACTCCGCCCTGGGAAAAAATCTCCGGAACGCCCCCGAATCTGGTCCAGCCTTGATGGACAGATCCGGCACTCAATGGCTAGCCTCCATTTATGGAGCTAGCCAATGAGAGCCGGGGGACGTTCCAGGAGTCCTTATTGACGACATAGGATTTCACCTGCGCTGAAGAGCTGCGCAGAGCGCAGCCTTCGGCAGGCGAAACCCAAAAAGCCCCCCATGGAACTCTCAGTAGCACTCTGCAGGTGCAATTCACTAATCTGCTCGTTTGAAAGTTAAGACTTTGCAGCAACACCAGGGCCTTTCTTAAAATTAATTTATGTTTGTTTCCAACATATTGGACGCACTTTCTTGAACATAGCAGAGAAAGGGTTACATAACTCAACAATTGAATATATGAACTCTCAGGCCCATATATTCTTTCTAAAGTCCTCTCAATGAACAACGTCGCTATTAATTCTGAAAATCTATTTACATAGCCATTCAAGTACTGCTTAATTGGTTAAATAAATAAAAATCCCTCCGTCGGTGTCGACTATACCCGAATGCCAGGGTAGTCGTAAACGCTGTCTGCTTTGCCTTAATTCCCACTCACACTTCTTTCTTCCACTACCCTACTCTCCCTGTTTCTTTATCTCACTCTATCGGATTCTTTTTCATCCTTGTTTCTCTCTGTCACTGTTTTCTTACATTTCTTTTCCTCTTTCTTGCTATGAGTTAAAGTCTAATGATGATTCGGAAGTCCTGGTCCCATAAAATAAATGTCGGAGGCCTCCTCCATCTGCACAAATTAAGCAAGTCTACAAGATATTCAAATTATAGCACGCGCCGCCCCTTTCTGAAATTAAAATGTACTCTTTGGAGTCTACGATATTCATCTTCTGGTAATACTAAAGGGCACAATATATAAAGGGATGTTTTTAAAAGTGCTAGTGATGAAGAAACATGTTGACCCCACTTTAAGTGGAAACTCCCATCATAATCTGTGGTAGTTTTCCCACACATAGCTTTTAACCATGTCTAAACTGACCAGTGAATAAAATCTTTTTGGTTGGTACAGTTTCAGAAATTTTTAACATCACTTTTCACATCACTGTCACGAAATCCAGCTACCGCAGTAATCTGGCGTTGTAGCACACCAGGGAGGCATTCGGTTTCTCCTGGTGGGCCCGATGATGAAGCATGTCACCAACCAGGTTGGTGAGTGAGGGCTTCCAAAAAATCCCTTGAAGGTTTCCATTGTGTCCTTGAGAGGGTATTTCCTTTCTTTTCTTTACAGTCTTTGCCTCTGTGCTTTCGCACAGACCCCTTTGCGCATGACACTCTTCCTTTGTTTTATATACTCAACCTGGGGGACTAAGAGTGCCTCCTACCCTCTCTCTCTAATTGTTTCATGGTGTTATCATCGGCACCAGTGCAGAGCCAGTCGTGCAAAGGGTGGTAATGGGGTACAAGCACTTACATCAGGTGTTCATACACTGACAATGTAAGGCGCGCCTTAATAGCTCATTCCTTCCGCACTTGTGTAGCACAGATAGTTTCCTTGTGGCATAACCATAGCCTGAGCTCATAACCATAGCCTGAGCTCATAACCATAGCCTGAGCTCATAACCATAGCCTGAGCTCATAACCATAGCCTGAGCTCATAACCATGGCCTCAGCTCACAACCATAGCCTCAGCTCATAACCATTTGCCTGAGCTCCTAACCATAGCCTGAGCTCATAACCATAGCCTGAGCTCATAACCATAGCCTCAGCTCACAACCATAGCCTCAGCTCACAACCATAGCCTCAGCTCACAACCATAGCCTCAGCTCATAACCTTAGCCTGAGCTCACAACCATAGCCTGAGCTCACAATCATAGCCTCAGCTCATAACCATAGCCTGAGCTCATAACCATAGCCTGAGCTCACAACCATAGCCTCAGCTCATAACCATAGCCTCAGCTCATAACCATAGCCTCAGCTCACAACCATAGCCTGAGCTCATAACCATTTGCCTGAGCTCATCACCATAGCCTCAGCTCACAACCATAGCCTCAGCTCACGACTATAGCCTCAGCTCACGACCATAGACTCAGCTCATGACCATATATACTCAGCTCATGACCATAGACTCAGCTCACGACCATAGACTAAGCTCATAACCATAGCCTCAGCTCACAACCATAGCCTCAGCTCACAACCATAGACTCAGTTCACAACTTTAGCCTCAGCTCATAAACATAGCCCAGTTCATAACCATAGCCCCAGTTCATAACCATAGCCTCAGCTCATAACCATAGCCTCAGCTCATAACCATAGCCTCAGCTCATAAACATAGCCCCAGTTCATAAACATAGCCCCAGTTCATAACCATAGCCCCAGTTCATAACCATAGCCCCAGTTCATAACCATAGCCCCAGTTCATAACCATAGCCCCAGTTCATAACCATAGCCTCAGCTCATAACCATAGCCTCAGCTCATAAACATAGCCCCAACCGGAGCCCTCAGGGGCCTTTTCGTGTTGGACAGTCCGACTTGGAAAGGCTGTCAGAATCTGAAATCGTAAGCGGTCGGTTGGAATCGCTGTCCATTTAGCTGTACGAATCGTCTCCGACCAACTCGAATTCTCCGAATGCCGGTCGGAACTGATTCAGAATGACCGAACGGTTACCTTCCATTGTAATCAGTCGGTCAGAAATGTTTCCGAGTCGGTGGGAAACATGGGATCTGACACGAGTTAGGAAAATCCGAATGGCATTCGGAACCTTTCCAACCGACATCGTTAATGAGGCCCACATTTTTTAATGTAGATCAGTGAAAAATAAATAGTTCGATTTTGCATCCCCAATAGTAGGTGTTGTAGAATGTTTGTATGATAAGGTTGGGTTAAGTTTTGAGACCAATTTACTTATGTGGGTACTTTTTTAATAAAGGGCTGGTTTAGATTGCTTCTTTAAGGGGGGGTCTGGGTAGGTCCCTCAGATGTGCCTTTATGGGATTCCACAAATGGGAGCCCTCATCATGATGATTTCAGCTCCATGCCTCTTTCACCTGATGTTGGCTTGGCTAACAATATGAAACAAAAAGGGAGTTCCCCCTTAATCCTATCCGGGACGGGGTAGCAAGTGTGGAAGAAGAAAAGTCCCACCTAGTGTCTGCTATATAGCAGTGACTCTAGTTTAAGTCAAAGAACCCTATGTCTCAGAGGTTACTAAAGTTGTTATCCAAACGTTTAGGCATTAGTTTAGGCAATGAATTTAAACCTGTGTTGTAAGTCCACAAAAAATTACATACGTGAAAAGGAGTTCTATGTTAGAAAAACACATACATACATAAGCATATTTATAAAATGTAACTTTTTATTATTAAAAGCATGAGAGGAAAACCCTCAGTCAAGGATAGAAAACACAATATGTACTGTTACAAAAGTTATTGTTAAAAAAAGGGATTAAAAATGACACAATAATGTCATAGAAAAACCAGAAAAAGTCGACGCTGCGTTTCGGTGCTTGCATGAAGATGTGACACCTTCTTCAGGACGGTTTATCTATTGGAAAGATTTATATACATTTAATACATACACTCCTCTTGATTCTCACGTACCAAAAAACATCATCAATAAATCATTGTGCAACTATTACATTGTATGCTGAGTTAATACAAAAATTTTCTTTACAGGAGAATTTCTGAAGCTCAGATCCTTATTTTTTAAGCTTATTTATACATCATATCTTTTATAAAGTTTGATAGTAATACCTGACTTTTCCTTGTTCGTCTAAGACTATTTTTCAGGTATTGCTAAATCATAAAAAAAGGGCTGTGCACATACCTTAATGCTTAAAAAGACAAATGTTGTCCAGACAAGAGACTAGTACAGCTTTGCTTTTTTTAGGAATAGCGCTCTTGTGGATTCCGTTTTGTATAGTTAAAAAGCCACCTGAATTAAAACAATATATACATATATAATATTTGCGAGATTGTTAGACTTGACATTCTCAACATCAGATTTTGTATTCATTACGTCTCATACCTGTTTAATGAAAATCAGGAGTATTAGCGAAGCTGTGTGGAGAATGGCCACCGTATCTTTTTCTTATTTGTTGTACATCAACAGTATTTTTCCTGAACAGAAATACAAGCCTTTGTAAAAATAAACTTCTCCAAAAGTCTTCGTAATAAGCAAAAAATAATTTTTTGATAAAATTTGTACCTTTGTGTACGGCGTATCGCAGCAATGGGGGCTTCTGCTTGAGGTTGTGTAGATTTGTGAGGGCAAAAGATATTTTGACTTTTCTCTTTGCCTGAGTTCGCCTTTTTGAATTAGCGGTATTCTCTACCAAAAGAGAGAGATGGAGAAATATTCGGTTTATCTCTTTCTCTCTTGTACATTATTATTTTTTTAATAAGTTATCTTGCCGCCTTTCTCCAAGACTAATATTAGTAACACTAATATTCGTAGTGAAATCTTACATTAATCTGGTCGGGTGGGACATTTATTCCCATACCCTATTGTCTAGTAATGTCCACAGATGGTGGCATCTAGGGGTTATTTAGTCGGAATAACCGCGCAGTATAGCATTATTGTTTGGTACAATTTGAACAGTGTTATTATTTATAAAGCGCCGAAGAGCTCGGCTTTTCTCGGGGTTCTATTGATCTGCCCTGTTTTTATTATTGTTCACAGAAATCAGACTAGTCCAACCGGCAGCATAAAGTTAGGTAAAGGCAATATGTTATTTTAAAACGAAAACCTCCTGTTAGTTATCTAGACCCAAGACTCGATTCAGTGCCTACCTTTTGAGCGAGTGTCGGCCTCCCTGCCTTCTCCTTGCCACAGCTTCCGGGTTGTGATGATTACCTATGCCCTTTTTCCTTTCTATTTATGCGGAGGTTTAAAGGTCAGGGGTCAGGCATGTAAAGTTGCCGAAAATATTTATAGCTCTAAGTGCATTTTTAGGATAATCCTTACGGGTAATTATCTAGAGGACGTATTAAAGTTTCAAACCGCCCAGCACAGGTCTTTTTTCTGACGAAAATAGATGTCTAGCAAATATGATATAACGGCTGTCATTTATGCAAAGTATAAGTTAGATGTACCAAAAAAGATACATAAGATTGGTGATTGGTGATGGGAGCTAGAACTGCCCGTTCTAAGATGGCCGAACCGTATTTAAAGACGCAATTGGGCCCTCGTACGATTCGAGCCTATATACTCATCCCAGACTAATATTCCGGTGGTTCATAGTTGAAAAACGACCTCAAGATATTTGTCCACAAGGATCATCCTAAAAAATTATATTCAGAATTACAATAGATTTTGACAATGCCAATAAACCTCCCCGAATACCTTCTGAAAATATAATCGGGTTTAAATTACGAAATAGAAATTATCTATAATGCTATGTAAATATAACATCTTGTATTAAAATAATTTATACTAGATGTTAGCAAAATAAAATGTTAGCTTTACGCACGAATGAAGTTAAAAACATTAGATTAATAATGGTTACTAGCACTGTCCGTTCTAAGATGGCCGACACGTATCTCAATACGTTACCGTGCCCGTTTCATGCTTGAAACACGACTGAAAATGTGAATTTATTTTAGTCTAACTCTCCGGCGGTTTGAAACTTTAATACGTCCTCTAGATAATTACCCGTAAGGATTATCTTAAAAATGCACTTAGAGCTATAAATATTTTCGGCAAGTTTACGTGCCTGACCCCTGACCTTTAAACCTCCGCATAAATATAAAGGAAAAAGGGCATAGGTAATCATCACAACCCGGAAGCTGTGGCAAGGAGAAGGCAGGGAGGCCGACACTCGCTCAAAAGGTAGGCACTGAATCGAGTCTTGGGTCTAGATAACTAACGGGAGGTTTTCGTTTTAAAATAACATCTTGCCTTTACCTAACTTTATGCTGCTAGTTGGACTAGTCTGATTTCTGTGAACAATAATAAAAACAGGGCAGATCAATAGAACCCTGGGAAAGGCCGAGCTCTTCGGCGCTTTATAAATAATAACACTGTTCAAATTGTACCAAATAATAATGCTATACTGTGCGGTTATTCCGAATAAATAACCCCTAGATGCCACCATCTGTGGACATTACTAGACAATAGGGTATGGGAATAAATGTCCCACTCGACCAGATTAATGTAAGATTTCACTACGAATATTAGTGTTACTAATATTAGTCTTGGAGAAAGGCGGCAAGATAACTTAGTAAAAAAATAATAATGTACAAGAGAGAAAGAGATAAACCGAATATTTCTCCATCTCTCTCTTTTGGTAGAGAATTCCGCTAATTCAAAAAGGCGAACTCAGGCAAAGAGAAAAGTCAAAATATCATTTGCCCTCACAAATCTACACAACCTCAAGCAGAAGCCCCCATTGCTGCGATACGCCGTACACAAAGGTACAAATTTTATCAAAAAATTCTTTTTTGCTTATTACGAAGACTTTTGGAGAAGTTTATTTTTACAAAGGCTTGTATTTCTGTTCAGGAAAAATACTGTTGATGTACAACAAATAAGAAAAAGATACGGTGGCCATTCTCCACACAGCTTCGCTAATACTCCTGATTTTTATTAAACAGGTATGAGACGTAATGAATACAAAATCTGATGTTGAGAATGTCAAGTCTAACAATCTCGCAAATATTATATATGTATATATTGTTTTAATTCAGGTGGCTTTTTAACTATACAAAACGGAATCCACAAGAGCGCTATTCCTAAAAAAAGCAAAGCTGTACTAGTCTCTTGTCTGGACAACATTTGTCTTTTTAAGCATTAAGGTATGTGCACAGCCCTTTTTTTATGATTTAGCAATACCTGAAAAATAGTCTTAGACGAACAAGGAAAAGTCAGGTGTTACTATCAAACTTTATAAAAGATATGATGTATAAATAAGCCTAAAAAATAAGGATCTGAGCTTCAGAAATCCTCCTGTAAAGAAAATGTTTGTATTAACTCAGCATACAATGTTATAGTTGCACAATGATTTATTGATGATGTTTTTTGGTACGTGAGAATCAAGAGGAGTCTATGTATTAAATGTATATAAATCTTTCCAATAGATAAACCGTCCTGAAGAAGGTGTCACATCTTTATGCAAGCACCGAAACGCCGCGTCGACTTTTTCTGGTTTTTCTATGACATTATTGTGTAATTTTTAATCCCCTTTTTTAACAATAACTTTTGTAACAGTACATATTGTGTTTTCTATCCTTGACTGAGAGTTTTCCTCTCATGCTTTTAATAATAAAAAGTTACATTTTATAAATATGCTTATGTATGTATGTGTTTTTCTAACATAGAACTCCTTTTCACGCATGTAATTTTTTGTGCACTTACAACACAGGTTTAAATTCATTGCCTAAACTAATGCCTAAACGTTTGGATAACGGCTTGGCTAACAAGCCTGGGGGGGGTCCGTTTTCCTGTTTCTGCCTGGTGTGTAATGCACAGCTAGTCTCCCAAGACAATCCTGGTCTGCACGCACAAAGACTTTGTGTCTGATACACAAAACTATAAAGTTGATTCTTTGTTCTATGGGGATCCAGTGGAGTTCTTTTGGGGCATGGAAAAAGCGGTCTGTTTTTCCCTTATTTGCGCTGATTTTGGAACCCATATTTTGGGCGCCATGGAGATGTTTGGATTTATTGTTTTTGGTGCATGTAAGAAAACATGACTCTTGGCAGAGGTCCCCTCACTTTTTGGCCCCATTTGGACTACTGAATAGTGTGTGTTTTTTGACTCTGACAGTGCACTGGAGTCTGCTAACCAGTCCTCAGTGCCAGTGCTCCATCCCCTAAAACTGTTAAGTGGGAATTAGTAACCACAATTGGCAAGGACTTTACCCCCTTATAAGTCCCCAGTATATGGCATCAGTGGTATCCAAGGCACATGCTCGCAGCACTGATTATGCCACCCTGAGAGACCCAAGTAAACTGCTGACAGTAGGCCTGCCTGTCAGGATCCACAGAACTGGAAACCAAAAACCACAATGAGTAGCCTGTGTTGCTACCTTAAGTTGAGCTTCAATGTTCTACATGAGAAATCTCAAGGTGGCTACCACTGATAACTTCCAGTGAGCGCTCTAGTTAACACAAATGACCTTTAGAGTTCTCAAGCGGTCTCAGTCAAAAGAATCTTAAGAGCACACAGTGTTCTAAATCGTGCACTTCACCGAGAATGTTGTCCCTGACTAGACCTTCATGCGCTAGGTGTGTAGCTACCTCAGGAATAGTTAGGCGTTTTTGGAGCCTCTTCAGTAGTTAAAGCGTCCATTGTTCATTGGCATAGTTGTGTGGCATTTCTAGTATTGTGCAGGCTCAAATGTTTTTGTGTGCTGGTCAGTAATTTGTCAGCACTGTTATGGTGTCCCATGTTATTAATCCCATGCGCGGAGGGTTAGTGTTCCTACCCATAGATAGGGAAGAGTTTCCAGCGTGCATCTCCATTCAAAAGGGGTAGACATAAAATTCATCCTTTGCCTGTATTCTGTGACTCGTTATTGCTATTGTTATTGGCATCTCGAGTCGTGGAGACCATGCGCAGTAGACTAGTGTTTGTCACTTCGCTTCTGAAGTGAGGTTTTTTCCCCAGTGCGGAACTTCCTTATTGAATTAGCGATCCCCTTAGATTTAGCTGCCTAATTTCCCATGGCAGTCATGAGTGAGAGCAGTTGAACAATTGAGAAAAGGCCAGAAGCTCAGCAATACTTAACCGGTTTCACAGCGCTCTGTCAGCTGACGAAGTATTATTAATTTGTAAGGTCCCTGTGATCAGTATATACCGTAACCACATGTCTGGCTCCCGTCAAAAAATTTCTCCAATCTGTAAAGGCATCCTTGACGGCCAAAAGTTCTTTTTCTGCAATGTGGTAGTTTCGTTCAGCTTCATTAAGCTTTCTAGACATATATGCCACTAGATACAATTGCCCCACGGAAGGGTGTCTTTGGAACAGTATGCTCCTAATGCTAACTCAGAGGCGTCAGCTTCAACCACGTATGGCTTTTCCGGATCTGGGTGTGACAAGACAGGGGCTGTCATGAAGGCTGATTTCAAGGCAAGAAAAGCCTCATGGGCTACAGGATTCCATTTAAATTTCTGTGATTTCCTCAGTAGTTGCGTTATCTGAGCCACTAATTCAGAAAATTGGTTGATAAAACGTCTGTAGAAATTGGCAAAGCCAATAAAGCATTGCACATCTCGCACATTATGAGGGGGAGGCAATCCCTAACAGCCATGATCTTGCATTCCGCCATTTTTTGGCCGGAAGGACTAAGAATGACCCCAAGGAATTCCACAGTGGTCACATGAAAGTCACATTTACTCAGTTTGCTGAACAAATGGTGTCTCTGCAGGATTTGAAGCACTGATTCCACATGTTTTATGTGCATCTTCTCAGTTTCAGAATAAATGAGAATGTCATCAATATATACTACCACGTAGGGGTCCAGTATCTACCGAAGCACGTCATTGAGAAAGTATTGGAATGCCATAGGGGCGTTGCATAACCCGAACGGCATTACCAAATACTCAAACAAACCATATCGGCTCTTGAAAGCCGTCTTCCATTCGTCGCCGCTCCTCATGCGAGCCAGGTGGTAGGCCACTTTTAAATCCAGCTTAGTGTAAATGTTTGCTTTCTTGACCTGCTCAAGCAACACATTAACTAGCGGTAAGGGATATCTGTTTTTAACGGTTATTGCATTCAGGGCTCTAAAATCCATACAAGCTCTTATTTGCCATTAGCCTTTGGTATAAAAAAAGCGGGGAGGCGGCCGGAGACTTGGATGGGCGAATAAATCCTAATTCCAGGAGTTTGTTCAAATAGGTTTTGAGATGGAGATTCTCAGGTTCCGTCATGGTGTAAAGTCTCCCGCTTGGCACGACTGCCCCAGGAACAAGGTCGATTTGGCAGTCATACTGCCTATGGGGAGGAAGTTCTTCCGCCTGAACATTGTTGAATACCCCCCTCATACTTCTGATATACAGTGGGCAACTGTACCTCCTTTTCTGCCGCAGTGCCAATACACATTCCACAAGCTAATGCTGAAGCAGGATGTTCCGGGATTTTGGAACAATGATCCCAGCAATAAGGAGAGTTCATCATGATGATTCGTGTAACCCAATTGATTTCAGGGGTATGATTTTGCAGCCATGGTAACCCCAATATGATCCCATATTGAGGTGCGTGGATGATGTTGAACTTGATTGATTCCTTGTGTGTGGGTCCGTATTGCACTTTGACATCTTCGGTATTGTATCCAATGGGTCCTGTGACCAGTTACCTTCCATCGATGGCGTAGACTTCTTTGGGTGTGTCTTTAGGTACAAGACAGATGCCGTTGCGTTTAGCTTTACCTAGATCCATAAACATGCCAGTGGCTCCAGAATCTACCATGGCATCATTGGAAATCCATTCGGTTTGTATCAATAACATAACATCAATGAATAAATGGCTGGTTCCTGCTGGATCCTTGTTTAGTAAAGAAGGGATGTATGCATGACTCCAAGAAACCCCTTCACCATTCTTAGAGTCGTCTAGTTTTCCGAGACCTTGTCCAAGGCAGCTGTTGTCACTCTGCTGTTACGGAACCGATTCATTTTTGGCTTTACAGGACATTCCCTGACGAAATGTCCTTTGTTGACGCTGTATAGGCTGAGTCCTTGTTTGTGGCGGAGATCTTTTGCCAACATTGGTTAAGGCAGCCCTTATGTTTCCTATTTCCATAGATTTAGATCCTGAGGCGTGGCTTGACTCCGAGGATTTCTGATGCCCATAAGAAGGTATGTGTCTCGCCTTTCTTTTATGGTCACCCTTACGCTCGCACAGCCTATGGTCTAAGCGTGGGTCTTCGCAGGTTGCAGGTTGGGGATCGATCTGAGCAATTTTATCCTTGAGGTCATCTGGTAAACCTTGATGAAAAAGTGCAGCTTGTTTGGCCTCAGCCCGCTTGGTTTCTGTGACAAGCCGCCTAAAGGAGTTCAAATACGCCAGCAGGTCCTTGTTACTCTGTCGAAGCTCCAACAATTCTCTATCTACAGCGTAAGATTCAGCTCTTCTGTCAAATATTTTCAAGAACTTGGCCCGAAAGACTTCCCAATCGTGTATGAGGGGATCGTCACGGTGTACCAGTGGTACTGCCCATCGCGCTGCATCTCCTGCCAGATAAGAGATAAGAAAAGCTACCCTAGCCTGGTTAGTGGGAAAAGACCTTTGCTTACACAAAAGTGTAATATTACCTGCCTCAGAAACACCTGTGTGGTATTGGAATTCCCATAATACCGCTCTGGTGTAGCCAAGGGAATAGAAACCGGCATCTCAACAACCACCACACTAGGCGGTGTTGCGGCCGATATCCCTGCACTAAAAGGATTCCTCTGTATGCCATCCAACCTGATTCTCAAATCCGCTGCTTCCTGTCTAAACGCAGCTAATTCTATCTGTACCGTGGCAAGTGCAGCTAGCACATCATCAAGAGTGGCCATACTCAGCACCACCGACCGGGAGGACACAATTTTGTGGGTCGGAAATTCTGTTACTTGTCAGACCTCACGATCGGTTTGATGCTCAGAAGGGTCCACCTCTTGATCTAACCAAGCTTAGATAGCCGTAATGGCATAGATCAGTGGAAGGATCAAGCGAGGGAAGGTAAGGAAGGGAAGAGCTGGGAGGGAGATCTGAAATTACAAAAAAGAAAATCATATAGCCTTATTCTTTTGGTTCTATCGTCACCACTCAATATGACTAATGCATGTTTTACTTCTATACCTGTAACAAAAAAGAACTGATCTGGTATAAGAGGATACTTTCATTTATGGCGTGCCTTCTGTGTGGTGATACCATGGGTTATATTCTAGCCTTCTTTGACTCCAATACGCATCACAGAGATAGAGCGTAGGCATGCAACTTGTAAATAAGCCCTGTTAGCACTGGAGTCAGAATAACCCAACTGATTTGATATGTATATACAGTCGTATAACATGAACTGATGGGAAGGAACTGTGTAACAAAACGTCCAATAGAGGGTTACTTCACCCCATGAACCATCCAGAGTACATAAGGAACAAAAAATTTATTTTGAGTACCTCAGTAGAGCCTTCCCGGCCGACAATACCGGGCGAATGCACTGTGAGGCTAGAAACCATCCTCCGCATGAGCTGTAATCCTACTAGCTCACCAACGGAGGACAAGACTAAGAATCGGCCGACAATGCCAATTGCTAATGACAAAACCTTCCTCCACACGAGCAGCTAGCCAGCACGCTCACCAATGGAGGACCTTTGGGGAAATAATGGCCGACAATGCCGCTCGAGTGCTGCTTATAACAAAACTCTCCTCCGCACAAGCTTCAAGCATGCACGCTCACCAACGGAAGACCTGCGGGGATCTAGCAGCCGACAATGCCGTTCGGGATTCAAACAGGTGAGTTTAGTAACAAAACTGTCCTCCGCACGTGCTGCAAGAATGCGCGCTCACCAACGGAGGACCTTCGGGGATCTAACGGCCGACAATGCAGTTCGGGATCCTAACAGGCGAGTTTCAACTGCGCAAGAGCAGCTAGCAAATGCGCTTGCCATCGGAGGAGTAAACGCCGTGTTGCATGGGTCTGAGAACAAAGGATTGATGCAAAGGCACCCTTACCTTTCGTGGGTCGAGTCTCGGGTAACAACGTGAACCTTGTAGGACAAATTTCCGACAATGTTCCGGGTTCACCAACTTCCTTAATGGGCAGTCCTTGCTGCGTCGTGCGTGACACGCAAGGCATGATGGGAGGTGTAGTTCTTCTCAGGGTGATGTCGTTGTTCAGGAGAGACTTCGCTTTCTGGCAGTCATGACGGTGCGCTCGAGTCCGGCGCATGTAACAAATAGTGCTGAATCAGGAGTCAATAAAACAAAGTAGCAGTGAAGGCAGTGCTGGAGCAAGAACAAGAACTTAGCAAAAGCTCAAAAGTGCAGGCAGTGCTAGTTCAGGAACGGGGGAAACTGCTGCAGCTAAGAAACAAGGAATGTTAAGGCTCAGGAGTCAAGGTAGCCCTGTAGGCAGTGCTAATTCAGGAACAAGGAAATTAGCTGCAGTTCAGGAACAAGGAATAAGCTCAGGAAACACTGGAAACAAGGATATCAAAAGGTCAGGAAACACTGGAAACAAGGGTCGGTCTCACCAGTGAGGGAAGTGACCTGATTAGAGCCACCCGGGTCACTCACAACCACCTCTCAGCCTTCCTCACAAATGAAGAGTTGGTCAGGTAGTAGAGAATACAAACCAAAGACATTTATTGAAAGTACACTCAAGTGGAGTGCGGTCTGACCAGCCTCCTTCGATTGCTGCAGAGGGACTGACTTCAGTCAACATACCAAGGCATAAAGTACATTTCCAATACCCCTAAAGACATGCCCAGACTTGAATTTTCCAGTTAGTAGCTGGTGAACAAAGAAGATACATGAAGGATGGGTTGCAGTCCTGGGACCGGGCACTCATTATCTTGCAGTCAAGGTTACTCTGTCCACACTCGCTGCTCGGAGCGGTGGGAGCAGCCCTATCTAGTCAGAAAGTGTAGTAAGGGTTCTCAAGGAAGGTCAAGCAGACAAATCCAAATTGTAGAGAAGAGGTATTTATTGGAGCATCCACCTTCTTGAAGATCAGCAGAACGACTGTTCATAACTGATCTTTCAAGATGTACCATAACAAACAACATTTTAAGGATACACAGAGCAAGCAGAGAACATAGTACAGAATACATTCTAAAAGGAATGAATCATGAGAATTCCAGGAGGAATTCTCAGATGACAAAACATTCTAATATAAACCATACTACAGAAAGGTATGCTATAATAAAAACAGTCTATTCATTAGCACAGCAAAACTCAACCTTGGAGAAATACACGCACAGAGGATACATTGGCAGCTGCTTTTTGAGGAGGCAGACACAAAATGAGACCGAGGTTAGTTTCGATCATTGCTCAAAATGGTGGCTAAATACAAATTGGCGCAGCGAATGCTAACTTAAATTGTACAGTGCATAGAGATTTCGGCAAAAGCATTTTTCTTAATCCAACATCCTAGTATACAGCTACAATGACCAACCCTGGACTGAAGGGTGCTGGAACTTAAATGAGCTCACAGTAATCATTAGCATCAGGTGTGAGCAGGCTAGCAGCAGCCAGCCACAGGTGAAATGGATTCCTCCACCTCTCCTTGGCCTGCAGGGATGGAGATGGAGCAGTGAGCAGGGAATTCTAGGTAATGGAGTTTCAGGAAAGAGTAGCTGGCTTCAAGCATGAGCTGGCTTCCACAAAACCTGGCATGCATTGGGAATGGATGGCCATTTCCAAGTAGAGTCCAAATGGCTGGAAGTCAGTATGTGCATGAAGGGGAGGGTCCAGCAGCTTATTATAACAGTGGAAAGTCCCACAAGTAGGCCCCCTGGTGTAGGGAAGGAGAGTGCAGGGTGAGATGCATGACAGTGGCATTGGAACATATTGTCATTCTGCTCCAGAGAAGTTTTCGGACCTGACAGAGTGAAGTGCCCATGTTGGCTACGCTCCTAACCAGAATGGCAGAAGGTTATGATTTAAAAAGTTTGGGGGAGATTTAAGGGGTAATACAAAAATAATTAGTCACAGTCAGAGAACAGAAAACAAAAGTCTAAAACAAGACATAATAGCTTCTAGGAGTGAAACATCAGAGTTAACTGTCAATATGGGTGGGTTAATAGCTGGAATAAATCTTGCCCCCTTAATTCCAGTAAATAAGGCCTAAACTTCAACCTCAAACCGAATGCAAAAATCACCACTCAAATAGTTCACTCATTGTCCTCAGTGACTTCTTTAGCCCCACACGTTTTAGTGGTGACACTCAGAAGGGCAAACATTTTCTAACTCAACGTTCCCTTTATTTTATGTGCTGATCTTTGAGTTTTTCGTGACGCACAATCACGGGTGGCCTTTATGTTGTCTTATCTTAGTGGGGAATGCTGCAATCTGGTCTATGCCCTTGGTTTCAACAGATGACCCTATTCTATATGACTTCGAAGAGTTTAAAAAAAGAGTTCCTCAGAATTTTTGACAAGAGTGCAGTAGTATACATCAATGATATCCTGATTTACTCAGCATCAGAAGATGAACATTGAGGTCATGTCAGAGGAGTTTTGCAGAAGCTCATAGAAAACAGCCTATATGTCAAACTGGAGAAATGTGCTTTTAGAGTTCACTCCATAGAGGTCTTGGAGTTCATTTGGTCTCCCAATGGCGTGACCATGGATGAACAAAAAGTAAAGGCTGTTACTGAATGGTCATTTCCCACTTATGTGAAAGAAACTCAAAGTTTCATAGGCTTCGCCAACTTCTACTGAAGATTCATTAAGAACTTCTCCCAGAGAATAATTCCCCTCACCCAATTGTTTAAAACGGGAGTTCCCTTCAAATGGTAACCAGCAGCTGAAGAAGCCTTTAGATCATTAAAGAAAGAATTTACGACATCACCAATACTGCTCCATCCAGAGCCCTCAGAACCATTGTATGTGGAAACCGATGCATTCGATCAAGCCATAGGTGGAGTGTTGCTTCAGAGACACAAAGAGACAGGACAACTTCATCTGGTGGTTTATCATTCAAGAAAATGTTTCCCCTACCGAGATGAATTACACTATTACAGAAAAAGAACTGTTGGCAATGAAAGATGCATTCAGGGAATGGAAACACTACTTGATGGGAGCAAGAAACACAGCCACAGTCTTTACAGGTCATAAAAACGTACAGTTCCTGAGATCAGCAAGAACACTTACTCCAAGGCAATTACGTTGGTGTTTGTAGTTTACAGATTATGGCTTTGTGATCACGTATCATCCAGAATATAAAAACAGAAAAGCTGATGCCCTGTCCCGAACCAGTGTGGAAGCACCAAGGAAACCAATCAAGATTCAAAGAATCGCTTCAGAACCTAATATTGTAGGAGCTATTTCTAGTGGAAGTCTGGAAGAAATGGTAAAAAAAAAGATAACTTCATCAGAAATTCAGGAATGGGATAAGGAAGAACCTAATAGAGAAATCTGAAACCAGTTACCATATTGTGATGGAGTTTTCCACATACCGACTTGAGATTTACAGGAGAAAGTTTTATATAAATGCTATGACAGTCCATTAGTCAGGCACAAAGGAATTCACTAAAGATTTGATTAAGCATCTGTTCTGGTAGCCTAACATGAATAGAGGCACTCACCAGTATGTGACTACCTGTGAGATTTGTGCCCATGGAGAATAGGATAGACAGACTCAAAAAGGTCTTTTACAACCATTACCCACTTCCCCTTCGCACAACTGACCATGGACTTGATAATTGACCTACCTTCCAATAAAGAGTTTTACACAGTTTTAGTTTTTGTAGATGCTTTCACACAAATGGCCCATTTCATTGCTTTGAATGAGGTTCCTAATGCCAAACAGTTAGTTCAGAAATGTAGTCAACACATAGTAAAGATTCATGGCATTCCAAAGGTGATCATTTCAGAACGGGGATCTCAATTCTTGTCTCATTTCTGGAAGGCCTTTACTGAGGAGCTATATATTGAAAGTAGATATTCCACTAGTTATCACCCAGAGACTGATGGACAAACTAAAGGAGCTCATAAGGAATTAGAACAATATCTCAGGATTAGCTAGGTGCTTTTGGTGCCTCCTCAATAGTTAGAGTGTCCGTTGTTAGTTAGTGTAGTAGTGTGGCATTTCTAATATCGCACACGCTCAGAAGCTTTAGTGGGCTGGTTTGTAGTTTGTCTGGACTGTAGAGTGTCCTGCGTCATTAAGCCCATGTGTGGAGGGTTAGTGTTCCTACCCATTGAGAGGGAAGAGTTTCCAGCGCTCATCTCCACGCAAAAGGGGTATACAAAATAGTCATACTTTGGCTGTGTTCCGTGACTCATTATTGCTATTTGTTTACTGTTGAATTCGGAGGGTAGCATCCTCCTTCCCTCCCAGCATGCCCCTAGTAAGAATTTATGAGACAGGGAACCAGTTTAAATTGAGTTTTCATTAGGTGTGCACTGCACAACCCCTTATTGTTTTATCATTATTGCTATTGACATCTCGAGTCATGAAGCCCATGAGCAGGAGACTAGTAATTGTCACTTCGCTACTGAAGTAAGGGTTTTTCCACAGTTTTTCCACAGTGTATAACTTCCTTCTTGAATTAGTGATCCCCTGGGAGTTAGCTGCCTAATTTCCCATGGCAGTCGTGGGTGACAGAAGTTCAACAATTGAGAAAAGGCCAGAACCTCAGCAATACATTCAGTTTTTACAGCACTCTGGCAGCTGACGAAATGTTCTTAATTTTTCCTGCAGCTTCTCCAGTCATGCAAGTATCCCTATACGGAGTAAAGAGTTCAGACATAATTATTATTGCTAACTAGAACTTTTGTAAATGTTCTAACACCACAAAATATGTAAATACTATTAGAAAGTCAAACAAGTTCAGAAGATAGAAGAATATTCTATGAAATGTAAAGGCAAATAGACTACCAAAGAAAAGTTTGTCATACAGAGCAAGAAAAGTAGAAGAAAAGCTAAATCCTTAGTCCTGAGACCCTCTCGGGTAAGTAGCGCACTATATAAACCCCTGATTGATTGATTAGTTGATATGTTGAATAAAGAATGACAGTATTGTTTGGTTATATGAAAATAAGTTTGATTTTAGAAAGGATAATATATATTAAGTTGAACCATTGTTTGTCACCTGCACAATAATCCCACACACCAAAAGCGAGGTAAGAGAACCATAGAAGATCAGGATGAGGCAGTTTCTTCTGGTCTATTCCCATCCCCTTCCCCCCGTAGACCATTTTAAAGCCTCTAGTTATATTTGGAGGTTCTGAGGCAGGCATTGGGACATATCATCATAATGCTCATGAGAAGTTTTAGAACCTGACACTGCAATTGCAAACTGCAGGAGCATTGCAACCTGCTTGAACTCGACTGTGCCCTCACCAAGTGTGGCTCAGTCAATACGCTATTTTTAATATATGTCAGTCACCCCTAAGCCCATGAGGCAGGGTGCAGTATATTAAGGGTGTAGGTATGTAAGTGCAGCCTTATATGTCTCTATAGTGCTGTTGCCATTAAAGGACACTATAAATCCATGGGATAACATGGGCTGGCACCCAGGCAAACAACATGCCTTCTCACCCCTGTATCCAGGTGGCACCTTAGAAGTTGCCCACTTGGTTTCCCCAGCTCCTCTGTGCTCTGGCATGTTAGCCTGCATTTCCCACAGCTGCTGCCGCCAAGACAGGATTTGTACCTCCTGCCAGGCAGTGTGATCACTCCCAGGAGTCAGGAACAAAGGCTTGGGCAGGAAGGAGGTCACCCCTCTGTTCTGCCAAGCAAGATAGTGAAATGGCACATCAAGGCAGTGAGCTTGAAAGGCTGCACTGCCTCTGATATGCACCAGGGCTGACTCCCAGTGGAGGAAACAGCCCTCCCCCTGCCCCAGACACATTGACACCTGGACAGGCAAGAAAATAGTTAGTCAAGGAGGTGTACACCTCCAGAAGGCAGGCTACCCCTCCAGGGTGAAGCAGCCTGATCTGTACACTAAAATTAGATTGATGCCATCTTTATAAGTGGGAGAATAGAGGGTTCTAGGTAGTAAAGATGACACATACTCCGGATGTGGTCCACTCAGGTGCGGATTAGCTGCAGGGAGTAGCTACCAATTGGTTACTAGCTCCCACACCCTTAACTTCCCTAATGCTAGGAATTAAGGAACCACCCTGACACCAGAACCTCAGTTCAGATCCATCTTGCATCAAAATGACAACAGAAGAGACCGTAACTAGTGGAACTAGTCCCCTGCAAATTGCAGGTAAAATGACAGTCAGGAACCAAAAAGTCACTGGCCATCAGGCCTTCCGAGGGAGCAGCAGAATCTAAATAGACTAGTGCATAGTGGGACTTGTAGCCCCGTCTTCACCTAAGTTTCAAGCCGCTACCACACTTTCCTGGAGCTCCAGACATCGAAGAAGGTCCCAGCTGAGCTTACAGCTGCCTAGGCTTGTTGATTGCCAGTCCGGTAACGGACCCCTTAACTTGATACTGCATAAAGATGGCATTCCACAATATCTGTGACCAATGTTGGCAACGACCCTGCTCCTGTGTTTTTGCATCTTGTTTCCAGCAGTACTGTGTAAGGCAGTAAAAGTAGCTCCCCCACAGCTTCCATTCAGCACCAAGGACAGCCAGGACAACTCTGCACCCGGACTCCACGGGCCAGGAAAAACTGAACTGACTGTAATGGCTAGGTCCTGGGACCTGCATCACCTTTACCCTGCAAGGGTACAATACAACTCGATCTCCAAGTGACCGATTGTCACTAATGGTCTTTGTCATTGACCGCAATGTTAAACATTCCCTGTATTATTTTGCATTGATTTTCTATTACTTCTAAAAAATTGATAACTCTGGTTATATGCCTGCTATTCCATTCATTTTGGTGTCTAAATTAAGATAAAAAGACACTATTTTTTATAAATTGGAGTTGTATTTCTCTTGAGTCGTGTCAATTACTTATCGTCCATGTTGGTACTGTGAAATGCTTTACACGTGTTCCTCTAGTAAAGCCAGACTGCTCTTTGCCACTCTACCAGGACTGAGCTAAGGATTTATTAGTGTCAATCCAAATGACATCTTTGGGGTACTGTGATATTATTACACAGTAGACACTACCCCCCCACCCCACACCACATAATACTCCACTTTCCTATAGTGATCCAATGCACAGTAGATTGCAGTAAAACAGGCATAAATCATGATTCCATCTCTGTGGTTCATTTGTAACATCACAAGTTGATGGTCAGTGATTTTCACAATCACAATAATAGTCTTTGTGAAGGAGTTTTCCGTATCCCACAACACTCTGCAACTCTTGACCTTTGCATGACCGTTGGTGCTGCTCCAGTCCTAGTGACCAACCAAAAGATAACATTTGTTCTTACATGTTTCCTGTCACCAGAAAGTGACAGGAAATAGTCTCCTTTAGGCACAGAACGTTTTGTTCCCTTGCATTGCAGTGGCAAAAGCGCATATTCTTGGAGCACACCACACATAACCTTTAAATCTGACTAAATGGAGTTAACAACAACATCATTTTTCTAGATGCCCACTTTAAAAAAAAGTACAAATAAATGTCCTCCTTTCAGGCCCAAAACCCCAAGTATTAGACCCGAGGGAAAATAGGAGCCTTTCCAATTGTCAGTGCTACCGGATGCAGAGTCCTAAAGGCCATACAAACCAACATGTAGATGTTAATGCACACTCTTTCCGAGACAGTCAAAGGTGTGAGCTCTAAGAGTAAGATGCACCCTTGTTTATGGAGAAAGGTGTCAATGGCGCTGTCTTTTTAAATGATTCCCAGTTGCTGTTCCATGTTGTATCACATCTCACAAACCTACTCAACAGTGGCGTAGCTAGACCTTTTGCCACCCATTGTGGCCCCAGCATTTGCTGCCCCGCAGCAGCCATATTTAGGAGCGGGGGAGGTAAAAGAGGAGGGTGCTGGTGATTCCTGCGTTTGCTCCCCTGCGGCAGCTGTAGGTAGGAGCAGGGGGGTGCTGCCGATTCCTTTGTTTGCCACCCTACGACGGCTGCAGGTAAGAGCGGAGAGGCCACCGCCCTCAAGACTCATGACGCCCGGGGCAGACCACCCTCCCCCCCATCACCCACCTTGTTACGCCACTGCTACTCAATCGCAGTGGGATTCAATAGATGTTCAAAGAATACAGTATAAAATTAATGTCGCCATCATGAAAGGTTTAAAATTAGCTTTGGGTACCTGAAACCATTAATGATTATAGAAGCAGCTGTATAAGTAGGCATTTTCCCTATTGACAGTAGAGAATTATATCCCATAAAATGGAAAGCTTTAATGAGAGTTTACCTTTATTTTGACCTCTTTAATTCAATGCAATAGAGTAGGCGTGAGGAGGTCAGGTCAAGAATTCCAAAAGGGCCATCGAATCCATCCTCCTTCAGAGGGTTTTTAGCGCTGGTCTGCTATTTTGTAGCGCTGCATATAACGTGCTAATATTACTGCATGCAATGTTGTTAAATAAGTGTCTGAATAAGACACAAAGAAGCATATTTACAAGGAAATGGCAGAGTGTAATGCTGCTGCAAATTTCACACTGTCACGTTCCACCATTTCCAAAACACAGGGATTCGCCATATTTACAACAATATGGTGCACCCCTGTGTTATCCCTAACACTTGCCCTAAAAATAACTGCCTAGCGCCAATACAGTCACGTTTGCGCCATAGTGAAAGGGTCCCTGCATTGCAGGGATGATTGTTTATGTGCAAGGAGTTCCCTTCCTCCACATCAACAATCAATAATGGTGATTTGTTACGTCTGTGTGTGCTGCATTCTGCACCACACATAGAAATAGCAAATCACCATTATTTAATTATTGTTTTGGTGCACAAAGGGACACCTTCCTGCACATAAACAATTGTTAATGGCATTTTGCTATTTCTATGTGTGCTGCAGAACACAGCACACATAAAAGAGGTAAAACGAGGAGAAATAAAGGCATGTCTCCTCGTGGTGCCATTCTAACGCCTGCTATTGCATGGCATACTTTTTGTGCTGCCTCAGATATGCAGATCCTTGTAAATCTGGGGCAGCTTCAAAAAGCAATGGGTGTTTGTAATGGAACGCCCACAGCAGCACCCATTGCACGCCCCTTTCATGCAGATACCTGCATCAAAGGTTACCACATTTACAAACGGCGTAAAGCCATGCAAAGTGGCTTAACACCATTTCGTAAATATGGTGCAGGGCATTGCGCCACTGGAACATCGGTAAAAGTGATTTTCTGGTGGGTGCAATCCCTTCTAAATATGCCCCTAATACCAATAAAACAGCTAAAGAAAGGGACATATATACAATGAAATGTCAGAGTGCGGAGCTGCGCCATATTTGGCAGCGCCATGCTCCAACATTTCCAAAACGCCATACAGTGCACCACTGTGTTTTCACTGGCGCTAAAATTAACTGCTTAGCATAAACGCAGGCACCCTTGCGCCATGGTGCATGCATGCCTGCGTTGCAGGGAATGATTGTTTATGTGCAGGAAGGGACACCTTCCTGCACATAAACATTCCAAAATAGCGATTTGTTACTTTCATGTGTGCTGCACAATGCAGCGCACATAGTAATAGCAAATTGTAATTATTTAATGATTGTTTATATGCTGGAAGGTGTCCCTTCCTGCACATTAACAATCATTAATGGTGTTTTGCTTTTTCTATGTGTGCGGCAGAAGGCAGCACACATAGAAACAGCAAAAACGAGGAGAAAACATTATTTCTCCTCATTTGCCATTCTAACTCTTGCTCTTTTGGCGCTGCCTCAAATTCACAGATACTTATAAATCTGGGGCAGCGTCAAAAAGCAGTGGGTGTTGCGGTAGAACGCCCACAGCAGCCCCCATTGCACACCCCATTCACTCTAAGTGATGCGTGTAAAGGGCCCGTATTTACAAAGCAGCAAAGTGGTTTAACGCCTCTGTAAATATGGAGAAGCTCATAGCGCCACCAGAATGTCACTAAAAGTGACATTCTGGTGGCGCTATCCCCTTGTAAATATACCCCAAAGTATTATTAAATAACCTTAGTAAGCTGCTGGCTGTAACGCACTACTGTAATTTCAGCCACATACTAAAGCAGGTTGAAACAGGAAAACAAACTACGCACAAGGAAAAGGCTGGACACCACAGAATGTGAGCTCTAGTGAGGCCACCCAAACCGAAAGTCCATCTGCTGCTTTAAACATCTTCCACGTACTATTTGCCCTTTGAACCTTCTTTATGGGGGTCAGAGAGGGCGCGAATGAGTGAGGTATTAAGTACAGCCCTCCTGACTAGGCGAACTGAGTGAACTTGGCAGCTCCACGACCACCAGAGCAAAGAGGATCTAAAAAGCGCTTAGAGTGGCGCGAGGCCGTCACTCGAGCGCTTCTTTCAAGTGACCGAGGCCCAGCAACGTGTCAAGGGACGGGGGCTGCAGCTCAGGACAGACGCCTGCCTGACGACGGAAGGGAAGCACAGGGCCCGATACTTGTAAATCACTAGACTCCTGCGGTTGAAAGGGAATTCCCCGAAGTAATCCCGGCTTAGCCGCATGAGAGAACTTGTTAATGTGTGAATTTCTGCAAAGATACAGTGGACTAGAGAACGGAGTCATGCGGGGTTTTGAGGGTAGAGGACAACATGGAAGATAATTCTGGACAGGGAATGACGTCGCCCCAGGAGCATTTGCTTTGTAGTGTAGAAAACAGCACGGGCAACACATGCCATGAAGATTCCAGGAAGCTTGTAAATTCTCAAGGCACTGTCAGCGCACTATATCACGGGGCTGCAGGCGGTGGTGGACATGGGGGGGGATGGGGATCTATCTATCTATCTATCTATCTATCTATCTATATATATATATATATATATATATATATATATATATATATATATATATATATATATATATATATATATATATATATATATATATATATATCAATAACTAGACAACCAGACTTATTGGCATGGCCATTGCTGTTCTTAGAAGTGTGCCCAGGAGGCGTGATAATTACATAGCATATGATAGGTTATTCCTACATTTATTTATGTATTGATTTAAAATCAGATGGACGGCTTAAGAAACACAAACAAAACTGGTGCAGACATACACAGGCGTGTGGCGCTAGTAGGAAGGCAACCCACATTCTGATGACTTTCTACTCCAGTACCCAAATCACTGTACCCACCTAAAAACAAAACAAATTGAAAAGTTTTAAGTGGAATATTGAAAAATAAAAATATTTGGTTTAGGCCGACCACTCCACTCCCTGGCATTACCGACAATGTGTCCAGTCCTGGGCTTTTGCGTGATAACCTATTGCAAGATGGGTATTGTAGTCTTGGTTTTCATCCACTGACCTAATAAGACGAACACATCGGGTAGCATTGATTTACAGGTGAGAAATCCAGGATTGGAAAAGGAGTTCCTTATGCATGGAGTGAGATGGTCATTCCAGGCTTTTGCCACTGAACAGGCAATCCTGGTGGAAGTGGAGGCAACAGAGCAAGAAGATCACAATAACAAGATGCTTCTCGTTGAAGCTCATACTACAGAGGCTCTCCGACAACACCCCTGGGGGAAGATCTGACTGAGCAATCAGACAGCCCTAACAAGATGGTTCTGAGTGAAATGCATGCAGAGGTCTTGCTACAACACTAAGGCCCTCATTACAAGTCTTGTGGAGTTTGGTGCAGGGACGCCAGCGAGCTGGAATCTCAGCTAGTATTCACACACCTAAATCTGTCAGTTACCAGACTTGTCCCCAGATTTGGAAATAACACCTGAGACCTAGGAATACTGGCTCCTTCTCCAGTGATATTTGCCCAATTCAGGAAACAATTCCACTGACACTTTCTACCAGGCCAGAACAGGCGGAAATGTCATCAGGAGGAGTGGTGGAGATCAGGGTCTGGGGATAAAGAGGGTCCGGCAAGTTAGGGTTCGCCTGGGAGTGTTGTCTGCTCCCCCATGTTATGCTCTGCATGAGCCATGGAGGTGAACTGAGCCCCAGGTCTCTGCCTGTGATCCAGAGTTTGCTCCGTTTGTACTCACACCCGGCGTCGCTGAGTTGAGGGCGGTGAGTTTAGTTGGGGAAGGCCTGGGACAGATTGGGTCGGAGTGCTCTATGCTCTCCCTGTGGTACGCCAAGAGTGGAGTGGGGGCTGGACTGTGCTGCATCTCGCAACCCCTGCAGCAGTTGCATCTGCTTAAAACAGGCCCTGGATTACCTGGTCAGGAATTTGGTGACCCAGCAATTCAATAGCGATGGACATCAGGTCAACTTCAGTGGAGAGTGACAGTATTCCAGCCAGACTTAGTACTACAGGTAGAACACCATCACTGGTAATGAGGGCCTAATAAGGAAACCCTGCAGGATGGCCACACTGTTAAGGGCTGTAGGACTAAGAAGGTAGTGTATGGCCTAGATCACGCAATGAGAAGGCATTAGTGGAACAAGGTCCCTCTCCAGAAAAAAGGCCAGACGTTTTGGACATTACCATCAACAATGGCAGGCCTGGCTGCTACTGCTGCAGCTCCACTAGGAACCTAATACACAGAGAGATGCAACTGCAGATCTGGGTCTCAGAGGCAGTAGGAATCCGACTTTCCCAAGATGCATGTGAGTATGTGCATGCAGCAATACTTTCCCTGTGACGAAAGGCAGGGGCGGCCTTAGGCATGTGCAAGCTGTGCACCTGCACAGAGCCACCAAACCCCAGGGGCCACCACGCCAATATATATCCTTAATATAATAATCCTCTGAGGATGGATACATATTTGCGTGGTGGCCCCTGGCAGGGATTTGGGGGCCTCCGGCTCTGTTCCACTTCCAAACACCCTGACCCCCCCCCCCCTCTTAACTGGCCTCCGCGCTCTGCCCCGCCTGGACCCCCTCTTCCGCGCCCCCTACCTACGCTCCCTGCCCAGGGCCGCCATGAGCCTAGAGCCGCCCCTGCGAATGGGTGTCCCCAGTTAGTGTGCATGTTCACATTGGTCTATTACAGTGGTCTTCAAACTTATTAATGCTGCAAATAAAAACAAAAACCATGGGGGGCCCCCCTCAGAATTTATTTTCACAATTATTCTATTACATTGGCAATCTTTAAATATGTCCAGACTTATTTAAACATTGCAGTTAAGTTCTGTTACCTTTTAAAAAATGCAATCAAATACATGATTGCCAAACATACTATTGTGTTCAGGCAGGCCTTACTAACGTGTAAAAGTATCCACAATGTGATTATTAGAAGTGGGAGTGTTTAAGACTATTTGGAGTCCCTTCTCTTTTGACAAATACTCCCAGCTAGAATATAAATGACAAAAGATGTTAGTGATGGCCAATTACAAAGTGGCTAACTTACGCTCATTTTTCTCCATTTAAAACAAAGCACTGTTACCAGCATAATGCTTCTTTTGGCCAGAGAATGGGGCCCCTCCTGGGATGCTCCAAAGGCTCGCCAGATCTAGTGAAAACCTAACTAAAATGTAGCGCTTGCTTCATGAGGTCTTCTCTGCTCGTGATACCTAAGGATGGTATCCTGTCCATTACAGACGCCCGCTGAGAACCTGCCACACAGGCTGAGCCGAGAAGCCGGAGCTCCCCTACCACTGATGCAAAAAAGCTGCCTAGCGCCAGTGTAGGCGCCCTGCCGCCATATTGCAATGGCGCTGCAGGGGTGACCTTCCTACACATAAACCATCAATAATGGGGATTTGCTTTTTCTATGTGTGCTGCAGAATGCAGCGCACATAGAAAGAACAAAAAACAAGGAGAAATTAATAATTTATCCTCGTATCGCCATGCTAAGACCAGGTATTTCCTGGTGTTAGTTTTTGGCACTACCTCAGCCTTGTAAATCTGGGGCGGTACAAAAGGGGGTGGTGATGGACGGAGCATCTGAACCAATCAAACACTCACACCCAGTCAACAGATCTGGGTTTAATCCATCACCGTTCTTTAGCCCACTCTGCCACCCCAGTGCAGACATGGCCATATGCAAATCAGTCTGACCCTGTGGGAACAGTCCAGCCCAAACTGCCAAGCCATGCCTTCCCTGGACCGGAAACAAGCTTCCTAGGACCGGTTTCTGGCATTCCAGCCGTTTTCAGCCAGGCTTTCTTGAATCCAGTGGCAAAGTGAGCAAGGGACTCACGTCTGAGCATACCCTGCCAACTTATGGTGACAAAGTGGTACAAAAGGGGGTGGTGATGGACGGAGCATCTGAACCAATCAAACACTCACACCCAGTCAATAGATCTGGGTTTAATCCATCACCGTTCTTTAGCCCACTCTGCCACCCCAGTTCAGACATGGCCATATGCAAATCAGTTTGACCCTGTGCCTCATGGGAACAGTCCAGCCCAAACTGCCAAGCCATGCCTTCCCTGGACCGGAAACAAGCTTCCTAGGACCGGTTTCTGGCATTCCAGCCGTCTTTAGCCAGGCTTGCTTGAATCGAGTAACAAAGTGAGCAAGGGACTCACGTCTGAGCATACCCCGCCATCTTATGGCGACAAAGTGGTACAAAAGGGGGTGGTGATGGACGAAGCATCTGAACCAATCAAACACTCACACCCAGTCAACAGATCTGGGTTTAATCCATCACCGTTCTTTAGCCCACTCTGCCACCCCAGTTCAGACATGGCCATATGCCAATCAGTCTGACCCTGTGCCTCATGAGAACAGTCCAGCCCAAACTGCCAAGCCATGCCTTCCCTGGACCGGAAACAAGCTTCCTAGGACCGGTTTCTGGCATTCCAGCCATCTTCAGCCAGGCTTGCTTGAATCCAGTGGCAAAGTGAGCAAGGGACTCACGTCTGAGCATACCCTGCCAACTTATGGCGACAAAGTGGTACAAAAGGGGGTGGTGATGGACGAAGCATCTGAACCAATCAAACACTCACACCCAGTCAACAGATCTGGGTTTAATCCATCACCGTTCTTTAGCCCACTCTGCCACCCCAGTTCAGACATGGCCATATGCCAATCAGTCTGACCCTGTGCCTCATGAGAACAGTCCAGCCCAAACTGCCAAGCCATGCCTTCCCTGGACCGGAAACAAGCTTCCTAGGACCGGTTTCTGGCATTCCAGCCATCTTCAGCCAGGCTTGCTTGAATCCAGTGGCAAAGTGAGCAAGGGACTCACGTCTGAGCATACCCTGCCAACTTATGGCGACAAAGTGGTACAAAAGGGGGTGGTGATGGACGAAGCATCTGAACCAATCAAACACTCACACCCAGTCAACAGATCTGGGTTTAATCCATCACCGTTCTTTAGCCCACTCTGCCACCCCAGTGCAGACATGGCCATATGCAAATCAGTCTGACCCTGTGGGAACAGTCCAGCCCAAACTGCCAAGCCATGCCTTCCCTGGACCGGAAACAAGCTTCCTAGGACCGGTTTCTGGCATTCCAGCCGTCTTCACCCAGGCTTGCTTGAATCCAGTGGCAAAGTGAGCAAGGGACTCACGTCTGAGCATACCCTGCATTAAGCCATGTTAAGTGGCCGAGGGTCACCTTGTAAATACGGGAAATGTCACTACGCCACTGGAGCGTCAAAAATAGTAACTCTCCAGTGGCGAATGGGGCTTGTAAATATGCCCCTAGGTGCGGTAGTATCAAACATGCTATTAACGCCATGCTCCTCACTCGACACAGGACCATGGGAAACAGGAAACGCATAATAAGGAAGAGGTTCAGTTCAGAAAAACTTTATTTCGGTCAATACAACCTAAAAAAGTACAGTCCTAAAATCATATACAACATACATTCATTTGTGTTTGTTTACAGTTATCGTACTTAGGACATAAGGAAGAGGACACCTGCATCCAAACTCCGGTGCATGTCAAGGAATTGCGACCCTCTAACCGTCCTTGGTCATGCAGCCAGTCACCAGATGCGTCAAACGGCCGCTTTGTGTACTTGCAAGGTTCATATAGGCGACTACCACATTCTATTACCATCCTCTGTCCGGGCCAGTCCTAACCCACCATTGTCCATCCCTGCTGGAGGCCATGGTCTCTGAGCACCAGAGGAAAAAGTATTTTTCAGGGAGAGGGTATCAGGTGTTGACTACAGGAGCCCTTTAAGCAGGAGCTGAGGGTGATGTGTCACCGACTGTGAAAATAGCACCAAAAGCAAGGACCAGCATTTGGCAGAGCATCACTGGTAGGTGCATGCGGTGTCATCACAACACATGACCGTCGAGGACTGCAAAGAAGGGTCAACAACCTTAAGAGACGGCTGTTGGGCTTTTGCTCCACAAACCGGAGAGACAGGCCACTGGGGTCGGAAGCAGCACCAAACTGAAACCAAAGGAGTGGGATCAGAGTGTGCAGCTCAACCTAAGCAGTATTGCTAGTTGTTGCTCTGAGCCGCACCCTCAGAAAAGCACTTTATGCAATTCAAAATGACTACTTTTTAACTCTTCCTAGAATATTTGTGGAATGTATAACTTCCCCAAAATATTCCAGGACTGGAGTTAGGGTAGTAAAAAGAGCCTCATGGAATATATGGGGGAAAGGTGCTCTACATAAATATTCTAGGATTGGAGTAAGAATAGTAAATTTGACCTCTCAAGTGTTCCTCACGCCCACTGCTTCCCCGAGGGAGCATTTCAAACCCAGTCTTGTAGCAGAATCCCTAAACCTGACAGCTGAGGGGTGTCACAGGGCGTCCAGTGTTACTAATGTAAGTGCTTAAAAGGTTTTGAAGAAGAGCCCTGAGCGCTTTATCCTTCCACAAAAGGGGTTCATGCCATAGACTTGAGCAGCAGGTAGCTGACTGGCTTGCCCATGCAACACATATGCACCTCACCATGATCTCGTATGCTAAATTTCACAGGTACATCATTAATGTGATGCAAACTACCGAGAAAATACACAAATAAATCGTGCATACTTTAGCATATATTTTAATGATATGTATTAATATGTTAACAACCAAGCATGTATAAAAGATCCTCTACTGATTAGCAATCCCCTAAGTTAAACAAATTATCCCACATGCAACTCTAAAACAGTGCGTCACCAGCATACATGATTACAAATATGTGCTACCTTTTGGGCTGCCGGGGTCTATTGTCCCAGTCCTAAAATGTCTTCATGCAACGAGCAAAGTTATGGGGGGAAAATGGTAAATGAGAATAGTTGACCTCTTGCGCCACCTGCCGGGTGGTACTCGAATGGTAAATTCTACACAAATCATAGTAGTTCATCAGTGGGAATAATTCACGCATACATTGTACACATAAATTAAATACAAACAAATTAAAACTGTTATTTAAAAAAAAATAAAGGTGCCTTTCCATTAAAGGTAAACAGTCGTTTTAGAAAGAGGTAAATAATAATTGTTCGTTCCTTTCTTTCCTGACGAGAATGCTCTGTCTTGCATTGACTGGGTTTTCTTTTACGCAGACGCTTTCCAAGCATAAACCGAGTCACCGTTGCTCTTTGTGAGGGTGCAAGCCACCAGCCTCTGTTACTGTGTCAAGAGGCAAGCTGCCAGGCACTGTCCTTGTTTATGAAGGTACAGGCAGCAGTCTTGGTTACTCGTTGAAAATGCACAAACCATCAGTTACTGTTACTTTTCGGAAAGATGCAGGCAGCAGGCAAAAACGCAACTCATTTGTCACTATTAGCCTTTCCACATTTACAAGCTACCAGACACTGTAAAACACAAGCCATAGGTCGCCGTTACTCTTTGTGAAGGCACAAGTCATTAGTCACTGTAACTCTTTGCAAGGGCACACTATATGCCCTGTCACTTTTTGTGAAGGTTCAAGTCATCAGTCACTGTTACTCTTTGCAAAGGCACAATCCATACTTCGCTGTTTCTCTTTGTGAAGGTACAAGTCATCAGTCACTCTTAATTTTAGTGAAGGTGCTTGTCATCAATGTTAGTATTTACGAAGGTACAAACTATCAGTCAATGGCACTCTTTCCCAAGGTGCAAGCCACCAGCCACTTTCACTCTTTGCGAAGGTGCAACATATCAGTCCCTGTTACTCTGTGCAAAGGTACAAGCCACCCACCAGTCACTTAGTGTTTACAAGGCACACTCCATGTGGTACAAACCCCCTGTCACTGTTACACTCTGTGAAAGTACAAGTCATCATGCACTGCTACTCTTTGCTGCAGACAGATCTGATCGCCCTTGATGGCTGGGCTCGACCTCTCACCCAGGGCTTTGCTCCGTCTCCCAGGCTTCACCACCTTTACTACCGTCAGAATATCTATGATTGAATGGAATTCCGATTGAAAAGCAAGTGCACGTGCGTGACCTAGATGTTGTGGTTTTAGTAGGACAGAATAATGGTTACATAGAAAGGTTCAAAACTTTTATTGATCTCAATAATTCTGTAACAGTTTAAAGAGTCTAACTACAGTAAAACGTTCACAAATGACCTAGTTATATTAATGCCACACATTCAATCAATCAGCATTTGTAAAGAGCAACACTGTCACCCCCAGGGGCATCTGGGTGCTGCGTCTCAGTCGAAGAGCCAGGTCTTGAGTCTCTTTCTGAAGTCTACCAGCGAGGCTGGCTGTATGGAGCTGGAGGGGAATGCCGTTCCAGGTCCAGGCAGCGATGGAGGAGAAGGAGCGGCGACGGATGCAGGGTGTGTGTCCGAAGACGAGTGAAGAGGAGAGCAGATGGAAGTTCAGTCAATGGTTGCTGTAGGCAGGTCCTAGGTCTTGGAGGGCTTTGTAGGCATGTGTGAGGGTCTTAATCTGGCATCTCTGCCGGATGAGGAACCAGTGAAGGTCTCTCATGTGGGGAGCGACGTGGGTCTGTTTGGGGAGGTTCAGGATGAGTCTGGCGGAGGAGTTCTGTATGGTCTGGAGTCTTCTGAGGAGCTGGGTGGAGATGTCCATGAAACGCGGTCTTACACCGGCGTATGGGGGCTGCCGTAGTAGAGGTGGCTGGTGATGAGGGCCTGAGTGACTGTCTTTCTAGCGTTGGTTGGGATCTATCTGAAGATTAAGCGGAGCATGCAAAGTGTGTGGAAGCAGGAGGAAGAGCCTGCTTTGACTTGTCATTTCATGGTCAGTTGGCTGTCAAGGATGATGTCGAGGTTGAACGCGTGGTCCATGTGGGTGTAGGTCTGAGTTCTGCAGGCCACCAGCAGTGGTGTTTTTCCCAAAGATCAGTACTTCAGTTTTGTCGGAGTTGAGTTGAAGGCAGCTGTCACTCATCCGTTTGCCTGTGTTGGTCATGGCATTGCAGAAGTTTGCTTTGGCATTGGAGGGGCCCTCGGTGAGTGGGAGGATCAGTTGAGTGTCGACTGTGTAGGAGATTATGTTGTATCTGTGGGATCTGATGACATCTGCAAGGGGTGTCATGTAGATGCTGAACAGGGTGGGGCTAAGGGATGATCCTTGTGGTATGCCACTGTTACCTCGGGCTAGGAATTGGTAGGAGGCGAGTTTTTGTTGTAGTTTGTTTTAATTTTGCCAACAAAGTATCTGTACAGGTCTTTCTTGTAGAGCCTCTGCGGGGTGATCGGCTTCTCTCCAGCCGGGTCTTCCGGAGTACTCCCTCCTCTCTTCTCCGTACGGGGCTCCTCCTTCTGCTAGGCTCCGAAGGCTCCGTTATGACCGCTCTCGCCGAACACCGAGGGAGCAAACAGAAGAGAGGACAAGTAAGTATTCAGGTGTAATACCCTCGGTATGCAGAGGGGGGTTGGGGTTAGTGAGGGACGTGAGGGAGGCACCCGGTGCACTTTCTAACAGAAACGGGACAGTGTAAAACAACGGGTGTTTGCTGGTGAGGGGAACCCAGACGTTTCAGGGAAACTATTTTCACTACGTCAGGCGTCTGCCTTTCTTCCTCCACCACCCCAGGAATCGCTCACGTACCTCGGCTAGCCGTACCCCTCCTGGCGTACGGCTGGGCGGCTCGTGGGGTTGGCCTCCGGGCTTCGCAGGTCCTGCTGATCGGCTCTCCGCACTTCCAGAGGTCTCCTCGGGTCCCGCTGGGTCTTGAGACGACGGTGCCGTACTCCGTCCTCTGCTCTCTGGTCTCTCTGCTTTCGATACGCTCTCCTCGCTTATCCACCTCGCTCCTCTTCTCCACTCCTCCTCGATGCTTCCCGCCTCTCCGCTCTCCTTCACACTGTCCGCTCCTCCGGTGTAGTAACACACCTGTGGACTGTTGATGCTGCCTTTAATGAGAGAGCGTGGCTCCTCCTCCTCCATCAGGCTCCCAGTCCACTTAAAGGGCCCCCAGTCCTCTTCTTCCTCGTCGTCACAACTGTAGCTCTCCAGTCCCGACCATCCGGGGGGCTGCGGGGGCTGTGGAGATAAGAGGGGAGGGTCGCACAAGATTAATTGGGGCCCCTCTTCGAGGCGTGAAGGCGGGCCCCGGTTACAGCCACATATGATGTGTATAGGGGCGGAGGTGAAGGGAGGCAGTCGGATGCTCTGTGTGCATCCTGTAAGAAAGGAGGTGATCCACCTGAGGGCATCTTTCTGTATGCCTATGTTGTAGAGTCTGTTGATGAGGGTGTTGTGGGAGACGGTGTCGAATGGTACAGAGAGGTCGGGAGGATCAGGGCCACAGTTTCTCCGCAGTCGAGGAGTGTTCTGAGGTTGTCTGTGGCGGCACACAGTACGGTCTCAGTGCTGGGGTTGGCAAGGAATCCTCATTGTGAGGCATCCAGTAGGTGGTTTTGTAGGGATTCTATGAGCTGCTGGTTGATGGCTTTCTGGAGTGCTCTGGCCAGGAGGGGGAACAAGATCAGACGATAATTTTTTAGATCGCTGGGGTCAACAGAGTGTTTCTTTAGGAGGGGTGTGACATCTGCGTGTTTCCATCTGTCCAGGAAGTTTGCTGTGAAGATGAAGGTGTTGAGGATGCTTGTGAGTTGCATGCTGATTGGGTTTGTTGCAAGGCTGTAGAGTTGGTGGGGGCTGGGGTCGGTGGGTGCTCCAGAGTGAATGGAAGACATGATGGCTGAGATGGTCAGGGCAGCGAGCGGAAACCAGGTGGTAATGGTTTGGCTGATGTTCACTGTTTGGTAGAGGTCTTGGGGTTGAGGGTAGTGGGTTGGAGGTTGAAATTGTTGTAGATGTTTGGTGATCTTGCTGTGGTAGTATTCTGAAACAGTGTCACAGAGTTCTTGAGAGGGGTGGATGGTGTTCTCTGTGGCTGTTGAGTTGGAAAATTATTTGACTATTTTGAAGAGTTCCTTTGTGTGGTTGGCCACAAAGTTGATACGGTTGGTGATGGCTGCTTTCTTGGCTTCCTTGATGTGCCAGTGATATTTGCTGAGAGCTGTTTTGTGAGCTGCTCTGTAGGCGGGGCTCTTAGTGGTGTGCCATAATTTCTCCAGCTAGTGGGGTGTACCAGCTGGCATGTTTGGAGGTTTTGTTGTATTGTGTAAGTTTCAGTGGGGCGATACTGTCGGCACTGTCCGTGATCCAGGCAGTGAAGTTCTGGAGGGCCTGGTCGTGGACTGTTGAAGCCTCAGGTTGGGAGGTGGTGGGGGCCTGTGACCATTGAGTTTCGGTTACCTTGCTCCAGCTTCAGTTGGCAGGAGGGTGGGGGGGATGGGACGCCTGGTGGTGGTGTGCTGGGTGTCGGTGATGATGAAGTATGCAATGATGTGGTCCATCCAGGTGAGTTCTGTGGTGTGGCTGAATTTTATTCTGTCACTGGAGGTGAAGTTGGGGTTGAATGTGTATCCGGCATTGTGCGTGGGTTCAGTAACCAGTTAGGTGAGGCCGATATTGTTCAGGTTTTTCAGGAGGGTGATGGAGCTGGAGTCATTGGGGTCGTTGATGTGGAAGTTGAGGTTGCCAAGTAAGACATAGTGGGAGTGAGGGTCGATTGCTAAGGGGGCGATGAGGTTGGGGATGGCATTGCCGCATACCAATTGGGGTCCTGGGGGTCTGTAGGCGAGGGTGCCTCTTATCGTGGTCTTTGTGTCAGTTTGCAATAGGAAGCTGAGTGTTCTGTGAGAGGAGCGGGGTCGTTGGTGATGGTGCATCTGCTGGATTCCTTGCAGATGATGGCGATGCCTACGCCTTGCTTATTGGCACGTTCTCGGTCTATCCTCTTGTAGTCTTTGGGAGTAGCAGTGGTGATGTTGGGTTTTCGAGGAGGGGATGAGCCACATTTCGGTGATGAATGCAATGTCCGTGGCCAGGGTGGTGATGGTGTCCTAGATTTCTGTGGCGTATTTGCAGAGGGAGCAGGCGCTGAGCAGGATACAGTGGAGCGGTTGCAGGGTGTTCTTGCTCTTGAGAGCAGGAGTGTTGCTGGATCTTTTGAAGGTTGTGTGGCAGGTAAAGTGGCAGTGTTGGCAGGTAAAAGGTCCTTTGGTGGATAGTGAAGAGGATGAGACACAGCTGTTTTGGCATCCAGGTCCAGGAGGTCCTTGGCGGTGTACTGTTGGGTGGCGGGAGGTCCAGGGGTCCTGGCACTGGATGTTGTCCAGCTGGCGGTGCGTTGGTGGCACGCCCGCTGTACGCGTCCGCTGTGTGGCCACGCAGTGGGCTCCATTAGTAAGTCTCCTAGCGGATGTAGCGCAGGGGCAGTGACAGCAGGTAGTGAAGGGACAGAGACAGTGCAAGAGCAGGGACAACAGGCAGCGCAGGGGGAGTGGCAGTATAGGGATAGCGCAGGGGGAGTGGCAGCGCAGGGGTAGGGAAAGCAAGGGGGAGTGGCAACGCAAGGACCGCAGGAAGCGTAGTGACAGCCCTGCACTACAATTTAGAAATGCTGACACTGCATTTGAAAAAAATTCCAGTTTTTATATTAAATGTGGTCTTATACAAACAAATATTGCTCTGCATGAATCAAAATGGTGGCAAATTATAATAACCCAGACGATGCCGGAAGACTTTACCATCAACACCTTAGATGAAGTCTGGGACAGGATATGCACCCAAGTGAAGCTAGCTGAAGGGGCAGCTATGCTGGAGTTCCTTAAAGTGAACCAGGCGCTATACTGAAGGGGTGCCCCAGGGGTACTGGTGAGAAAGCAGGCTATATTCTCATGACATGGTGCTGTGCTTCAACAAACTACATATTGAAGGAAAGCTTGAATCAATCTCAGCCACCTGAGATTGCTCAGAGCTGCATGCATTCCAGTCCATCATTTTTCACTCACTGTACCACTCTAGACCGAGCTCAGCCGACTGCATATCGGTCTTGGACCCGCTTT
This sequence comes from Lissotriton helveticus, assembly GCF_964261635.1. NCBI lineage: Eukaryota > Metazoa > Chordata > Amphibia > Caudata > Salamandridae > Lissotriton > Lissotriton helveticus. The sequence continues at coordinate 1,045,205,759 of NC_136065.1, forward strand.
TACAGGACAAGTCCAGCTCAAAATGCCAGTCCCGGTCTCCTCCTAAAAGAAATACAACAAACCCTGCTGAGCGTCAGGGGTCAATCTTAACCACAGCCACGATTGACCCCGTTAGCCCCAAAAGAAGCAGGGGTCCATCCATTTTACCATTCAAAGTGACAAAAATGGACAGGTATTGCCCAACGAAGCTCTACTGAACTTACCCAGAGAAAGTTTGCGTTTTGAATGCAACAGTAATACCAGTCAGAGACACAGGGTTTTTTAGTGGGGTCCCTTTACCCTGTGCTACAAGAAATCTGAAGCATTATTTTAGAAGGCTTTATTTGAAGAGGATCTAATGCACAGCACATGCAGAATAATGAGAGAAGATACTTAGAGAAGCATGGTGATTAAAAACAAACAGAATAAATATTACAGACAACATGCCACAGTTTATGGATTCCATTCTTGATAATCCTACCTAATAATAATTAATGCTCAAATGTCTGCCATTATGAGGGCCGCCAAATATTTGTTGCATGCCTTGAAGATGAATGTTAATAGCTTGGAGCACCCTGCAAGGACACTTTACATTTCAAAGAACCCAGTGTGTTCCTAGTCTGTAGCGTCGGCGGGAAAACAGCTTCTCCACAGGTCGAAATGTCCCTTTTTACTCCAGAAGACTGAAGCACCCCTTTTACACTCATTCTCAAACCAGTGTGAGGAACTGTCCTCGTCATTCATAACATGACGTGAAAGAAAACAGGCACATGAGAATTAAGTCTCCATTTTGTAACAATCTCTCTACATTAATGTTAATACATTACCTAACATATTAGTATATCGACATGGAAAACAAAAACAGAGCATCAAAATTAAAAATTCATATAACCTATATTCCCATTCAATAACATACATAAGTGTAGAAAAAGAATTGTTATACATGACAAAAAACATATGAGGCCCTTATTCCTTACAGGAATGATGAGCAGCTGCATATGATATGATTGGCACCAGCACAATTAATACAAACGCACAACACCCGAGGCTGCTTCCGGCCTCCTTGGGCCTTATCAGTGAGGTGACATGGCCCAGAATGAATAGAGGGGTCTCAGACCTGATGGGTAAGAATCTAGTCGTCAGCAATGTGTGACAATGAAATGCCTAATTCTGCCTTTTAAAAGCATTTTATTAATTTCATTGCACGGAAAATAGTTTGCGACTATGACATTTGAAGGAAATAAGTAAGCCGTACAATATATCTGAGAAAGAATAATGGTCTGATTCCATAGGACTACTTTTTAAAAGATTTATAAATCATGTACACGCGAAAATGAGTAAGGAAATACTTAAGAGAAGATAGGCTTCTGCCACTTGAGGAATAAGTGGTGGAGTTCCACCCTTCCAGGCTTCAGGGTTTCAGAACCAGCCTGTGGACCTCAGAGTCAAAGGACAGGTTCAGGCCTCAGCACAGTTGCTGGATTAGCAAGTGAACCAGGCCATAAAAAGCCAGAGTACCAGATACCACAGGTAGGTTGAGCACTCAGGGCAGGGGTGCATGCCCATTTACCATGCAGGGGACATTCCACATCCTGCCACAACCCACAGAGCGCAAGAGCTGTGTCAGGGGCTTAAGGTTGAGCAATTTCTATAGGAATGGGAACTAGGGATGATATTTGAGTCAAGAATTGTATGGAGGAAAACACTAGCTGTTTGCTCTGTTGTGAACCATTTTAGGACACTATTGTAAATTTCCCGATTCATGCCCTTATATAGGTATAAATCACTATGTCCTTATATAGGCATAAGAATCATAACCATATTTAGACATAGTTCATGCAGTCCAAATTCGGCAGGACTACTTCCACTAGTTCCGAAAATCTACAATGATTTCTTGGAAAACTCAGCTTCTACGACTAGGGACTTCCCCTTGCTCGAATACTGACTTGTCCAAGAACTCATGGTATTTTCAAAGAACTGAGAGTCTTTAATGATGTTATTATGTCCACCTTTACCTCAAATGCGGCAACTTCAAGGTATAAATATGCCCACACTTGCCATAGCAAACACACAGTGGTTTGGAGCAGTTCGACTATCTACTTGCCCGACGCGCCCTGCTACTGCAAGTGCCGAAGGAAACAACCCTCCAGCAGACGCACTGAGAGAGACGCTGTCTTTTCTCCTGCCGATAAATCCAGCTCCAGTGTTTTCAAGCTACCCTTGCGGGTTGTTGGGAAATCGAGTCCTGAGCCTGACCTTCTTCATTCCAAATTAAGGTACGGAGCTGATTAGACCCCAGGAGAACTCTTGGACAGATTCTTGGCAAAAGAATAATCTATTTATTCTACACCTCACTTAATTCTCCCTCGTACTAAGATTAGGTTAGGTACACCGGGGTAGGCGTATTTTAGAAGCACCAGTTGAGTACTTTTAACCTCTGTTATTTATGTATGTATTTATTTATGGTCTAGGAACCATAAAATGCTCATACAGTATTCTTTTATTCTACTCTTTTTACTGTATGTATTATATTTTGCAACCAGTTTTACGATTGTAGCAGTTAATTTCTTATGCTTGAGAAAGAAGACTGTTCAATAAATCCTTTTATTGAAAACGCCAGTGTTTCTATTTTCTCTGCACCTCTGGTGAAACGAAGCATGCACGATTGAGTAAAATATCTATCTATTGTTACCACGACTCTGAAGATCAGTTTTATCTTGGGGAAACAAAGTTGTCGTGTTTATGCGGTTGTCCGAGACTAATCCCTTCTAGTGAATTCGAGAAAGTTTCTAGTGACCTCTGAGCTAGCTGGCACTCACAATTAAGTCTAATATATTCGATAGGGACCTAGTAGATATAAGTCCTACGTCACATCTATAGGATATATTATTCCAATGCGCAGAGCCTATTGGGAATATAGGAACTACTCTACAGCTCCTAGTGGCAGAATAACCGCATTGTGAAGTTTGGCAAACAAAGGATATCCCACAATTAAAAGTTCCACATTCTTCCCCGGAAGGTGAAGACTTAACTCCACCGGAAATGGTGGTAGGGGTGGCGGGCTAACATCCCTCATCTGGAGTGGTTAATCATCAACCACCATGTCTGACCGAGTTAGTTAGGTGAAACAACCACAGAAAAGGTGGCAGATTCAGCCACTGTGGAAGAGAGCTCTGAACATAGAACATGGAATGTCACCCGCCACCCTTTGCAGAGTAGGAAAGTTTGCTAGAATAGAGGACAGATGTACCACTGCCCAGCATTTGAATCAGGCCCCGGCTTTGGGTTATGAATACTGTTAGCAGCCTTGATTTTGAAACAAATAATGAAAAAGGTTTATGCCACAGCGCCGACCGAGATAGCCATCAAGGGATCCCTCGTCATGTGCGACACCTTCTGCAGTTGTACTGTAAGACTTGTAGTTTTGCTTTTAAGATTGGACATATGGGTTTAAAAGTTCCAAGATGCAAAGTGCTGTTGGCCAAAAGACCAGAACTGGGAGAAGGTGCCACACATGACTTGGCAGCTATGACCAGTCCTATGCTTGGTGGGTTATGAGGTGTCCTCTTTATGCAGGTGACTAGCATGTACCCTCTTCCTTGTTGACCTAATCAGATCCTCCAGCTTGCACAAGGGTGTGACTTTCCCACCAGTGACAGCCAGCAAAACATGTTGTGAAGTTAAGTAGCAGAAATGTGAGTCTCCTGGGCTGAGTTACAGCTCTGCCTATGGGACCACCACAAATCATGGCTCCGGAGGTGCAGAGGTTTATGGTGAACCAATCACGATGCCTTTTGGGGCAGACGGAGGCCTTCGAGGTGAGGTAAGATCTTGGGTGATAGTAAGGATCCAGCAGACCAGCAAGGTCTGGAGGAAGAGTGGGCCTCTTGGACAGAGGGCCTGTGGGGGAGGGCGAGGATCAGTGGCACTGGAGGCAGTTCCTAATATCTAGAACCTTTGATGTGTTCATTTACAGTGACCCCTCCTCCCCCCCCCCCCAACATCCCCAGGACAGGATATTAAAAAACCGGGAAGAATTACATTAATTCTATGTCAGGATAGGAGGCTCCGATTATGCCATCTCATTTCTTTATTAGAAATGCCCAGCAGCCAATAAAGTAAAGAAAAACCACAATACCCATGAACACTTGGGTAACAACCATAGAGTCTGCAGTATATAAAGGCATGTAGAGTGTCTCACTTCCTCTTTCTTTGCTGCTCCGCAGCCAGTTAAGTGCTTTTGGTCTTACCTTGCAATTTATTGCTGTTGCTTGCATTGACTTTTCTTGTTGCTTGTCTTGCCATTTAGCTTGCTTTGTTTTCGCGCTGTCAGCTCTGCGGTGTGTTGTTTTCAGCGTGCTTCTGGCATTGTCTGGTTTCTGCTTTCGCCGCCTTGCAGCGCTGCGGTGTGTCGTTTCCAGCGCGCTTTTGCCGCTTCTCTGCTTTCGTGAGGGCGCATGTTCCGCCTCTCCGTTACCCGGGCGCAAGACGCCCGAGTTTGTTCTATTTCTTTGAGTGGAGCGGGAGACGGGGTTTTTGGGGACTCGCGCGCTGGTGCGCGAGCTCCTCTCCTTCACGCCTGGCATCCGGTGTTCCGCGCATGCGCGGTTTACATTTCCTCATTCCGGATCACCTCAGGAGACCGGAGGTCACTGAAGGACGTCTCTTTGCCCACAGCCAGCGCGTTAACCCCTTCAGACGCCTATTGCTTGAAAAGAGGCTTTGGGCTGTATAATAATTGCATAGGCTCTGCCTAGAGTGTGTTTTTGGTGCACAGCGAGCCCTCCCTCCACATTCAACTAGCATTTTGGCAGTTTTTTCTGCATCTTTTGGCTTGCTGTGGGGTTTTTACACTCCCCCTGATATTAGCCATTGGTATAACAGTCTTTCAGTCATCCAGTGGGCATTTATTTCTTCACTCAGTGAACCATGAGTGCTAATTATTATGGTGATGACTATTATGATGAGGACGACCCTGAGTCCTTAGAGTATGATTTGGTGGAGGCTCTTGATCAAGGGGTACAGCACTCCGTCAACAAAGCATTGGTAAGAGCCATTAAGCCCCTAAAGCGGCATTTAACACAGTATGCACAGCAGCAGGGGTGGGTGCCTGCTTCGCGTAAGTCCTCTGCCTCTCCACCGAATCCACATTCTTCTGATTTTCAGAGATTGGCGAAGTCATTAGCTTCTGTCCGGTCCATGCCCAATATGGGCACGTCGTCTGCTGTTTCCCCTACGGATACGGACGACCAGCATTCCTCCTCCTCCTCTGATCATGCGGAGCCTCCTCCCAAGAAGAAGTTATGCAAAGAGCATTTTGTTGATGCTCCCACCCACCCTCCTGTCCTTACATTTGAACCTTCGGACATTGTCCATCCGAACTCATCGTCCTGGCTCCCGTCCCCTGCAGTGACGGAATATGTGCAGACTCACATCCGCCGGCCCTTCGACAAAGATGTTCGGGCTCGCCTTCGATCAGAATGTCAAAGACCTGACCTGGTGGATCACCTCGCAGACACCCCTGAGGTGGATCCCACAATGCTCACATATCTTCGCAAGTGTGCGAAGGACCCGAAGAAGGGTCTGGACCGATATTGGCGCTCTTGCCAGGATAAGGTTCTGGATTTAATGGGCCCGCTCACTGAGATCCTGGACCTTGGATTTGTGGCCAAAAAGTCTTCAGCGATGGTAGATCCTGATGAACTCATAGAATGGGCTCAGAGGGCCATTTGCCAACACGGAAACGCGAATTGTGCCCTTTCCAGTGAGCGCCGTTGCTCAATTCTCCTGAAGCTTGACCTGAAGCTTGCTGAACTATGCACGTTGGAATCGGGGCCGGAGGCTCAAGGTCTTCTCTTCGGCCAGCCGTTCTTGAAGGAACTGACCAAGTTTGTGAATACGTTCAGTGGCCTGGACAAAGCTGAAGCCTCGCTTCGGCGAGCCTTTCGTCCGGTTTTCGGCAGGGCCGGGCAAAATAGGGGACACTCGTCCGGCCGTGGTCAATCCACCCACAGTGGAAACCAGTCCCATAGAGGAAATAAGCAAGATTCCGAATATTCCCAAAGATCTAAATTCTATCCATCCAAAAAAGGACGAGGCCAATACCAGAAAGGTCGTTCAGGAGGATCGTATGGTGGATACCAGGATTCCAATACATCAGGTGAGCCTAATTCCTGCATGCAGTGTGATTCTTGGGTGCAGGATACGGTTTTTCCTAGACAATTGGCGATTAATCTCCAGCGATGCTTGGGTGTTGGAGATGGTTCAGGGGTACAAAATAGAATTTTATCACCGTCCACATCAAGCCCACCATCCCTCTCCTCTTTGTTTTTCACAGCGGGACCAGGTGTTCATTTCCGCGGAACTGGAATCTCTTCTTTCGAAGGAGGCAATTGTTCCGACCGTGCGCCATCCACAGGGGTTTGCCAGCACGGTTTTCCTGGTGGAAAAGAAAGGGGGAGGGTCCCGATTAGTTCTCAACTTAAAGGACTTCAACGGGGGGGTGGTTTACAGACACTTCAAGATGGAGGGCATCCATCTGTTACGGGATCTTCTCCAAGATTAAATTGTGAGTCTCCTGAGGCGGAAGCCGGGAGTGAACCTCTAATTTTAAAAACTTTGTTGTGTGATACCTTGCTCATTTTAATCACTCACCCCTTGCACTAAACAGCGGATCGAGCGCTGCAACGAACCCTCATTTCGCCATCACTGAGGGCGAGGCGCCACGGCGGACACGCCCACCTCAGCTGGCCACGCCCCCTTGCTCTTTCTTATAAGTGCGCGCAGCTGGAAAGCGTGTCACTTTAAATTGTGAGTCTCCTGAGGCGGAAGCCGGGAGTGAACCTCTAATTTTAAAAACTTTGTTGTGTGATACCTTGCTCATTTTAATCACTCACCCCTTGCACTAAACAGCGGATCGAGCGCTGCAACGAACCCTCATTTCGCCATCACTGAGGGCGAGGCGCCACGGCGGACACGCCCACCTCAGCTGGCCACGCCCCCTTGCTCTTTCTTATAAGTGCGCGCAGCTGGAAAGCGTGTCACTTTAAATTGTGAGTCTCCTGAGGCGGAAGCCGGGAGTGAACCTCTAATTTTAAAAACTTTGTTGTGTGATACCTTGCTCATTTTAATCACTCACCCCTTGCACTAAACAGCGGATCGAGCGCTGCAACGAACCCTCATTTCGCCATCACTGAGGGCGAGGCGCCACGGCGGACACGCCCACCTCAGCTGGCCACGCCCCCTTGCTCTTTCTTATAAGTGCGCGCAGCTGGAAAGCGTGTCACTTTAAATTGTGAGTCTCCTGAGGCGGAAGCCGGGAGTGAACCTCTAATTTTAAAAACTTTGTTGTGTGATACCTTGCTCATTTTAATCACTCACCCCTTCCACTAAACAGCGGATCGAGCGCTGCAACGAACCCTCATTTCGCCATCACTGAGGGCGAGGCGCCACGGCGGACACGCCCACCTCAGCTGGCCACGCCCCCTTGCTCTTTCTTATAAGTGCGCGCAGCTGGAAAGCGTGTCACTTTAAATTGTGAGTCTCCTGAGGCGGAAGCCGGGAGTGAACCTCTAATTTTAAAAACTTTGTTGTGTGATACCTTGCTCATTTTAATCACTCACCCCTTGCACTAAACAGCGGATCGAGCGCTGCAACGAACCCTCATTTCGCCATCACTGAGGGCGAGGCGCCACGGCGGACACGCCCACCTCAGCTGGCCACGCCCCCTTGCTCTTTCTTATAAGTGCGCGCAGCTGGAAAGCGTGTCACTTTAAATTGTGAGTCTCCTGAGGCGGAAGCCGGGAGTGAACCTCTAATTTTAAAAACTTTGTTGTGTGATACCTTGCTCATTTTAATCACTCACCCCTTGCACTAAACAGCGGATCGAGCGCTGCAACGAACCCTCATTTCGCCATCACTGAGGGCGAGGCGCCACGGCGGACACGCCCACATTAGCTGGTCACGCCCCCTTGCTCTTTCTTATAAGTGCGCGCAGCTGGAAAGCGTGTCACTTTAAATTGTGAGTCTCCTGAGGCGGAAGCCGGGAGTGAACCTCTAATTTTAAAAACTTTGTTGTGTGATACCTTGCTCATTTTAATCACTCACCCCTTGCACTAAACAGCGGATCGAGCGCTGCAACGAACCCTCATTTCGCCATCACTGAGGGCGAGGCGCCACGGCGGACACGCCCACCTCAGCTGGCCACGCCCCCTTGCTCTTTCTTATAAGTGCGCGCAGCTGGAAAGCGTGTCACTTTAAATTGTGAGTCTCCTGAGGCGGAAGCCGGGAGTGAACCTCTAATTTTAAAAACTTTGTTGTGTGATACCTTGCTCATTTTAATCACTCACCCCTTGCACTAAACAGCGGATCGAGCGCTGCAACGAACCCTCATTTCGCCATCACTGAGGGCGAGGCGCCACGGCGGACACGCCCACCTCAGCTGGCCACGCCCCCTTGCTCTTTCTTATAAGTGCGCGCAGCTGGAAAACGTGTCACTTTAAATTGTGAGTCTCCTGAGGCGGAAGCCGGGAGTGAACCTCTAATTTTAAAAACTTTGTTGTGTGATACCTTGCTCATTTTAATCACTCACCCCTTGCACTAAACAGCGGATCGAGCGCTGCAACGAACCCTCATTTCGCCATCACTGAGGGCGAGGCGCCACGGCGGACACGCCCACCTCAGCTGGCCACGCCCCCTTGCTCTTTCTTATAAGTGCACGCAGCTGGAAAGCGTGTCACTTTAAATTGTGAGTCTCCTGAGGCGGAAGCCGGGAGTGAACCTCTAATTTTAAAAACTTTGTTGTGTGATACCTTGCTCATTTTAATCACTCACCCCTTGCACTAAACAGCGGATCGAGCGCTGCAACGAACCCTCATTTCGCCATCACTAAGGGCGAGGCGCCACGGCGGACACGCCCACCTCAGCTGGCCACGCCCCCTTGCTCTTTCTTATAAGTGCGCGCAGCTGGAAAGCGTGTCACTTTAAATTGTGAGTCTCCTGAGGCGGAAGCCGGGAGTGAACCTCTAATTTTAAAAACTTTGTTGTGTGATACCATGCTCATTTTAATCACTCACCCCTTGCACTAAACAGCGGATCGAGCGCTGCAACGAACCCTCATTTCGCCATCACTGAGGGCGAGGCGCCACGGCGGACACGCCCACCTCAGCTGGCCACGCCCCCATGACGCCCATTTCCACAGACATAAATTATGTGTCTTGCTAGGAAGCGCAGCGGGCGCGCCGTCAGCGCGCCGAAGGCGCGCCAAAGGCAAGCCCGTCTGGGCCCGTCCGGGCCTGGACCGGGCCCAGGGCCAGACCCCCTGCCTTCTCCGCCGACATCGTCCGTACGTGTTGGACCAACACCCAACTACACCAACTAAACCCCCGCCCTTGCTCGACTAGCACTCGCTGCATCCCAAACCACCTTGAGTCTGCCCATTTTCTCTGTCCGCAATGCAACTACACTCTCCTGCCTTACCAACCTTATCTCTCCTCTCGTCCCCCATCACAGCCACCCTCCTCTATTCAGCGGACCCTGAAAGCTGGCTTGATCAATTGCAGTTCTCTCCCCCGTCATGCCAATGACATATGGATGTCTATTTCCTCAGACGAATGGGATATTTTATTCCTCACTGAGTCCTGGATCACTGACTCCTCTTCCCCGGATCTTTACCTGGCCATTCCCCCAGGTTATGATATTAAATGCTTGAACCGGGCTGGCGGTAAGTCTGGAGGCGGTCTAGCCGTCATTCTTAAATCCTATCTCCAGTTGACCTTCACCAAACTTACTAATATTGGTATTATTGAAGCCATGTACTTCTCTATATCCGACTCCGCGGCAGTTATCCTGGCGGGCTCATTAGTCTATAACCCCCCTACCGCCTTCTCCCCCTTTCTCACTGCCCTCTTCCACCAACTGGCTGATTTATCCCTCAAACACCAATATTTCTTAGTCCTTGGTGATTTTAACCTCCACGTAGATAACCCGCTCTGCGCGAAGGCAAACAATCTGCTGGAAACTATGGAAAGCCTTAATCTCAAACAATTAGTCGTAGGTCCCACTCATGTGGCTGGTCACACCTTGGACCTCATATTCGCCAATTTCTCTAATATCACTGTCCTCCCACCCCTCCCTCTCACCTGGACTGATCACTACCTCATCCCCTTCTCTCTTGCCCTCGGACGAAAAACTGCCCTCCTGGCCCCTAGGAAGGAGCTGGGAAGAAAGTGGCACAAGGTCACATGTGCCACCTTGGACCCGGTATTCCACTTTCAGACGGAGTACCTCTCCTCTGATATAGATGAAAATGTCTCTAGGCTGAATGCTGCTCTCGTCAGCGCGATTGACTCCATTGCTCCTCAGAAAATTATCACCTCCACTAGATCGCGACCCTCTGCTCCCTGGTTTTCTACCCCCCTCCGTGAGGAGAAAAGCAGATGCAAGGCTCTCGAACGCAAGTGGAGACTAAACTATGACCCTGAAGCTAAACTTTTATACAGATCTACCCTGAAAAAATTCCTCAAACACAAAAAACTCGCTATGAAAGATCACTTTGCCTCTCAAATCACCAAGGCCAGAAACTCATCTAAAACCCTATTTAGCATTGTCAAAGACTTTATTAATCCTCCGGCCAGGGCTCCTCAGAACACCTCGAGTCAGGCTCTATGCGAGGGACTTTCAGACTACTTCCTCGAAAAGATAAATAAACTTTGTGTCTCCTTCCCCACAGGGCTAGCCCCCACGCCTTCCCCCACTAGTCCCCCAGAGTCCCCGTCCTTTCTCTCTTTTAATAAACTTAATCAGGATGATGCTATCAGGTTACTCATCCATTGCAAATCCGGCGCCCCCTCCGATCCTGTCCCTGCGAAACTCATGGGAGAACTGGCGCCTTCGCTAGCCTGCTCCTTCCTTTCCATCTGGAATGCCTCCCTCCATCATGGCTTCTTCCCGACCACCTGGAAGGAGGCCTTGGTGATTCCCATCCTAAAAAAAGCGGATGCAGATCCCACTGTTTTTGCTAACTATCGCCCCATCTCACTTCTCCCTAAACCCGCAAAAGTCTTGGAAAAAGCCGTGCAGTTGCAACTCACGGAATATCTGGAAAACCACTCTCTACTGCACGAATCACAATCCGGATTCAGAGCTGGATTCAGCACTGAGACGGCATTGTTGGAAGTCTCCGAAACAATTCGGGAATGCGTGGACAGGGGCGAGGAGGCCATGCTGGTCCTCCTCGACCTGTCCGCAGCTTTCGATACGGTCTCCCACCCTATCCTCCTTGACCGACTTAAACAGATAGGCATTGGTGGCACCGCTTTCAGCTGGATCGAGTCCTTCCTCTCGACAAGAAGTCAGAGGGTATTGTTGCGACCCTTCAAGTCAGAGAAAAGACCCCTGTCTTGCGGGGTGCCACAGGGTTCTGCCCTTAGCCCCCTGTTCTTCAACGTCTACCTTGCCCCACTGGCCGACGTTGTGGAGTCCTACGGAGTCAGGGTGGTCTCTTATGCTGACGACACTCAGCTGGTGTTTTCCTTCAGGGACCACTCGGACTCCGCATTCGCCAACTTCCGCCAGTGCCTCAACAACATCAGTGTCTGGATGACCGCTAATCACCTCAGACTGAATTCAGATAAAACGGAGGTACTGTTTTTCAATCAAAAAGCCTCCATCCCCCCTACTTGGTGGTGGCCCACGGCACTTGATCCCGCCCCATCTCCCGTTCACTCGGCCCGGAATCTGGGTTTCCAGTTTGATGACTCCCTATCATGCAAAACTCAGATTAATAAAGTGACCTCTGCTTGCTTCCTGAAGTTGCGCATGATCAGAAAAATTCTTCCTTATCTCCCCCTGGATTCCCGCCGTACAGTTACCCAAGCCCTCATCACGTCCCACTTGGACTATGCTAACAGCCTCTATGCTGGTGCCCCCCAGTATCTGGTAGGCCGGCTGCAGATTGTCCAGAATGCTGCAGCCAGACTGATTGGTAACATCCCCTACCGCCAATCTGTTTCTGCGTATCGTAAGGAACTCCACTGGCTCCCAGTGGCCAGCCGCATCCAGTTCAAGGTCCTTACCCTCACCTATCGAGCCGTCAACGACCGCGGGCCCAACTACCTGAAAAAACGTGTCTCGATATCCCGCTCCACCAGATCCCTGAGATCCAATGACCTCCGCCTCCTGATCTCTCCCCGTTTCAGATTATCTAGAATGGGTGGCAGAGGGTTCAGTGTCATTGCCGCTAAACTGTGGAACTCCCTACCAATCGAGTTGAGATTCTGTCCCTCCGAATCCATCTTCCGAGCCAAACTCAAAACTTGGCTCTTTTCCGCACTTTGAGTCACCCTACTGCTTCTCCTTGCCCTTGCTCCCTCTTCCCCTTAGAGGCTCAGGTTTTTAGCGCCGGGACACCCCTTCGGGGGTAGCTGTGCGCTCTATAAACTACATAAAAATAAAATAAAATAAAGAACAAGACTGGATGGTTCGTCTGGATCTCAAGGACGCTTACCTGTCTGTCCTGATCTTTCCACCTCATCGCCGCTTCCTTCAGTTCCAATGCCTGGGGACATGGTACGAGTACAAGGTTCTCCCGTTCGGCCTTTCGTCAGCACCATGGTGCTTCACGAAACTTCTGAGGCCAGTCGTCGAATCTTTATGCGCTCGGGGTGTTCGTCTGATCATTTATCTGGACGACATCCTCATTCTAGCGGAATCTCCGTTTCAGTTATTGACCCACCTGGACTGGTCCATCGATCTCTTGCAATCCCTGGGGTTCCTTGTGAACGTCCAGAAGTCGGTTTTGATACCGACACAGGTGATAGACTTCTTGGGTTTCCAGGTCAATTCTCTTACCTGTCAACTTCTGTTACCCACTCAAAAAATGTGTTATATCAAGAGGGAGTTGACTTCTGTTATTTCCAAACCGACTGTGTCGTTGAGGTCGTTGGCACGTGTTGTTGGTCTGTTGGCCTCCTCCATTCAGGCGATCTTTCCGGCCCCGCTGCATTATAGGGCGTTACAACGCCTAAAAATCCATCATCTCCAGAAAGGTCTTCGATACTCGGACCAGATTCCTCTTTCGGAGGAGGCGAAGTGGGAAATGCAGTGGTGGTTAGATCACATGGAGGCTTGGAATGGTCGAGCTCTGTTCGGCTCCTCGCCGGAGTTGGTGATCAAGTCGGATGCCAGTCAATGGGGTTGGGGAGCCCGGTGCGGCTCCGTCTCGACGGGGTAGTCGGCGGTCTCCCCAGGAGCTTTCTCTGCACATCAACTGCCTGGAACTCCTGGCGGGATCCTTTGCGATCAGGTGCTTCTCTCCCTCTTAATCCCATTGCTGTATTCTTCTCCGAATGGACAACGTGTCGGCAGTCCGTTACATCAACAAGCTGGGCGGCACTCGCTCGAAGCTTCTGGCGGAGATTGCCAAGGATTTTTGGCACTTTTGTCTGCAACAGAAGATCACAGTTATTGCAGAATGTCTCCCCGGCCGCGACAATCAAGTTGCGGATTGGCACTCCAGACACCTGAAAGATTTCAGCGACTGGAGGCACCATCCCCGCGCGTTTCGCGCTCTTCTCCGGACTTGGGGTCAGTGTCACATAGACCTGTTCGCCTCTTGCCTCAATTCTCAGCTCCCGCTGTTCTTCAGTTGGAGACCGGATCCGGAGGCCCTCGCCACGGATGCCTTTCTTCAGCCGTGGCCATCGACTCTGTGTTATGCCTTTCCCCCTTTCATGATGATACCCAGGGTTCTTGCTTACACGAAACGGTATCAGTCGGAGTTGATCTTCATTGCTCCTCTGTGGCGAGCTCAGGCGTGGTTCCCGGTTCGCCTGTAAATGAGTTGTGCAGTGCCGCTCCTTCTTCCCCAGAAGTGGAATCTCCTGTTAGATCCTCTTCAGAATCCGCATCCCCTGATTCTGTCAGGCTCTCTCCTTCTGCTAGTGTGGCGGATTTCGGGCAACGCTGGTCGGTCCCAGGCCTTTCTGCGGACGCTTCCAAATTCATTAGTGACGCCTGGTCTTCCAGTACCCACAAACGCTACAGGGGATCCTTGAAGCGTTGGTGTGACTGGTGTGTTCAACGGCAAGTTCATCCCGCTTCAGCGGATGTCTCTGTGATGGTGAATGATTTGGCCTGAAAAAATTAGGGTGGTGGAGGGTCAAAAGGGCAATTTTAACGACCAAGGCGACTTAGGCCCCTATCACTACTAACAGAACACAAGAAAGTGGCCTGGTCAAAATTATTGTGGGTATGCCATGCTGAGTCAAAAAACCATTAACAACACTGTGGTGATAGCACTGGGCTAGGAAAAGTTCCCATCAGCCCACCCATCTGGTGGAGTATCGTCACGTGGGAGATGTATCATAAATCCAATGCTTGATCAAAGCACCTAAGAATGATGCAAAGATGGATTTTGTTTATATAGTCTTAGACCACAGTGCTTCACTGGTGATGCCAATGGAGTGCAGTGCGCGTGAGAGGTGAAAGTAAAACTAAGATTGACTCTAAGGACCAAAAATAAGTTTAATAGGTATGGTACTAAGGTCAAATCTAAAAACACAGCCCAATAGTTTTAAAAAATAACTACGTCAAGGCAAGGTGTGATGTGGTCGACATGTTTCAGCTAGATGGACAAAGTGGTCCTAGCTTTCTTCAGGACCTAGTGAATACCGCGACTGCAAATTAAAGTAAATTTACAATAGTAGTGAATTTGTGCACTGATAATAATGGATAAATCCTACCAGTTACTCTGAGCCCAGATGTATACTGGTGATGATCCAATCATACCGTGTTTCCTAAAACAAGGAATGATTTGGCCTCCCTGGCATCGTCTGGTTTGGCCTATCGCACGGTGAACAATTTTGCCATTTCCGCGGGCCACCTCCCGGTGGATGGCAAGCCTGCGGGTGAACATCCTCTAGTTTCTAAATTGCTCAAGGGTATTCGCCTGGCGAATCCTCCACGTCCTAAATATGTCTCTTTATGGGACGTGTCGGTTGTGCTCCGTTTTCTGGAGGCCTGGCCTATCAATTCTTTACTGTCGTCCAATGTCTCACGGATTACGAAGTAAGTACTGCTTCTTTGCGTTCCAACATGCAGGGTCAGTTATTGATTGCTTTGCAGAAGCCTTTTCGCCCCGTTACCCCGGCTACTTTGGCTAGATGGGTGCGTTGGCTCATGACGGAAGCTGGCATTGTTGTTTCTGTGTTTGGGACACACTCAGCTCGAGGGGCTATGGCTTCTAAAGCTTTCTCTCTGGGGGTCACTATGTTTGACATTATGAAGGCCGCTGATTGGTCTTCTGATTCTGTTTTCAAAACGTTTTATGTTAAACCTATTGCTACTGTTGCTTCTGTGGTGGTGGATCAGCTTTAAACAAGCATAATCGGAGCCTCCTGTCCTGACATAGAATTCAAAATTTGCAAACATACGTGACAAGAATTTTCAATTCTATTAAGGACAAGGAGGCGAGGAGTATCCCACCCATTGTTGTATGCATTTTTTCCTGCTATATACTTGTTGATTGTATGATCACTGTGAACTTTATACAACTACCTTGCTTTTCTACCCCCCCCCCCCCCCCGCCCCCCTTATTTCTGAGCTCATTTTGCCTGGAATGTGTATTACGGCTCTCTGTCTCTTTTCAGGATATGATCCCAAATGAAGCCGTTCGGAGCTGCCTGGATCTTCTTGCCTGCTCCTTCAAGGATTGTGGATCCTGTATTCTTCGTTTTGCTTGAGTTCTGGATTTCCTTGTCCGTCCTGGATTGGCGGTGGTGTTTTCCTTACTTGACTTTCCGTGTTGGATTTTTCGGTTGCCTGAACTGTTTTCTCACCAAAGAAAGAGGAAGTGAGACACTCTACATGACTTTATTAACTGCAGACTCTATGGTTGTTACCCAAGTGTTCATGGGTATTGTGGTTTTTCTTTACTTTATTGGCTGCTGGGCATTTCTAATAAAGAAATGAGATAGCATAATCCTCGCCTCCTTGTCCTTAATAGAATTGAAAATTCTTGTCACGTATGTTTGCAAATTTTGAATTGATACCAAATGGCTACATACAAACTGATGCAGACTAAACTTTCACACTTAAAACTGAGTTTTTTTCTCACCCCTTCTTCCCCATGAGGTGGACTTTTCAATCGGTTTTTTTAGTTGGGCACCTTAAGGTTCAGACACACAACGTGCTCAATTCACAAACCCATTTTTGCATCGGAATTCACATTAGGTGTGGAAAAGACATGGCTTGACCCAGGCAATATTAAAGCAGTAAGGTGTAATATTATCTAGTAGTAAATTTGCTTCAAAGGGCTGGGAATGGTCATCGGAGCTATGCAGAGTTGGTGTACATCGACAAACGTGTATGCTTGTGAGTAGTCACAAAAAGTTCCATCAAAAGTGCCCATCATGTACACGTCAAGAGATTTGCTCCTGACCAGGGCAGGAGTAAATCCATACCGAGTGTGAAAATAGGGAGAGGACCCCACCAAATTGGAGGGGGTGTGAAAGATAGGAAGGATTTCTGAAGGGAGAACAATATTTTACCTCTGGGGAAAAATATGGAACCCAGAAATTCCATTACACTAAGCTTTCACACATGCATAAATGAATCAATCCCAATGGTGACGTACGCATGTAGCTTAGGGTGACCAGGTGTCCCCGTTTTGCCAGGACGGTCCCTGTTTTTAACTAGCTGTCCCAGCAGATTTCAAGAAATTTAGCTCCTGTCCCTGTTTTTAAAGAGGGTTGACTGAAAACGGTGGGAGATGTTTTCTATATTTTACAAAGCAGGGATAGTTAGCAGTTGTTTCAAGAAAGCAATTTAATTAACAGGCAAGCTATTAGGTTTAAAAATTGCATTTTAATTAGGTTCTTACTGCCTGTTCTGTAATTCTCTGCTGAGGAGCGCTCTCATTGCTTGAAGTAAAATTGTAGTCCTTCTATTTTTGTGAAATGTCCCCGTTTTTGGCTTTAAAATTCTGGTCACCCTAAATTGTAGCTAGTTCTAGCAAGCTATGCTGATTGTGGTTTCCTGGGAGCGCCCCCGTAATGTTTTGACAGTGCCAACAAATGGGTCATTCTATCCATACAAGCATAAACCTACTGGGTGAATGGTGTATTATTTTCTGTGAAAACGTGGTCAACACGATTGAAATACCTTTCTTGTGATGGGGAGGTGGGGAGCCGTGGTAGCCGGTGCTCAGCACCGGCACCTAAATGTCAACACCACACTTAGTATAGTCTGCCACATGGTGGCGCTGCTCATCTAATTTAGAGATGAGCAGAACAACTGCTGTTTATGAATGCAATATACATAAAAAAAATACTAATACCTCCCTGCCTAGCCTTTACTTTACCAGTGGGGGCCTGCAATAATCTGAACTGTCGCACTTGCAGGCGAGAGTAGTAGTTGTTTTGGCAGCGATGACAGGGGCAATGCGTGGTGCAAGCTGCAGTGGCATCTGGTCAGGGTCCTGGCACTTATTATTTTACAAATTAAGCACTGCTGAGAGCACAGGAAATACAAATTGTGCCCTCTTCAACTACTACTTGAAGGGGTTTTGGGTGATGGTCGGTGGGTAGGGTAGAAGGAGAAAAGTATTTGACGTCACCCTTTGTATCTCTTTTATAAAAGCTTGTTGAGAAGGTCCACTACATTTTGTGAAGAATCCAGCATTTTATCTGAGCTAGCACCGGGGAGATCTTATTTTGCCCTGGGTAGGAGCAGAGGAGATGGTTGCCTTTATTACAAAGTTAGGAACCAGCTGTTTTTCCCAGTATGTGGTGGTTTTGTCATTAAGCTTGGAGGTACTGGGGCGTAATAATCTGAAGAGATGGGATACCTGGTGGCCTATTCTGTTGAGATTCCCCATGTATTGGATGATCGCGAGTTTGTGTTTTGTGAGTTTTGTTTTGGACAGGGCTGTTCTAATTTTAAGGAAGTTGTACAGTTCTATGTCTGGTAGGTTGTGCTTAGCTTTTAGCATGATGAAGGTGTAGGGGCTTCCCTCCTCCTCCAGCTGAGCGGGGTAGGAGATCTCTAGTCTTTTCCATGTGTCCATAGATAGCGTTTTCCCCTTGTATTTTATCTTTGTGTTTGCCCACACTGATTCCCACCTTCAGTTTTTTTTATGCTATGCTCCATCTTGTGGTCTATTTTGAGCAGTGCGTTTCTAGTGTTTTTAAATATCGGGTTTGAGTTTTGAGTCTGCTTGTTGGTTGTAAGGAGGGCTATTGGTTCAAGGTTGTTTAGTATGGCTTTCTCAATAGTGAGCCAGACAGGTGTGTAGCCCTGGCTCTGCATGACCCAGTAAGCTCCCTGTTTCACTAAACAGGCCGTTTGGAATGTTCTGAAATCTGCCACATTTAGCCCCCCAGTTCCTTAAATAGTCTTAGTTTTTTCAGGCTTATCCTTAGTTTTTTGTCCCACCACAGGAATTTATTTATCATCTTGTCTAATTTCCTGTGGAACTCGTCCGTGAGTATAAGTGGGAGCATACTCGACAGCTAGTTGACCAACGGGTGATCATCATCTTTACTGTCTCTATCCTCCCCAACCATGTTATATATTTGGGCGACCAGGTCTCCAGCACTGTTAGACCTGTCTGCTTCTGAGAGTCCCCTCACACTATGATTTATTTTGTTCCCCCGTGCCTCCTAAAATTTGTCGCTTTTTCTTTGTCTACCAGGACCTTTTAGTGTGTTGTCCCATGGGGCTAGATGCTCTTTGATGCCCAGTTGCTCACCAAGTTCCTGGCACCTATGTACAAGGCGCCTGACGGAACCAGTGGCATAACCAACTGGGGTTGTCAACCCTAAAATGGTGGACACCATTGTCCCCTATGAGAGTGACTCCCATTGGAGCCCCTCTGACCTCTGACCCTTTGAAGGTTTTGGCGCACTTTGTGTAACCTGCAAACCTGACAGGAATCCCCTCAGGAGTTACCAGTACACAAAATGGCTGCCTTAGGAAGCCCAGTACGGTGGCTCCTAATGACCAAAAAGATACCTTGAAAGGGCCATGTCATTGATATAGCCAGGGAAGGTTCTAGAACCTTCTGGCTCGTGCTGGCATCCTAGGGCACGGGCTATAAAAGGGCCAGTCCCTGGCGGCCATAAAAAAGAATGATCAAAGAACACCAGAAGAAGAGGACTTGACCCCAGATTGACACCTGCCCTGTTAACCCCCTGAGGCAGCTGATAGCGCAGGCAGAAGAGCAGCAGAGGTTGCTGGCGTGGACCCTGACTGGCGTTCCAGTCAGAAGCGTGAGCAGTGACCTCTAGCCTTCAGCGCCTGGTCAGCGAGTGCCCAATTGCCCCTCAGAGACTTTGGCCATAGTTAGAGCCTCCCCGCCCCCCAGTGGTGAGATCACCACTGCAACTCTTAAAAGTGCCACCTTCAACTTAAGTGCCTCCTGGCGGGCGTTCGGACGTCTCCGAACCCACCGCCGTCGACGCGCTGTTTGTGGATAGAAGGTGAGGTGCTGCGCTGGGGCGGGGAAAGGATGGCCTTCATTTGGGCGAGATTACCGTCTCTGCCCTGCCCGAGTGACTTGGGAGCTGGTGTGTGGGCGGAAACCCCCCCGTGAGTGAGCTCGGAGGGAGGATCGCGGAGCCCCTGGAACCCCCCTTCGCCCTTGGGAGATGTGCCATACTGACTGGAGCGCTTACCGGTGCCGCCGAAGTGAGGTGGGCCGTCTCTACCCCTGAAGTTGCCGCGTTGTTGTGGAACTGTGATGCGGTCTCATTTTGAACTGTGCGCGCAGGTGTTTTGGCCCCTCCGGCAGCCCGTTCGACGGTCCCAAGACTCGTGAACTGGAGCCGCCTTCGGAAACCCCGCCTGCGCTGACAGAAGCGCACAGACTCCTCCGGCAGCAGTAGCATTGAACCGGCTGGCCGCGGAGTGTAATTGCCGTAGTCATTTTATGCCTTTATCTTCCAGATATACGCGCAATGAGTTGTGAGTGCAACTAAGGGATTATCACGCGTATCTTGTGCCAGAGAGCCCGAACCCGTGAACACTTCAAAAACTGTAAGAGCACGCATTCCGCATTGAATGACAAACGTAATGTGTTTACCCTGAAAGTGATTAATTGGTGGCAGCGATACCAGAATGACCCTGTGATATTTATGTGAAACGATCAGTATCTAACCTGCTAGGAAACTGTCCAGTCATTGCTGATATTTATTCCAGTCATTGCTGATATTTATTCCAGTCATTGCTGATATTTATTCCAGTCATTGCTGATATTTATTCCAGTCATTGCTGATATTTATTCCAGTCATTGCTGATATTTATTCTAATGTATTGAATCCTGATATTTATCCAGTATATTTATTTATTAGAGTCCAACTATTTATTCCTGAGAAACCAGTACACAGCTAATCAAACCCATGTAAGAAATGTGAATGTGATTACCTAAGTGAACTTCCTTCAAACCCAGAGAACTTTTACATAAACGAAACTTATTTTTCTATAACAGTGGTGTGGTGTCCTTCTTTTTGTGTGGTGTGCAGGGAGTTATTATTTGGTCATAGCCGGCTTAACACAACAGCCTTCTACCGCCTTGTCACTCAAGCCAAGCTACCCCCCTTTGTGCTGGGCTTGCCTATCGCAGGTCCAACATAAAATTGGTGCTCAGCGGGTGGGATTTCATTACAAGACCGGAGGCTACATTATGCATTTATCCTTTAATAGCAACTCACACAGCCGCACTACATCACAAAGGATAAAGTTCTAGAGTCATAACAAAGGATGTATCTAGGAGATGATCTGCCTCTTTTAAAAGCGGCTCGCCAGCAGATAAGTCACTACTATTACTTGCTCCTTGTTTTTAAGCCTAGACTTGTATTTTGTTTTACTCTATATCTCTATGTCGCTTTATTTTCATTGTATTGTACTACCCTTTCAACCCAGGTACTTTTATGCCTATTTGAACCTATTTTCAGCGTTTTAAGCCTGTTTTCAGCGTTTTTCTGGCAACCTCGCCATGTTTTTCCTTTAACTCCGTGTCTCAGCACAGATCTTAATGGTGGTGGGTGGCGCAGGCTTCCCCCCTCCCATCCCACCCTCCCTACTAATGGACTTCCAATTTATGGTTGTCCACCCCCCTTCTCCCCTATAAAACGCGCGACCGCGCTTCCCTTCATACCGTCTTTCTGACCGTCCTTCTCTCTTTCCGCCGCCTTAAACGCGGATCTCCGCTTCATTCAGCAGAGGCGCGCCTGCGATTTCACTCCATTTCCTGCCTTTTGGATTAGAGGAAAGCACGCTCGCGACACCCGCGTTGCGTGCCTTCCCTGCCAAGCCACTTTCCTTTCCTCCGGCGGCTGAGCTCGAGCACGACTGATTTAGCTTGTCAGTTGCTCTGCTTCAGCCGCCGGGGACCTACGACCACTGCGCTCGTCTCCCTGACTCATCTAGGAATATTTCTAAACACGCTTTTAAGCGTCCCTTCATTTCATTAATACTTCCCTTCTTTTCATCAATACTCTGCTGTAACCTTAAACTTTAACTTCTCCCATTACTTCATTTTGATTATGCTGTTCACCATAATTATACCCCTTTACCTATAAATAATTACCTTTTAATTACCCAAAAAAAAAAAAAGGGGGAATAGCCTGAGGCTTCACCTGCAAAAAAAAAAAAAAAAAAAACAATACAAAAAAAAAAGAGGAGTAATAAGGGGATTTGATTATTATCTTACCTGTTAATAGTCTTTCATCACCACACCATGTCTGATGTGGATTCTGATGACGCCACTGCTAGCTCACCTGCCCCCATTGACGATTCGCTTAAAAAATTTCTGCAACAAGAAATTAAGTCTTGCATGATGTCCTCCCTCAGAGATGTCATGCTCTCTAAAAGACCGGGTGACCCCCAGGATCTCCCCTTACACGGTAAGAGACCCAAAAAGACCAAACATTGCGAAAGCACTACAGGCCCTAGCGCCTTTCAAAACATAGGAGGTCCTAGCACCTCACTTTGGATGGGAGGCCACCGCGCCCCACTTGAACCTGATGTCCCTCGGGACACTCTTTTGACCGGTGCCCATGGCGGCACAAATGTGTACGGTGCCCCTCGCGGCACACTTTGGAATAGTGCTAATCAAACAAATACAAATGTTGGTCTTGACTCCTCTCCCTCCTCCTTGGATGACAACTCCTCCAAAGACCCCTCAGACGAGTTCGTCTTTGACCTGGATGAGGTCCAACATGATCTCAACTCCCATTTCGATCCGGAACCTACTCCAAAGAATATTATTTTAAACCCTATTGGGGAGGAAATGTTTTCCCCCCTAAACATTTCTCACCCCAACAGCTCTAAATGGTTCCCGCAGGATCATGTTTCCAAATTTGTTGCACGCTGGTTGAGAAACCTTCTGGATAGAAACACCAGAAACACAATGAGGTCTGAATCCCCCAGACCTACCATTGATGACAGAGTCTGTCAAACTCCAAACCTAGACCCTAGCCTCATTAAATTCCTATTTAAATTAGGACGTGACCCCAGAAAAGGTTTGGAGAGGGCCCTCAAGGGCTGCCAAGACCGACTCCTAGACGTCCTAGGACCCTTGGTTAGAATCCTAGATATGGCGGAACAGTCCCACCTCTCCTCTACCCCCTTGAACGTCGACCTCGTTCGAGGTTGGAGCCAAAGGGCTATCGTCCTCCTTGGCAACGCCAATTCTAGTTTGAACATTGAGAGGAGGAGATCTATCCTGAACAAAATCAACCCCAAATTAGGTGACATGGCGGAGAAAGAACCCTCCCAGAACCCCAAAGGCCTCCTTTTCGGAGAGGACATAATCAAGGAAATTGGCAAATACGTATCCACCTTTACTGCCCTTGATAGAGCCCAGAACAACCTGAGACGGGTCTTCAACACCAACCCTTTTGGCCAGGCCGGCAGAAGGGGTCGCTCTTCCGGCCGAGGCAACCAACGACCCTACTCATCCTTCAGAGGAACAGGAAGGGGCTTCTACCCCCCTAGACAACCCTTCTTCCCCCAAAGAGGAAGAGGCCCGAGAAACCGTGGTTCAAGAGGCCGAGGCGCTCCCAACACCTCCAACTCTACAAGTAAGTACTACTCCTCCTTCTTCTATCCCTCCCATAGTAGGGGGCAGGCTAAAACAGTTTTATCATGTTTGGGATTCAATTACCCAAGACCCATGGGTTTTAGAAACCGTCATGGGCTTCAAGATAGAGTTCTTACAGATTCCCCTCCAGTCACACCGACCCCACCCCTTTGTCCTCTCAGAAGATCAAGAAAAGATCGTGGAGGAAGAAATCGCTTCCATGCTCAAAAAAGACGCAATAGTGGAGGTTCCCTGGTCCGATGCAAGGTTCATAAGCACTCTGTTTCTCGTTCAAAAAAAGGACAAGGGTTGGAGACCCGTAATAAACCTTCGAGAAGTCAACAAATTCCTAGTTTATCGCCATTTCAAAATGGAGGGTATCCACCTCCTGAGGGATCTCCTTCTGGAAGGGGACTGGATGGCCAAGTTAGACCTGAAGGACGCTTACTTCACGATTCCCATGTACAAGGAACATCAACCCTTCCTTCAATTTGCTTGGAAGGAACATCTCTACCAGTTCCAAGCTCTTCCCTTCGGCCTCTCTTCTGCCCCTTGGTGCTTTACCAAGATCATGAAGTGTGTCGTTACAATTCTAAGAGAGAGGGGTATCCGCCTCATCATTTACTTGGACGATATTCTTATCTTGTCCCAATCCCGTTCAGATCTCCTAAGAGACCTAGAAACCTCCATGAACCTGATAGAGAGCCTTGGGTTCATCATCAACAGAGACAAATCCATGCTCTCTCCCTGCAGAACTATAGAATTCCTCGGCTTCACTCTAGACACCACGAAATGTCTCCTCCTTCTTCCGGCCAAGAAGATTGCCAAGATCCGGAAGGAGATCAGATCTGTTCTGAAACAAGAGTCTTTAACTCTCCGCGAACTAGCCAGACTACTTGGGCTCCTTTCCTCGTCCATCCAGGCCATTTTTCCCGGCCCTCTGAACTACCGCGCACTTCAGAGAATAAAAAGGAAAGCCCTCAATTCAGGTCTGTGGTATGGGGACCTTGTCTCTCTAGATCCGGATGCGAGAACAGAGCTTTTTTGGTGGCTAGAGAACTTAGATGCCTGGAACGGCAAAGCTATCTTTGGCTCATCCCCGGATTTTGTCCTAGAATCAGACGCCAGTCTTCATGGCTGGGGTGCTCGTTTTGGAGACCAGGACACCGGTGGGGTTTGGACCCTATCGGAATCCTCCCAACACATAAATTTTCTGGAGTTGACGGCTGGCTTATACGCTCTTATGAGCTTCAAACACTCCATCCAAGGGAGGTCCGTTGTTCTGAAGATGGACAACGTCTCCGCTGTGGCCTATATCAATCGCCTTGGAGGGACGAGATCTGCGGATCTCTCCAACCTTGCCAGGAGACTTTGGATGTTCTGTCTGGAACACAAAATCTCCCTCAGGGCGGAATATCTCCCCGGGAAATCGAACATTTCAGCAGACTGGAATTCGAGATTCCTTATAGACTTTTCGGACTGGAAACTCGACGTGAACGTCTTCAATTCCCTCTCCCACTTTTGGGGTCCCATAGACGTGGATCTATTCGCCAGCAGGCTCACCTTCCAACTTCCCAACTACTTCAGTTGGATGCCAGACCCGGGCGCTCTTGCTGTGAACGCGTTTCTCCAACCCTGGTCCCACCTCCTGGGTTATGCCTTTCCTCCTTTCGCCATGATCCAGAGGGTCCTTCAGAAGGTCAGATCGGAGCAATGCTCCCTGATCCTGATAACTCCCTTTTGGCCGTCCCAAGCCTGGTTCCCGACAGCCCTGGAACTGGCATGCGACATTCCCTTTCTCATCCCAGCCTCTCCAGACCTGGTCTCAAACGCAGACGGGGAAGATCACCGTCTTATTCTCGAGGGGAATTTGAACCTTCTTGCCTGGAAAGTGTCAGGCAATCTAACGAGCTGTCTGGACTTTCGTCAGCAGCTCTCTCTCTCCTCGGAGAATCTTGGGCACCTGGGACACACCTTAGATACAACAGCATTTGGAAGAAATGGTTTCATTGGTGCCTGGAAAGGAGTCTGGATCCCGTGGAGACTCCTGTCGTGAATATCGTTAATTTTCTGGTCGAACAATTTGACAGAGGCCTTTCCTATCGCTCTATTAACTGCTTCAGATCCGCAATCTCCGCTGGTCACGCTCCTATCAACGGTAAATCGGTAGGTAAAAATCCTATCATTTGTAGGGTCCTCAAGAGTATAAGACTAAGGAGACCCCCTAGGCCTAAATACCAGACCCTTTGGGATGTCAAGTGCATTTTAGACCTTTTTTGTTCCTGGCCAGATAATTCTTCCCTTAATAGAAAGTTTCTCTCCTTTAAGCTTGCTACACTCTTGTGCTTAATTTCCTGTAGGAGGGTTTCTGACGTCAGAAGTTTAGACATTTCTAATAGATGTTATGATATGTTTGGTGTCAAGTTCGAATTACTTAGAAGAACCAAAACGATGTCAGACTTTATCTTCTATCCTCGTTTTGACACCTTACCTAAACTTTGTGTGGTTGCTTGCATGAAAGAATATGACGCTAGGATGTCTCTCCTGCGCCCCAATGGCGCAAATCAACTCTTAGTTTCCTTTGTGAAACCTTTCAAACCTGTTTCTTCCACCTCCATTGCTAGATGGGTTAAGTCTACCATGAAGCTCGCTGGTGTTGACCTCTCTAAGTTCCAAGCTCATTCTGTCAGAGGAGCTATGGCCAGTAAGTCCTTCTGGTCAGGTGGTAAGTTGGATGATATTCTGAAAGCTGCTGACTGGTCAAATGCTAATACCTTTGCTCGTCATTACTGTAAGCCTATCGAGCATATGTCTGAGGTGGTCCTTCGGGGCTACGAACATGCATAATGTAGCCTCCGGTCTTGTAATGAAATTGCGATTCTCCTATTAACATGACCAGAGAATCTGGATTTCATTAAAGACACGGAGGCTGACATTATCCCTCCCTCCTCCCTTTCACAACTTGAGGGGTGTCAACTTATTACATCTACATCTTTGATGTATTGTATTTGTGCATGATTTTATGAATTGCTTCAATTGGTTTTAATCTTTGTTATGACCATGTGATGAATTTACTCTTCAGGCTCTTGGTTCTTACTCATTTCTTTCTTTCAGGCAACTCCGTTTAACCGGCTGGCCTTTGACTTGCTGAAGTTCCTTCCTTGATGTTTCATCTCATGAAGTTGTTTCCCGTTACCGGATCTCTCAGTTCCTTTTGAAGTTCTTCCTGCTGCGATTCTTTTAAAAGAGGCAGATCATCTCCTAGATACATCCTTTGTTATGACTCTAGAACTTTATCCTTTGTGATGTAGTGCGGCTGTGTGAGTTGCTATTAAAGGATAAATGCATAATGTCAGCCTCCGTGTCTTTAATGAAATCCAGATTCTCTGGTCATGTTAATAGGAGAATCGCAATTGCGAGCCGTGCTTGTTTTGAACCACATAATAATTCAGTGTGCACCACAGGTACACACCCGGAGTTTTCTCCTAGCGGCCCTCAAATTCAACGTTTTGCTTTTTCCAAATTCTTTCCTGGAGGTGGGTGGAAGTGACCCTCAAAGTTCTTATCCTGGTCACCTACTTCGGGGTGGTGGTCCACACTTTTCACTGACAAGATGGAATTCGAAATGTCAGAGCTGGAGACCTATACTGTGGCCCAGCTCAAGGATTTCTGTCAGGAGAAGGGAGTGTTTGTCAGGCGAGGGGCCAAAAGAGAGGAGCTCCGTACTAGTCTGCGAGCATGGGTGGAAGCACACACGTAGGGAACGGTGGAAGAGGAGGAATCGGACAGAGGTACTGTCATTGATAGGACTGCGGAATGTCCCCCAGGGGTGGGTGAGATGTCAATCAGCCCCAAGGCAACCTCGCGGGAGGGCAGCAGTGTGTCATCGAGAGGGTTGTCAGAAACCGAGTTAGCTGACAGGAGGAAAGACTGTTAAGGTGGGAAATAGCAAAAATGGAGTTGGAAGAACGGAGGGAGGGGAGGAGGTTGGAACATGAGTCCAAGCTGGAGATAGAAAGGAAAAGGATGGAACACGAGTTCAAGCTACGAGAACTCGAGTTCCAGGCCTCTAACATCACTCCGAAGGGTGTTGAGTCAAAGGAATTTGCCAGGGAGCCCAGGCCCCATTTACCCAAGGACGTAGTCGCCAGTTATACCGCTGGAGACGACATAGCCAAGTGGCTGGCAGCCTATGAGGTCTCCTTAAGAGCCCATGGGATCCATGAGAAGCATTGGGGTGGTGGATTATACCGGTACATGCCTCCGACAGGTAGGGATGCCCTATTGGCCCTAGACCGGGAGGAACAGGTTAATTACCCCGCCATGAAGGTGGCGCTCATCAGGAAGTTTGGGTTGACCCCCGAGAAATACCAGCAAAGGTTTAGGGGCAGCCACAAGCGGAGCTCACAAAATTGGGTTGACTTCCTGGATTTTGCAAGAAAGCCCTGGAAGGGTGGGTCCAAGGTAGTGAGGTGGAGGACTATCAAGGGTTGTACGACTTAATCCTCAAGGAGCATCTACTCGAGAAATGTCTTCCCGAGCTGAGGCAACACCTGGTAGACAGCAAACTTACTTGCCCCCGTAAGCTTGCTGAGGAGGCGGACATTTGGGCGAGTACCCGAGTGTCCACGAAGGGGACTGGAGGAGATTCTCAGAAGTCCGGACAGGGCGCTCCCCAGAGGAAAGAGGGGGGAGATAATAAGAAAGAGTTCTCCAAAGGTCCCCAAAATAACTTTAAGGGGAAAAACACCTTTTCCAACTCTAAGGCTAACCCGCAGAAGAACCCTAACCCTGGCCAGAGTCAGCAGCCAAGGGTTGTCCATTGCTTTGAGTGCGGTGGTATTGGACATTACAAAGGAGACCCGAAATGCCCAAAGAGACCACCCCCTCCCACTGGAGGAAAGGCCCCGGGAGTCGCTAGTGTAGCGCTCGGGGAGGAGATGTCCTTAAGTAAGGGAAGGGAGTGGGCGGGAGTCACCTTAGTGTCCCTGGGTGATCGGGAGATGGTTCCAAAGATCCAGGTGCCCGCGAATACTACCAAGTATGGGCAGTGGATCACCATCAATGGCCATAGAGGGGAAGCTCTGAGAGATACAGGAGCCAGTATGACTATGGTAAGGAGTCATCTGGTGTCCTTGGAGCAGGTGATGCCAGGCGTACTTCATCCAGCCGCAATGGCTGACGGCAGAATGGGTCCCTATCCTGTGGCCGAGGTTCCCTTTGAGTGGGGAGGGGTTGCAGGTCCACTTCGAGTCGCCGTAAGCCCCTGCCGTGCCAGTCGGTTGTTTGCTGGGCAATGATATGGAGCACAATGCTTGGAAGGAGGTGGAATACCGGACTCATTCTGAGATGCTGGGTACACCTGATTGGGCCTGTGTGAGTACCAGGTCGGCGACTGCTCGAGAGGAGAAGTCGCAGGGGTCGGAGTCTGGAACAATGGCCCGCCCCGTAGCTGCTAATGAGGGAGCATGTCGAGGACAGGAGGAGCCTGCCTCGACGGTCGTGCCCCGTGAGGCGGATAGGCCACCTGCGGAGGTGGACCCGGAGTCCACGGAGGAGGACATGGTTCCGTTGGAGAACTTACCTATCCCCGCTGATTGGCGAGTGGAGGGAGGTCCGTCCAGGGAGGAACTGAGCAAGGGACAAAGGGAATGTCCCTCCCTCGAGGGTCTGAGGCAACAGGCTGAAGCCCAAGCAGCGGGTAACGAGTCTGGGAACTATCATGTTTACTGGGAGGATGGCCTTCTCTACAGTGAACCCAGGGCGTCAGTGCACGGATTGTCACGGGCCCTGGTAGTCCCACAGTGTTACCGAGCCTTCCTGTTAGAGTTGGCTCATGAGATTCCCTTGGCAGGACACTTGGGTCAGGACAAGACCTTTGCCAGGCTTGTCCCCCACTTTTATTGGCCTCGAATGAGGGTGGCGTCCGACGCATACGGTCGGTCGTGTGTGTCATGCCAAACCAGTGGGAAAACAGGGATGAAGCTGAAAGCTCCCCTGGAACCACTTCCCGTCGTTGGCACCCCGTTTGAAAGGGTGGGCATCGACATTGCTGGGCCCCTAGATCCACCGACAACCTCCTGTCACAGGTTTATCCTGGTACTGGTGGATCATGCCACAAGATATCCAGAGGCAATTCCTCTGAGAACCATCACTGCACCGGTGGTGGCAAAGGCCCTGATGGGGATCTTTGCCCGAGTGGGTTTCCCCAAGGAAGTTGTGTCTGATAGGGGGACCAACTTCATGTCAGCATACATGCGGGCAATGTAGAAGGAGTGTGGAGTGACCTACCGGTTCACTACTCCTTATCACCCACAGGCCAATGGCCTTGTGGAAAGATTCAACAAGACGTTGAAGGGTATGATCAGAAGTCTACCCGAAAGCCTGCGGAGGAAATGGGACGTCCTCCTACCCTGTTTACTTTTTTCTTACAGGGAAGTGCCGCAGAAGGGAGTGGGCTTCAGCCCCTTCGAGCTTTTGTACGGGCACCCTGTACGTGGACCTCTCAGCCTGGTGAGGGACTCCTGGGAAAAGTTTCCCCGGAAAGTTCCCCAGGATGTGGTGAGCTACATGCTGGCCTTCCGGAGCCAAATGGCTAAGTTGTGGAAGCAAGCTCCTGACAACTTGGAAGCCAGCCAGGCAGTGATGAAAGCGTGGTACGACCACAACGCTCACCCAGTGGAGCTGGAGCCTGGACAGAAGGTGTGGGTGATGGAGCCGGGAGAGCTGAGCGCTCTTCAGGACCGTTGGACAGGCCCCTATGAGGTATTGAAAAAGATGGGCAAGTCTACCTACCTGGTGGACGTCAAGACCCCACGGCATCCCCATAGGGTGCTGCATGCCAATCGCCTCAAGCCCCACTATGAGAGGCCCGAAGTCATGATAATCATGGTGACTGATGGATCGGAGGAAGAGGACACTGAGCCTCTCCCCGACCTGTTTGCGTCTCAAGAGAAGGATGGGTCAGTGGGGGGAGTGAAACTCTCACCATCCCTAACTCTGGAGCAGCAGGAGGAATGTCGCCAGGTCTTGGGGTCATTCTCTCCTCTGTTCTCCCTTGTCCCGGGTAAGACCCATCTGTGTGTTCATGACATGGACACCGGTGACAGCCCACCTGTGAAGTCTAAGTCTTACCGGCTGTCGGACAAGGTGAAGGCCAGCATCCGAAGCGAAGTAGCTAAGATGCTGGAGCTCGGAGTCATTGAACCTTCGAATAGCCCTTGGTCTAGCCCGGTGGTTTTAGTTCCCAAAGCTGCACCACCTGGCACCACGCCAGAATTGCGATTCTGCGTGGACTATCGAGGACTCAATTCGGTCACGAAGACCGATGATCATCCGATCCCTCGGGCGGATGAACTAATTGACCGGTTGGGAGCTGCCCAATATCTGAGTACCGTTGACCTCACAGCAGGGTACTGGCAGATTCCCATGACTGATGGAGCAAAGGAAAGGTCAGCCTTCTCCACACCTGATGGACACTACCAGTTCTGTGTGATGCCCTTTGGGCTCAAGAACGCTCCTGCAACATTCCAGCGACTGGTGAACACGATCCTCACTGGGAAGGAATCCTTCTCTGCTGCTTACCTGGACGACATTGCCGTCTTCAGTAGCAGGTGGGAGGATCACTTGCAGCACCTGCAAGACGTTCTCCAGGCCCTAGAACAAGCTGGTCTGACGATCAAGGCCAGCAAGTGTCAGATTGGGCAGGGGTCGGTGGTGTACTTAGGTCACTTGGTGGGCCAGGGAACGGTGCAACCCCTTCAGGCAAAGATTGAGGCAATCGTGGCCTGGGAACCCCCCAAGGCCCAGACTGAGGTCCGAGCCTTCCTGGGCCTCACAGGTTACTACAGACGGTTCGTGAAGGGGTATGGCACTATCGTGGCTCCCCTTACTGAACTCACGGCCAAGAAGCAACCCAGGAGAGTCATCTGGACCGAGGCTTGCCAACGAGCCTTCGACACCCTGAAACAAGCATTGTGCAACGCTCCAATTTTGAAGGCTCCAGATTTCTCAAAGGAATTCATTGTCCAGACAGACGCATCCGACATTGGCATTGGGGCGGTGCTATCGCAACTCAATGAAGAGGGTCTGGATCAACCCGTGGTCTTCCTGTCACGGAGACTACTTCCCCGGGAACAGAGATGGAGTACCATTGAGCGGGAAGCCTTTGCGGTGGTCTGGGCACTGAAGAAGCTGCGACCATACCTGTTTGGTTCGCACTTCCTGGTTCAGACAGACCACCGACCCCTTCGTTGGCTCATGCAGATGAAGGGGGAAAACCCAAAACTGTTGAGGTGGTCTATCTCCCTACAGGGAATGGACTTTCGGGTGGAACATCGGCCCGGAGCTGACCACGCCAATGCAGACGGTCTCTCCAGGTATTTCCGCCTTAGTGTTGCGAACTCCCAAGGGGTTGGGTAGCTCTCCCCACTTTCAGCTGGGGGGACGCGTGTTAGACCTGTCTGCTTCTGAGAGTCCCCTCACACTATGATTTATTTTGTTCCCCCGTGCCTCCTAAAATTTGTCGCTTTTTCTTTGTCTACCAGGACCTTTTTGTGTGTTGTCCCATGGGGCTAGATGCTCTTTGATGCCCAGTTGCTCACCAAGTTCCTGGCACCTATGTACAAGGCGCCTGATGGAACCAGTGGCATAACCAACTGGGGTTGTCAACCCTAAAATGGTGGACACCATTGTCCCCTATGAGAGTGACTCCCATTGGAGCCCCTCTGACCTCTGACCCTTTGAAGGTTTTGGCGCACTTTGTGTAACCTGCAAACCTGACAGGAATCCCCTCAGGAGTTACCAGTACACAAAATGGCTGCCTTAGGAAGCCCAGTACGGTGGCTCCTAATGACCAAAAATATACCTTGAAAGGGCCATGTCATTGATATAGCCAGGGAAGGTTCTAGAACCTTCTGGCTCGTGCTGGCATCCTAGGGCACGGGCTATAAAAGGCCCAGTCCCTGGCGGCCATAAAAAAGAATGATCAAAGAACACCAGAAGAAGAGGACTTGACCCCAGATTGACACCTGCCCTGTTAACCCCCTGAGGCAGCTGATAGCGCAGGCAGCAGAGGTTGCTGGCGTGGACCCTGACTGGCGTTCCAGTCAGAAGCGTGAGCAGTGCCCTCTAGCCTTCAGCGCCTGGTCAGCGAGTGCCCAATTGCCCCTCAGAGACTTTGGCCATAGTTAGAGCCTCCCCGCCCCCCAGTGGTGAGATCGCAACTGCAACTCTTAAAAGTGCCACCTTCAACTTAAGTGCCTCCTGGCGGGCGTTCGGACGTCTCTGAACCCACCGCCGTCGACGCGCTGTTTGTGGATAGAAGGTGAGGTGCTGCGCTGGGGCGGGGAAAGGCTGGCCTTCATTTGGGCGAGATTACTGTCTCTGCCCTGCCCGAGTGACTTGGGAGCTGGTGTGTGGGCGGAAACCCCCCCGTGAGTGAGCTCGGAGGGAGGATCGCGGAGCCCTTGGAACCCCCCTTCGCCCTTGGGAGAAGTGCCATACTGACTGGAGTGCTTACCGGCGCCGCCGAAGTGAGGTGGGCCGTCTCTACCCCTGAAGTTGCCGCGTTGTTGTGGAACTGTGATGCGGTCTCATTTTGAACTGTTCGCGCAGGTGTTTTGGCCCCTCCGGCAGCCCGTTCGACGGTCCCAAGACTCATGAACTGGAGCCGCCTTCGGAAACCCCGCCTGCGCTGACAGAAGCGCACAGACTCCTCCGGCAGCAGTAGCATTGAACCGGCTGGCCGCGGAGTGTAATTGCCGTAGTCATTTTATGCCTTTATCTTCCAGATATACGCGCAATGAGTTGTGAGTGCAACTAAGGGATTATCACGCGTATCTTGTGCCAGAGAGCCCAAACCCGTGAACACTTCAAAAACTGTAAGAGCACGCATTCCGCATTGAATGACAAACGTAATGTGTTTGCCCTGAAAGTGATTAATTGGTGGCAGCGATACCAGAATGACCCTGTGATATTTATGTGAAACGATCAGTATCTAACCTGCTAGGAAACTGTCCAGTCATTGCTGATATTTATTCCAGTCATTGCTGATATTTATTCCAGTCATTGCTGATATTTATTCCAGTCATTGCTGATATTTATTCCAGTCATTGTTGATATTTATTCCAGTCATAGCTGATATTTATTCCAGTCATTGCTGATATTTATTCTAATGTATTGAATCCTGATATTTATCCAGTATATTTATTTATTAGAGTCCAACTATTTATTCCTGAGAAACCAGTACACAGCTAATCAAACCCATGTAAGAAATGTGAATGTGATTACCTAAGTGAACTTCCTTCAAACCCAGAGAACTTTTACATAAACGAAACGTATTTTTCTATAACAGTGGTGTGGTGTCCTTCTTTTTGTGTGGTGTGCAGGGAGTTATTATTTGGTCATAGCCGGCTTAACACAACAGCCTTCTACCGCCTTGTCACTCAAGCCAAGCTACCCCCCTTTGTGCTGGGCTTGCCTATCGCAGGTCCAACAAGCACCATCTTAATCTTATTTATCAGTAGTTTCTCGTTTTGTTCTAGGGTGCTTTTGAGGTCATTGCTGAATTGTAGTCCTAAGTATTTAATGAATCATGTTTGCCTGGCTAAGCCTGAGCTCTCCAGTACCTCTCTTGTGGTGTAGATGTTGAGTGGCTTGCATTCCAACTTATCCCTGTTTAGTGTGTAGCCGGAGTGGGTTGAGTACCTTCCTAAGGTCTCCATGAGGGCCGTGATGGAGGAGTTGGGACTTTCTGTGACTATGAAGATGTTGTCCGCATAGGCGGCTAGTTTGACTGTTGTCTAGTTGTCTCATTTCTTTGTTGTCCCCGATATCCCTAATCAGCTGTTCCAAGGCCAGCAAAAACAGCTAGGGAGACAGGGGCAGCCCTGTTGAGTCCCTTGCTGTAGAGTAAATGGCTCTGCGACTGCCCCATTTATTACTATCCAAGCCCTGGGGTTTCGTAAAGTGCCATTACTTTCCGTGTATATTGATCTCCCAGGTTGTACCCCCTCACGCACTGTTCTAAGAAGTACCAGGAAACTCTGTCAAACGCTTTCTCAGCGTCTGATGTGATAGTCACCGCTGATTTGTCGGTGTTTGCGGCCCGTTTGAGTATGTGGCACAGGAGTCTGGTTTTATCATGTGACATGCGTGTCTTCAGAAACCCGAGCTGTGAGTTGCTTATCAGCTGCGGCAGTACCGTGTTGAATCTTGAGGCCAGGATTTTGGTATAGATCTTGCAGTCTACATTGATGAGTAAGATGGGTCTGTAGTTTTGGGGCCGCTGCGTGTCCTTACCTTCCTTAGGGATGACTATTATATTTGCCTCCTCCATGGTTTGTGAGACCGCTCCCGCCCGCTCACTGTGGTTGAGAACTTTTTTCATTGTTGGGTGTAGCAGAGTCCAAAACGTTTTATAGGAGATGGCCGTGTACCCATCTGGTCCCGGTGCCTTATTGTCTTTAAGAGACTTAATCACCATCTCAATTTCCGCTGAGGTTATTTCCCGTCCTAGCGTCTGGGCTTGTTCAGTTGATATCTTCAGGAGGTTTAGTCTGTCTAGGTATTCCTGGCAGCCCCCCTGGTCTAGTGTTTGGTCTCTTTTGTAGAGATCCTGATAGAACTCACTAAAAGTTCGCAAGATTGTCTTGTGTGTCTGTTGTTTTGTGTGTCGTTGATTGATGAGATGGTGTGCTGTCTCGGTTTGTTTTTCAGGTAGGAGGCTAAGATCTTCCCTGCTTTGTTTGCCTTGCAAAGGTTAATTTCTTTATATTTATTGATCCACAGTCCGGCCCTTTCACTTAGATTCTATGCATCCCATAGTATCCTGGGGTCAGTGCCTTGTGTGTCGTTATGTCTAATGTAGTCTTTAATGGCTTCCTCTATCCTGCTTTTATTTTCTAGATCTGCCAGGACTTCATTGTTGAATCTCCACCTGCGTAGAAGGCCCTCGTTGTGTTGCCCGGACAGCTGTAAGGTGATGCATGAGTGGTCGGAGAGGGTTCTAGCTGCTATTTCAGAGTGTTCTATTAAATGCGTGTGTGTGCCTGATATTAGGATGTAATCTATTCTGCTGTAGGAGTTGTGCGGATTGGAGTAAAAGGTATAATCTCTGGTGTCAGGATGTTGTAAGCGCCATGGGTCTTTTAGGTTGAACCTGTTGCAAATATTCTTTAGAATACTGTGAGCTTGGTGGGAGTGAGTGGCACTGTGATTGTCTGTCCAGTGTATAGTCTAGTGCCATGTTCCATGTTAAAGTCACCTGCCAGCACCGTTGGGCCATTATTTAATTTTAATTTAATTTAAAAAGTATTTGTTAAGCGCAACGTTCACCATGCGGTTTCTTGGCGCTATGGAGGCAAACTTTAGCAGTGACACAAACAAGACTAGAGATGAACAGGGAGGGGAAGGAATTACATTGGGAAAGCTTGGGTAAAAAGAAAAGTCTTGAGCTCTTTTCGGAAGGCAGGGTAGTGAGTAGCCGAACGTAAATGGTCAGGAAGGGAGTTCCAAAAGGAGGGTGCCAAAACAGAAAAATTGGATCCACCCCATTTCTTACGTCTGTATCTGGGGACTTGTAGGAGTGATTGGGTAGATGACCGCAACTCGCGAACAGGGGTGTATTCTTTGAGTAAAGAAGAAATGAAGGCCGGAGCAGTCCCTTGGCGTGCCTGGAAGACCATGCAGCCAGTCTTAAATAAGGTTCGCTCCTTAACAGGCAGCCAGTGCAGTGCTTTCAGCAGGGGGGTGGAATGATGGAAGCGAGAAAGTCCGTGGATCAATCTGGCCGCCTGGTTTTGAACCAGCTGGAGCTTCTGGAGACTGTAAGCCGGGATGCCGTTGTAAAGGGCATTGGCGTAGTCCAGCCGGGAAACAACCAGGGCGGACATGATTAACCTGAGGGCAGAAGGAGAAAAGAAACGGGAGACAGAGCGGATGGTGCGGAGAACAAGAAAGCAAGAAGATACAACAGAACTGATTTGTGAGTGGAGGTTGAGATGGTTATTGAGTTTGATACCCAGGGTTTTAACTGAGGATTATGGGTGATTGATGGTGCTTATTCCCCTGAAGGTCTTCAAGAGTTGAGATGATGGTTCTAAATTGTTAGCTAAAATCTCTACAGATTGCAGGCCATGTTTACTTAAAATATTATGTATTTGATTGCTTAAGGGATTTAGAGGTGGGCAGGCGGTGTTGAATAATCCTAGTTGTCGCAGGTTAAAATCGCCGCAGATTATTAAATCATGATTAACGTGATCGCAAGGGATTTGATCCAAATTAATGCCCAGCTGGCGGAGTCTTGTTGCTCGTGCTGAGCCAAAGCTGTTAAAGTAGATGTTAATCAGGAGTATTTTAAGTCGGGACGCGGAAGACTTGGTGCTCTCCAGTACGAGCACTTGAAGCATCTCAAACCGAGTTGAAATTGGAGTGTGCTTTTATTTTCATGTTCAAGTTGAGATATATTGACAGGCCTCCCAAAGATGTTTTTTGTCTTAGCTGTGTGGTGGATCCCTTGGAAGCGAGTAATTGTTAAAGGGGATCTGAACTTTCTGTCGCAGATGGGAAGGCCTCTTGTGGGGATGAAGTCACCACCAACCCTGAGGGTTGCTGCGCCCTCTGTGCGTGAATGGAGGGCTCTAAGTGTTGAAGTAGGGGGCTTTGGTCAGTGATGGAGCCTAGGTCTTTCTTAGTTGTAGAATGAGCTAGTATATCAGTGCATTTGGATGAGAGTGCCGGCCGTTGCCTTACTTCTGGATCTTTTGTCATGTTACCACTGTTATCGGGCAAAGGTTCCTTCTGGTCTTGCATAGTTAAGGGTGGGAGCACCAACAAGTGTGTTCCTGTTGAAATGGGTTGTAATGCTAGGTTTGTACCATGATGGGGTCTGTATTTGGTTTAGGTAGTGTCATTGGCAAGGCCAGAGTTGCTGTGGGTAAAGAAGCAGATGGTTGCGCAGATCGTGATGAA
This sequence comes from Lissotriton helveticus, assembly GCF_964261635.1. Lineage (NCBI taxonomy): Eukaryota > Metazoa > Chordata > Amphibia > Caudata > Salamandridae > Lissotriton > Lissotriton helveticus. Next base: position 1,045,242,789 of record NC_136065.1, read on the forward strand.
TTCTTCATATTGCTACAACCTTTGAACAGTGGATATACGTTAGACCAGTTGTTTGTTTAATTTTATTAGCTTGGGTGGCAGCTGGTTTGAAAGGAGATCGCTCTCTGCTTTGTTTCTGGCCTTCTTTTGTCTTTTTGTGCTCTTTTAGATAGAGCAACAGGCCATTTGTTGTCAATATTGTCCTTAATTGAAGATTTTCTGTGTTGGTGACTTGGCGATTTTTTGTCCTTCGCTTCCACGCCCGATTCGTGCATTATGGGGGGTAAGTCAACCTCCTGATTGTGATTTACTTCCAAAGCACATGATGGTAATGTTGCGAGATCTTGCTTTGGTAGCATACAAATCCAAATCCAGTACTTGTATAGCGCACAAATCACCCCTGAAGGGGATCTCTCGGCGCTGGGGGCCGTTGGGAAGATTAAGCGAGCTATTGCCCAGAGTCGCATGGTACTGGGCAGACCCATGCCGCCGGAGCCAGGGATCGAACCATGATCCCCAGCGTCCAGCGTCAGTCGCCCTGGCCGCAGCGCCACACCTCTCCCCTGCATCGCACCCAGCAGTGAGGTTTCACTGTCGGGTGTGACCAGATTCTTTGTCTGTTGATTTTTTTTCAGGCCTGCTATGGGTGCTACTTAGTTGTTGCTGTAGGGCCATCTATATATCCGTTAGCATTAAGTTCAAAGCATAGGGAAGGGTGCATAATTTTTACGCGATCAAATGGCAGGAACAAGAAGCGCAAGGAGATTCTTTGCCTTTGGCTTTTTTTAGCCTCGCATGCAGGGCGCTGACTTTTTCTTTGATCTTTAGTATTGAGATAGCCAGGGTTTGAATTAGGTCAAGTTGCAATTTCAATTTATTGGACTGCCATGTCAGGGCCTTTACTGCATTTGCTAACGTTGCATTTATACAAGCCAATAGAGAGTTTTGTACAATTTTTTTTGTAATCTTTTTAGAGGCAGATAATATTAGGCTTTCCATGATGCTCGAACTTAGCGTGGAACTGGGGACCGCTGGGGGATGGAGCTAATGCTGCTCGAGTGCTTGCCCAGTCTCTGTAGATTTTATTGTGCATTTACCCATGGTTCGAGAACAGGCCCCGGGCAAGTCCTGGCCGGTGTTAGCTCCTCTTTGACCACCTTTAAAAAATGTCATAGGCTACTTGGTCGGTAGGCCGGAGGCTGCAGCCTGCGATAACCTGTTGTCCTGTAACTCCTGCACCGGTTTCCTTGGAGCTGTGAATCTGTGCAGCAGTGGTTATGCATTTTAATTTAAGATGGGGTTCTGCCTTCTCCCGGCTGTCCTTGAGTGTTGAGAGGCGAATCCCCTTTTCAACTCCTGGCTCTTTCTCCGTCGTGCTAGTTGTTAAGTCAATGTCAGCCAACAGGCTGTCCGAAGGACTTCCAGAAGATATATCCATTATAGTGCTATTTATTAAGTGTGGTTGCACCTGGTTGTACTTACTATTTGTTGTGGGGGACGGAGTTATGAGAGATATTGTACCCACAGTGGGAGCCAGGGTAGCTGCTGGGCCTCCATTGGGTTCTTTTTTCTTAATTGAGTCTGAGGTATCCAAGGTGTCAAGATAGGCTGGCTGAGTGATGTGAGAGGACATTTTAAAGAAAAAGTCCGTTATTGAGGTTTTTTCATTTCTGAGGGGCTTCCGCTACTAGTATGATTAGCCCTTTTACTGTCCATGCGAGCCCTTGCGATAGATGAATATGTGGATTTTAATGGGATTACACAATCTCCGTCTTTGGTGGATTTAGTAACTACTGAGGTCTTCAAAGTTGGTTGGTTTGTCTGGTTGAGGCTAATGTTGGACACACCACCGAAGGAGAGGGATGTGCATGGTCCATCTTAAGTTGTCATCAGCACTTCAGCTACTTTGGATATTTTTTGTCTTGAGCTGCGTGACTTAGATTTTTGATCCTTCCATTTTTCGACAGCGGTAGCTCACCATTGGTGGAATGCTCTATGGGATGACTTCCATCCTTGTAGAAAAGGAAATGCCCTCCTAGTTGCCTCATAGTTTGGGCCCTTGGCTGCTCTGTGGAGTTAGCAATTTCTCTGAATAAGCTGGGCCTCAGGCGAGGGCATTAGGGCTGCCTAATTTGGCCCGATTTGGCCCTATTTATTCGCACACTGAGCGGCTGTGCTCCCCTCCCAGGTATCCTTCAGTAATTTCCCAGATGACAATTTCCAGAGCAGGCAGGGGGGACGGAGTGAAGGGCCAATCCCGATTATAACACAGTGGAGGGAGGAGGACTATGTAGCTATCTCCACTGAGACTCTTTGCCCCTCTCTACTCCTCCGCAGGGCAGACTGTGGGGGCTAGCTTGTTGGAAGGAGGGGGACTGGTCAAACTGTCAGTATGACAAGGCAACAAGTGAAGGCAAGACAATGCCCAAGGGGGAAGTCAGGCGGAACCGAGGCTCTAACAAGTGGGCCTCCCAGTAATTGGAATGGGCTGCATTCCCATACATGTGGGATATGCCCCCCAGGCTCCGCTAATGTCCTTCGGATAGAAGGTTTCTCCGATTTAAGAAAGAAATTGAAACGTGTGAGGATGAATATCCTTGTTTTAATTCTGCTTCAACATCTCGTTATTTTCACAAGACTTGTTCGAATATTTATGGTGGTTCATCCATACATCATTGCTTTATGATTTTTAAGTTCCCAATGCATTTCGGCAAAGGTGTTGCCTTCATCCAGGGATAGTTCTAAAAAAATGAAGTATATTTAGCACTCAACTTTCAGATGTTAATTATGGCACTTACAAAATACAAGAAATAAAAATAACTACTAATGGTCAATTTGAGGTTCCCTTTGCTGACGTGACCCCGGAGCACCGTACAACCTAAACAACAGTCACCAAACACGTGTAGTGCGCCCTACCAACCCCCTATTGAACCTCCCAGTAATTGCCCAGCGTTGCCGCGTTACCTCGTCATTCCTGAAATGGCAGGCTGCCATGGTCCTCCGTGGCTGCTGCTGGGGGTGCCTGGTGCCCCTCCCCAGATTGGGGCATCACCATGCAACCACATGCATGTAAATAAGCCCTCACAGTGCATTATGGTGCGCTCTTTGTCAGGAGCAGTGAATAATATAAAATAAAGCAATGACCCAGGAGTCTTCTCATTTTTATTTTTGGGGAGGGTGTGTAAGCCACTTATCTGCCCAGGGCAAACTATCCACAAGCCCAAATAATTACAAAAAGGGGAGTGGGCCACGCCCACTCATCCCTGTGGTGGTATCAACCCTAGGGACCCAAGGCAAGATGCAAGAAATTGCATCTTGCATCAAGACATTGCATACTCTGCCCATACTCTCCTGGGCAGGGAACTCAGGTTTCCACTCACCAAGAGGGAGCAGTTGAAAACTGCTGATCCCATCTACGTGGGAGCAAAGGAAAGGTACTGCTCCCCCAGTATGATGCTGGCTGGTGCGCCAGCTGCAGCCATGAGGCTTCCCTCGCTGCCCCAAAGTAGTAGTTTGTGGGTGCCCCCGGTGGGCACCAGGCCACCCACTAGAGGCCCCAGGGGATGAGGTCCCTTGGGCGGTAAATGCTTAGCGAGGGGGACCGCTTTCCTCCCTACCCTTATGCGGGGGTCCACGGTGGCTCTGGTTATCCAAATTAAAAACAGTGCAAAAGCAGTTTTAACAGAATAACTACAAAGATATAATAACTGGGTCTACATATTTCAGCCACATGGATTATAAGTAATCCTAGGCCTTCTTCAGGACCACAATGATGTATTGCTACTGCGTAGTGAAGATAATCTAAAATTAAAAAACAGACAAGGTTGGTGATTTCTTTGGATGATGCCGATAAAATTGATCATGGTGGTTCTCCTGAAATACCAATGGAATCCGAGGATGATCCTTCAAAGATAGACGATTGTTCTGAAGTGATCAAGGTCTACGGTACTATCAACAGCATATATAACTTGGGCCATTTTTTCTGTTGGTATTTAATTTCTAATGTTATTTAATTCTTTATGAATTTGATTGTTGAGCTTAAAACTCTAAAATATCTACATATAACTTCGTGGGACCTAAAATAAAGCACACGCTTTCCCTCTTTAATAATACATATGATGGGGGGCGTGGTCTGGCCACGCAGGAAGATGGCCACCTGAGGGGAGAGCTCTGCCGAGGGACGGACCCCTGACGAGCTTTCCTGCCTTACCTGCCCACCGGGATCCCGCTCTTCATGTTGCTTTGGCAGTGGTGAACTCACGGCATGCAGCGACGGTCCTCTTTGCAGAGCAGCGCTGAATTTCGCTGATTTATAGCGATTTGAAGTCCTGACTGGCCGCCCAGACGAGTGCACCGAGATGTGCGTGTTCATGACGCAGCGCTTCCTGTCAGGGTAAGCCGCGCCCTCAACAGCTCCAGGGCCGGGCTTCCTCCTGCCTTAGGCCGCGCCTCTTCAAACTTCGAGCCTGAGCCCTATTAACTCTTACAATGCTGTGACTAACATTGAGGCTATTCTTAATACATGGAACATTATTCAAAAGCCATTTCAGAGTTTTTTTTCTGAGAATTAAGTGGTGAAAGAGTCTGGTCAAAAGGTTGAAGTTATGCAGTAATACCCCCCCCCAAAAGAATGGAATAAAAAAAATACTAAGGAACACCTTGGACCTTACATTTTTCATGGTACCTTTTATATTTTGGAGGCTTATGTAGTATTTTGGACAGGCGTCTCTATTTTGTCTCAGTTTGTTACCGCTTCTTCATTTTCTCACAGGACCTCAATGTCTCTCATTACCCTGCCTCTGCCTACCAGCTGGTAACATTTTCTCCTCAATCGGATTTTGTTACTCCATTTTCTGCAATACCTCATGACTCTGTTCTTTATTATACTACCTTCTGTGCACTTACTGTACCTTTTGCAAGCGCACCACCTTATTATCATGGCCTTATTGGTCTATTGTTATTTTCCTTTCATGCATATACATGCTTTCTCTCTGAGATAGTTTTGACGCATATGTTTAATTCATATCATATTATACTGGTTTGGTGTAGCAGTACTTGGCGCTTACTTATCTATGTTATAATGCTTATCATTCTCCAGTGTTAATTGCATGCTGCATGTGTTGGTCAGTCATTTATTTCCTCCATTTGCCTCCCTGCCTCTTCTGTCATTTACTACATGGTTGGTTCCATTATTGCCTCCTGTTCTGCTGTTAAGTCAATTCGCTATTGTAGGTCATCTTCTCAACGACGCAATATCATGTCCAATAATAAGAATGGAGGTTGCGGCCCTAAACAGCCACTTTTTACTGAGGTAGTAAAGCAACCTTCTACTTCGACAAACAAAGGTAATGGATCTGCGTCATCTTCCTCCTCACCGGCTTCCTCACTTCAGAGTAACCAGACTCTGTCTGATACTATGCAACGTATTCTACAAGAACTTTCTGGAGTTAACCGTCGCTTGGAAGGTTTGGATATTACCATGACGTCATTGGCTGCGGAAACTAAGTCCATTCGGGCTGAACTTACTACTTTTCATTCTAGGATTGATGCCATTGACTCTAAAATGTTGGAGATGGAGGGGCGGTTGGACTCTGCTAGAGGCTCGGATCAGGATTTACTCTTTCTCCACAGTAAAATCATTGATTTGGAGGATCGTAGTCGTAGAGACAATATACGTTTTTTCGGATTTCCGGAAAATATTGAAAAGCAGGACGTGAAGAAATTTTTGTGCGACGCTCTCCCCACTTTGACTGGGCTTTCTTTTACCCCTCCTCTTGAGATTCAGCGTGCTCACAGACTTGGTCCACCACGTTCTGGAGCGTCTGCGAGATCCAGACCAATTATTGCCTGTTTTCTTCGGCATGAGCAGACCAGACAGATTTTATCAATGGCTCGCTCACATGGTTCCTTTATCTTCCAAGGTCATACCATTCATATGGCTGCAGATTTTTCTAAAGAGACTAATGACCGGAGGAAGGCATTTCTTTCTCTGCGGCCGAGACTCCGCCAACTGGATATCAAGTACGGTCTATTTGAACCTGCGCGCTTTTGGATTACCTGGAATGGGGAATCTAAAGACTTTTATGATCCTGCTCTGCTTCATCAGTTCCTGGATGATATCAAGTCCACTGACATGGAAACTCAATCTTCTTCCTACACTCAATCTTCTGCATCCAAGGCTTCCTCTACAAACTTGCCATCATCTCACTTGAACGCCTCTCCTGACTTCAGGCAGCGTGGTAGGGATATCACCCGTTTGCCTCGCTCTCAAGAAGAGAGGGACTCAGTTGTACATTCCGTCTCATCTCTTACTAACACGCAGCACAGAGACAAATCCAGATCGCCTCTTAAAAATCCCTCTGATGCTGACTGAATTCCTTTTTGTGTTCTACTGATTTTGTTTTTCCATGAGTTGATGGCCGCTCATGTTGTTGATACTGCTCTGCTACTTGATTTGTCCACTGACACTCCCTAGCACTGCATGATGTGTCTAGATCGCCTCTTAAGACGCCATTTGATGCTGACTGCATTCTCTTAATGCTTTAATGCTTTATTTATTACTTTTCTTATTTTATAAGCTTATTGCAGTGTTTGTTGTTCTCAATGCTTTTGTTGCTCGCTTAGCTCACTGAGATTTTACTGCATGGTGTTTTTCTTAAATGTTGCTTCATGCGCTATTGTTATTTTCTACTCGTTACACATTTTAGTGCATGGTATAATTAGATTCACTCTCCTTAGTGTCCTATATAGTATTTTATACACTATTGTTCTTCTGTATTTATTGATATGTGATTTACAGTTTACAGTTATTTAATTATTTCAGGTTTTGCTTATTATATACTAGAAGACTGTTCCCATTCCACAAGAGATCTTTCTCTCCTCCTGTTCACTCCCCTAGCTATGGTGTTGTTATTGTTGCCATGCCTATCATCATTTGTTTCATGTATACATTATTCCGGTTTTATTTGCTGTTCTTTGTTTTACTATTTTCTTGGTTTAAACTTGTGCTTGATCACTTTTCCTTGTTTCTTCTCTGTTGTATGACTTTATGGGGGTTTCTCCTCCTTTTCTTCTACTCTCTATCTCTTTCCCTCCTTTTTCGTGACAATGTTGGTATGTCCCTCATTCCTGTTTGTATCTTATCTCCCCTTTACTCTATCCTTTTTGCTTCTTTTTACTATTTTCATGTTCTTCCCATGTAATCTTTAGGATGATGGGGGTTTTGATGTGTTGGTTATTCTTCTTATTACATTTCGTGACGGACTCCTGTGGAGACGTTCAGCAGTTGGTCCAGACTTTTATGATGATATTTTATTCTCTTAGGCTTTATGTATTTTATGTTACAATCTATCCTCTAAATCCCCATTCTTCTTTACTCGAAGGGGGTCCGGTTCCGACTGGCGTTGCTCTAAGTAAGTGCACCCAGACCCGTAGTTAACAGTCCAGGTTGCTCTTTTCTCCTACTGTTCTTACTTATTTTTCCTTTTCTTTTTCCTTCTTTTCCTCTCCTTTTTCCCTCCAGAGTAACATTTCTCCTTTTTCTCTCTGCTTTTCCTCACTTATTATTAACTTACTCCTATTATCATGCCTTCTATCCATCCGTTGTCTGTGGTTTCTTGGAATGTTCATGGTCTCACCCATTACATAAAACGAAAGAAAGTTCTTTCCTATTTACATTCTAAGCATGTGGATGTGGCTCTATTACAGGAGACTCATTTGGATGATATTGAGTCTAGTAAGCTCAGCAGAGATTGGGTTGGTAAAGTCATTCATAGTTCAGTCTCTAAACCTGATCCCACCAATCCTAATCCTATTCGTAAATGCGGAGTCGCCATTCTTTTTCGGAAGTCTCTTCCTTTCACAATTTTAAAGACATGGTCGTATCCGGAAGGTCGGTATGTTTTTGTTAAATTGAAGCTTGGCAATTCCTTCCTTTGTCTTGGTTCTGTATACGCTCCGCTTGGTTCCAAAAAACAATTTTTCCTTCGACTAAATCGTCTTCTTACGGAAATAAATGCTTCTCAATTTCTCATTGGTGGTGATTGGAATTTAGCACTGGATCCTGCTCTTGACAGAACGGGTTGCATTGACACTATCAACGCTTCTGACCGAGCCATTTTAGGTGACATCCTTGCTGACACTGGTCTGGTTGACCACTGGAGACTAAGTCATCCACAGGATAAAGAATATACATTTTTTTCCTCTACTCACGGTACGTTTTCGGGCCTTGATTTCTTTCTTCTTTCGCAAGATGCTGTCCGACTTGTTACTGATTCTAAGATTTTGAAGCAGCTATTTCTGATCATTCTCCTGTCCTTCTGTCTCTAGATTTGGGTCTTATGAATCCGGGGCGCAAATCGTGGCGTTTGAATATCAACAAATATAAAACGCCATCGGGTAAACTTCTTTTGCAATCCCACTTACGTGATTATCTTCTCAATAATGCAGATTCGGTTTCTTCTAAACGAACGGTTTGGGCAGCTGCTAAGGCAACCATTAGAGGCCAAGTTATGCGGGACGCTGCTCTTTATAATAAAAAGAATGCTGCCAAGCAGGCTGAATTGGAAAAGGATATTCACCGACTCTCTCAATTATACATTTCGCAACCATCTCTCCAAACCCGAAAGTTATTAGAACAGGCGCATATGTCTCTCAATACTCTTTTTACTTCTAAGGCGGAATATGCCTTACAAAAAATGAAAGGCCGTCATTATGAACAAGGAGAAAAAGCTGGTCGGTTATTGGCTGCGCAGTTGCGCCAAAGAGAGGCCGCTATGGCGATTCCAGCAATAAGATCAAGTGGTGGTGATATCCTTACTCGACCACAAGAGATAGTTGAGGAATTCGCCTCATTTTATAGATCTTTCTACTCCCCAGGCACTCAGGTAGATAAGATAGTGATGTCTAGATTTCTGGATGAAGTTCATCTTCCGCGGCTCTCCGATGATGGCAGGGCTTTACTTGAGGGAAATATCACGAAGGAGGAAATTTCTTCAGCTATCTCTTCCTTACCGTACCATAAAGCTCCGGGAGATGATGGTTTCCCTCCTGAATTTTTTAAATGGACTGGTCAGAGTATGCTTGATACTCTTCATGCTGCCTTTGAGGAAGCCGTGGAGGAGTCTTCTCTTGGATCTATCTCTAACAAAGCCATCATAGCAGTCTTGCCAAAACCTGGCAAGGATCCTCTATTGTGTGGTAGTTATCGTCCTATATCTCTTTTAAATTCTGATGTTAAGATTCTTGCCAGCATTCTAGCATCACGACTCCGCAAAGTTTTGCCTTCTTTAATACATAATTCCCAAGTAGGTTTTGTTCCCGGTCGCTCCTCCCGCAATCATTTACGTACTCTCTCCCATGCCCTATGGTCCGCTAAAAATCTTGCAGATGATGCCCTCCTTCTTTCTTTAGATGCTGAAAAAGCATTCGATCGCATTGAGTGGGAATACCTTTTTACTATAATGCAAAAATTTGGATTAGGTGATCAGTTCATAGCCAAAGTACGACTACTTTACGATAGCCCATCTGCCCAAGTTAACTGTGGAGGTTTTCTCTCTACTCCATTTCCTATTCGGCGGGGTACCCGTCAAGGTTGTCCACTCTCCCCTCTTCTTTTCCTTTTGGCTATGGAACCTCTGGCTGCTGCCATTCGTCAGTCGGATGCTGTGGTGGGTGTTCCTCTTCCAATTGGTCATTCAAAAATCTATTTATATGCGGACGATATTCTCCTTACACTTACTAATCTTCCGCGATCACTCCCTGCTCTCCTCCGTGTCATTTTTCTTCTTTTTCTGGCTATAAGATAAACTGGGACAAAAGCGAAGCCTTACCTATGTCCCTTGGTACTACAAAGGATGCAATCTCTGGTTTTCCATTTCACTGGCAACCTTATCGGCTTAAGTACTTAGGAATACTCCTCAATAGGGGGTTGGATAACGTTGTCACATACAATTTAACTCCCTTGATTGCACAAATGCAAAGGGACTTCGATAAATGGAAGGCCCTGGGCTTATCCCTTTGGGGACGGGTTCAGGCGATTAAGATGGTCACCTTACCGCGTTTTCTTTATGTTCTGGGTATGCTCCCTTTGACTATTCCTTTGGCTACTCTTCGGTCCATTGATTCCAAAATTAAACTTTTTATATGGGGTACAGTTAAACCGCGTCTCACCTTTGCAAAATTAAAATCCCACCAATTGCAGGGAGGGTTGGGTCTTCCCTCTATTGAGCACTACTCCCTCGCCCTTCATCTTTCCCATCTTTCTTTCTTTTTACCTAAGTCTAAAGACATCCCTCAGTGGGTGCCACTTGAACGCCATTTATTGGCTTCTGGCCCTGGTTTGTCCCTTTTATATGGCAAAGGTTCCAGTTCTCTTGACCCCAAAAATCCTATCTTATCTGCCATGTTTAAGTCTTGGCAAAGAAGTCACCGTCTCCTTAAATCTAATTCGCGGCTTCACTTTAATGCTCCCATATGGTCTAATTCGGCTATTCGAGTTCGAACTATATCCTGGCCTTTATGACAGGAAGCTGGTATTCATTCCCTGGAACAACTGTTTCATGGTGACAATTTTAAATCCTTTTCCCAATTACATGAGGAATATCATCTACCGCCCACTCAATCCTGTAAATATTCTCATCTTCAGCAAGCTCTCACAAAACATCTAAGTTCCCCACCTGAATTGTTGTCTACTTCTCCTATTTTGTCTTACCTGAATTTATGGGGAACTTTTAAGGGTGTCACTTCTGGTTTTATAAGACTTTTCTGCACCCTCTATTTTCGCATCCCCTTTCGAAAGCTCTTCAATTGAAATGGCAAACACTCCTCCTCCTCCTCCTCCTCCTCCTCCTCCTCCTCCTCCTCCCCCCCCCCCCAGATCTCACTGATCCCCGCCTGTCCCTTTGATGACATGGGAAAGTGGCGGGCTTCAGAAGATGGTCCAGCTCCAGTTGGTTTTGCTGCGTCATCGTAGTGGCCTTTCTAAACTCTTCCCCTCCACATCCCTTTTTACTCATCCCAAGCCTACTCCTATGACCTCCAAAACAATAAAAAAATAAATCCTTCACACTTCTATCCCTCCACTATCCTTTTCAATCAAAATAAAAGACTAAAATGTCCACTTCTCAAATTTCATATTTCACTATACTAAATCACAGCTAATCCTTAGGGGTTTCCGGAGTAGCGTGCTACTCACCATAAAAAGTGTTTTAACACTCCATCAGGGGTAACGAGCGCTATATAAAAGCAAACCTTTTACCCTCTTCTATCCCTCCGCTATCCTTCTCAATCCAAATAACTGACGAATATCCACCACTTAAATTACTTTCATATTTCACTATACTACTTCACCACTAATCCTTTATGGGTTCCAGAGCAGCGTGCTACTCGCAGAAAAAGTGTTTCAGCGCCTCCTCAGGGGTAGTAAGCACTATATAAATGCAATTACAATACAATACAATACAATGTAACCTGAAATTAAGGTATTTAGGTCCTTCGTAGTTTACAGGATGCTGGTGGCACCCGTATCTTACCAGGATTATTCCTCACCTCACCTGGCGACAGCTCAGGAAATGAGGCCCGCTCTGTCCGTCGGTACCCCAGGCTGCTTCTGAGCCGTATAATTTCAGGTAACATGGTTGTATTTGTTTCAACCGGGTCTGTTTTTTCATTTTAGATTATCTTCACTACACAGTAGTAATCCTTCATTGTGGTCCTGAAGAAGGTTTAGGATTACTTATAATCCATGTGTCTGAAACATGTAGACCCAGTTATTACATCTTTGCAGTTATTCTGGTAAAAGTGCTTTTGCACTGTTTTTAATTTGGATAACAAGAGATACCTAATAAATCATCTTTTCTCTTGCTACCCAATTTGATCTTCACTTTTCACTTACATGCACTGCGCCAATCACTCATATACATAACACTTTCTCACATCTGATGGATCTTGTAGGGCTCTCCAGGTACATCACACTTTTTTAAAACATCCGTGAACTCCCTTTTCTTAGTGAGAGGGATGCAGCCCTTGGTTGTACTAGTGTGTAACCAGGAGGAGATCCCAGATGATGAAGCATATCACTTCGGTGAGTGATGGGACTCTGTCCTTTTTAAAGGGTTTTCCTGTTCTAAGGATTTTCCTCTAAGAATAGGATCACAGGTATTTAGGTCTATGTCTGTTTGAGGGTCTGCTCAGACTCATTAGACCCGTGGATATTTTGTTGTATTGTGAGTTATTATTGGGGAATATATCCACGCTTGGTCTCTAAATGTTCCCTTAGACCCCCTACTATTTGTTGGTTGTTCTTGTGTTAGAGGGTTCCCAGAGGAACTCATAAGACCAATAAATTGCCTTATGTTTTTTTCTCAACGAGCGGGAATCCACGGATCCCCCGCAGTGCTCAGCACGATCCCCATCCCCTGTGGAACCGTGAATCCTGACGCAGCTCACCAGATGCCCTGCCCCCTTTGTCCACCACTCTGTAAATACACCTCCTGCCAAACTTATTGTTGGGGATGAAGTCCACTTGGATGCTCAGGGTCCTTTGGGGCCAAAAACCTTCTGTTACCTCCAGTAAGTACCACATAGCAGGAATGCCGAGAGCTCATCGGCGGCCTTCCTTCACCACTCTTCAAATGCGCATTCTGGCGCACTACTGGTTGGGGGATGAAGTCCTCTTGGATGTTGAGGGACCTTGGGGACCAAAAGCCCCTCCTGTTACCTTCAGTAATGCCCACACAGCAGGATTGCTGAGAGCTGGTCGGAGGCACGCTCTCTTTCTCTGCCACTCTGCAGACGCACCTTCTGGCACACTACTGGTTGGGGGATGAAGTCCTCTTGGATGCTGAGGATCCTTGGGGGCCCAAGAACTCCTCCAGTTACCTCCAGTAAGTCCCACACAGTGGGATTGCTGAGAACTTGTCAGAGGTCCTGCCCCCTTTCTCCACCACTCAGCACTCCTCCTGGCACACTACTGGTTGGGGGTTGAAATACCCTTAGAATGTGAGGGTCTGTTTCCTCTAGTAAATAACACACAGCGGGATTGCGGAGAGATCATTGGTGGCCACCCCCTTGCTCCACCACTCTGCAAACATGCCTCCTGGTGCACTACTAGTTAGGGCACTAAACCCCTTTGGATGCTGAGGGTCCTTGGGGGATCAGGAACCCCACCTGTTACCTCCAGTAATGCCCACACAGAGGGCGTACTGAGAGTTCAATAGAGACCCGCCTCCTTTCTCCACCACTCTGCAAACGTGCCTCCCGGGCCACACTACTGGTTGCAGGATAAAGTCCCCATGGGTGCGGAGGATCCTTGGGGGCCAAGAGCCCCGGATGTTACCTCCAGCAAGTTCCACACAGTGGGTTTGCTGAGAGCTTATCTCAGGTCCGCCCCCTTACTCCACCACTCTGCAAACATGCCTCCTGGCACACTACTGGTTGGGGGATGAAGTCCCCTTGGAATGTGAGGGAGTTTTGGCACTCGGAACCCCTCCTGTTACCTCGAGTAAGTCCCACACAGCGCAATTGCTGAGATCTCGGAGGCCCTGCCCCCTTTTTCCACCAGGAGACAGGGGAGGGCCAGGTCCATAGAGATGAGCATATTAATCCCTAGGTGATGCAGTGGGAGCCCAAAGGTGTGCGCATCAGGAGGATAGCGGCAGGGGACAATTGTGGACGGATCGTTCGTGCCAATAGTGCTCCCGCTTTGTCACCCTCGGTATGCATCTTTTGTGTGTACGAGCTATAACCCCTTCGATGCTCATGACGGAACGGTTCCGTCATGAGCATCGGTTGAGCTGTGCTCATGACGGAACCGTTCCGTCATGAGCCCATAGGCTCAATAGAACGTTCAGCACAGCGCAGGAATCTGCGCCGCGCTGAAGCGGTTAATCTATGACCCTCAGGCATTCTACTAATTTTGCATATTGAATGAGACATTCTTGTATATAGTCTGCACAAGAATCATCATGTGCTGTCTCACGTTCAAGCTCCCCTAGTTCTGTTTGGGTGTGCATGATGTCATGTAAGACCGAGAGACGTACTCCCGACATAGTAGATATGGACGCCCTACGTATGGTTGCCTTGAATGCCTCCCACTCTATCAGAGGGGAGGAGGTGGTGTCAGTTTTGTCTTCAAAGTAATTAGTGATAACAGGAGCCCAAGCATTTTTGAAGACCGTGTCCTCTAATTGAAGAGGCTGCAAAAAAAAAAAAGACATGGTAAGCTCTAGGGGGCTGTGGTCGCACAGGGTTTTACCCAGGTAGGTGGAGGCAGTGATGTTCACCAACATGTGTGAGGGCACGAAATACAGTCCAGGTGACAATGCAACTTGTGTGGTGGGGAGTAGTATGAGCATCCTCTCATTCCTATATTAAGCTCACTCCACGCATCTGATAACCACCACCCTGATACCCAGTCTTATAACGTCCTTGCTGGTTTAGATGATGGAGCGCTGTGGAGGGGAGGATGGGAGCGATCTAGGTGTGTGTCCATGACAGCATTAAAGTCTCCTCCAATCAGCCAGGGAAGGTGGGACTACACAGACAAAATGGAAGAGGGGTGTGACAGAAGGACGAAATGCGTTACTTACCTGTAACAGCAGTTATCCAGTATTGGTGTCTTTCATAGATTCACATGCCTGAATCATTCCCCGTCGTCGAGACGGGAGCCTCCGGTATATAGAAAAGTAATGTCCTATAGACATACATAAAGAAAAATAGGCCTAAGGGCCTCACCTTAGTAGCCTATCCTTGTCCTTATGCAAAAAGGACCAAACTCTTAGAGCCAGCCAATCAGCTATCACCTCCCTCTAGAACCTTCCCTGCAGGAGCCTCAGTCCCTCAGATTTTCGTACGCACCAAGCTAGGTAGGCGTAATGCAGGTAGAGAGAAAGTGAGACCTTCCAGGGGAGGCGGGAGGGTTGCATGTGAATCTATGAAAGACACCAATACTGGATAACTGCTGTTACAGGTAAGTAACACATTTCTTATCCAGTATTAGGAGTGTCTTTCATAGATTCACATGCCTGAATCAGAGTAGTTAGCAATACACTATGCACATCTTCGAAGCAATGATGCCATATAATCAGTGATATAACACACTTAGTATCATGCGACTGTAAGCATTAGGATACATCAACATAACCAAATAGAAGAGATGTGCATACCAGGATGGCGGGATGTAGGAAGGCTCACCTCATTGGAATAGATTTCGAAGCACTGCCTGACCCACTGCTGCGTCCTGCAGAAGCTCAACATCCAGGCAGTAGTGCCTGGCGAACGTATGCGGTGACTTCCACGTCGCTGCTCTGCATATGTCCAGAATCGGCACTCCAGCGAACAGCGCTGCTGATGTGGACATTGCTCTTGTGGAATGTGCATGAACCGTGGCATTCAACGGCCGGCCGGCCTTGTCATGGCAGAATGCTATCGCCGAAGAGATCCACCTAGATATACTCTGTTTTGTTAGAGGTAGACCAAGCAGTTGTGAAGACTTCCTGAAGCCTTTCGTCTTGTCCAAGTAAAACTTTATACACCTTTTGAGGTCTAAGGAGTGTAATGTTCTTTCTGCTGCAGTGGTAGGGTTTGCAAAGAAGGAACGTAGAGCCACCGGTTCATTAAGGTGGAAGTCCGACGGGACTTTTGAGATAAACCTAGGATTGGTTCTCAGGATTACTCTGTCGTTATTAAATAGTAGAAAAAGATGCTGGATTGAAAACACCTGTAGCTCACTGACCCCCCTTGCAGATGTGAGCGTCAGGAGGAGTGCTGATTTCCACGAGGCATACTTTAGGTCAGCTCAGTGTACTGGTTTGAACGGATGTTTCATGAGGTGGTTAAGAACCACATGGAGATGCCAGGTAGGTGGCAACATCCTTACTGGCGGGAAAGATCTGTATAATCGTTTTAGAAATTGCTTAATCAACCCGCTTGACCAGAGCGATGGACTCGTTGAAGTTCTTTATAACGAGATATTGCTGCTAAGTGTACTTTAATGGAGGAGTGGGCTAGGCCCGACTGTGCCAGATGTAATAGATAAGTTAATATTTGCTCCGGTGATGTGGAGAAAGGCCGAATTCCGTGATCTGCACACCAAACACAAAAGCGCTTCCATTTCAGGGAATACGTCTTAGTCGTGCTATCCGCCCTTGCTCTGGCAAGAATGTCTGCAGTCTTGTGGAATATTCAGATTGTGGAACTCTCTTAACTCAGGAGCCAGGCGACGAACCTGAGAGACTTCAGATCCGGATGGTGCACTTAATTGTTGTTCATTGTAAGCAGAGATAGATACTGCCGCAGGTGGACCGGCGGCTCCAGGGATAGACGGTGGAGCTCCGTGAACCAATGCCGCCTCGGCCAAGTTGGGGCTATTAAAATTAGAGTACAAGGCCCCACCTAAATTTTGCTGAGGACTCTGGGAAGCATGGGGAATGGCGGAAAGGCGTACGCAACGACGTTGCGCCATGCGATGGGAGATGCATTCCCTAGAGACCCTGACTGGGGATGCCAACTTGAGAAGTGTGGGCATTTGGCGTTCATTGTCGTCAAAAAGAGATCGATTTGCGGCGTGCCCCATCTGGAGAAGATCTGGTCGATAATTCGTTGATCTAATTCGAACTCGTGTGACGATGTTTTCTGCCTGCTCAACACGTCGGTGAGCACATTGTCCATGCCTGGGACATATTCCGCTCTTAGGGTTATATTGTGGAGTGTGAGGCAATTTCCAGATTATTTTTTGCAACTCGCGAGAGTGTGTCAGAGAGCGTGTCTCTCCCTCTTTGTTGAGGTAGTGCTTAGTCGTGGTGTTGTCTGGCCGGATGAGCACCAGGGAATGTTTTATTCTTGGCAGGAAAGCTTGAAGGGCCAGGAAGACCGCCCGCAGTTCAAGCAGATTGACATGTATTTTCTTCTCCATAGGAGACCACTACCCGCTTATCTGTAGCTCTTGCAGAAAAACTCCCCAGCCTTCCAAGGAGGCGCCTGTTGTGACAACATGAGGAGCAGCCGGAAGCAGGAATGACAAGCCTTGAGACAGGTTTTGAGATTACATCCACCATTGCAGGTCTCCGACCATTTGAGGATTCACTTTTATGTGGTCGTCAAATGACCCTGTGTATTGGACCCACCGCTTCGAGAGCACCTCCTGTAGATTCCTCATTCGTAGTCGACAGTGAGGAATCAGGAGGATACACGTTGACATCATCCCCAGGAGGGATTTGAAGAGACGGACTGTCAAGACTTTCTTCGTGGCTACTATAGCAGCTAGTGCAAGGGGCTTGTTCATCCTCTCTCTGGATGGGAAAGCTTTTGCTGACCGTGTGTCCAGGGTTGCACCTAGGAAACTGATGCACTGAGAAGGTTGTAGGACCGATTTTTCCTGATTGAGGGTGAGACCCAAGCAATCGAAAAGCTTTAAACAGGCGTTGGAAGGCCTGGACGTGTCTTCTAAGGATGGAGCCCTGACCTGCCAGTCATTCAGATACGGAAAGACTTGGTGAGGGCACTGTCTGAGATATGCCGCCACCGGGGTACGACATTTCGTGAATATGCGCGGTGCAGACTTGAGCCCGAAGGGCAGAACGCAAAACTGCAAGTGTCTGCCCGCTACTGCAAATCGCAAGTACCTTTTTGTGATTCCTGTGAATCGGGATATGGAAGTAAGCGTCCTGTATGTCCAGGGACGCCCTAAAATCCTGCTGTTACAGTAGTCGCAAGACCTCCTGGATCTTTACCAAGCGAAACAACTGCTTCTTAGGAATTTGTTGAGGGCCCTAAGGTCCAAGATTGGTTTCCACTTCTTGTCTTTTTTCTGGATCAAAAGAAGCAGGAATAAAACCCTTTTCCCTTCTGAGATGGAGGTACTCTCTCTATTGCTCCTGTCTGCAGCATAATCGAGATTTCTCATAGAAGCAGCCGTAGATTTTTGTTATGTCCGCTGTCCTTTACCTTGAAAGGACGACCTCCCAAAAGAGGATTGCTTGTTTTGCTGTTGTTGGCGCCGTTGGTATTGCGGTCTACTCTGGCCCGAACGGCAGGAAGACTTGTATTAATAATTTCCTCTGTAGGAAGACTGTCCTCTTCCTCTATTCTACTAAAGGACTGATCCTTATACTGAAGAGTGCCCAAAGCTCTTGCAGGGTCAGCTTTGTCAATGTTTTGTTCCAAATAGTAACTGGTTAACATATGGCATGTCCAAAATCTTTGTTTGCACCTCAGGACGGAAAGAGGTTGCCTTTAGCCTTCCTTGGAGCCGCAAGACTGCTGCTCCAGCCAACTGGCAGAACCCTGTCATAGCGATATCCATCGCGCAGTCTATAGTTTCTGACGCCGATGCTTCACCATCTAGCAGAATCCTCTTTACTACCTCAGTGGATGAACCTGGCAATTCCGACAGCTATGGGGCTATGTGTGCCCACAATTGCTTATGATAACGTCCCAAGAGTGCTAGGGCGTTCGCGGCCTTTACCGTCATTGCCGATATTGAGGAAAACCTGTTCCCAATGTAGTCCACTCTTCTTACCTCCTTATCAGGAGGAAGCGACAGAGGGGCCGAAGGATTCCTGGAGGTCTTCTGGGCCGCCTGTGTCAACACTGAGTCCGGCTTAGTATGTCCTGTTAAACACGCCGGCGCTGTATCTGGCGCCCTATACTTCTTATCCAACTGAGGGATCACTGGTGATACAGAGGAGGGGTTCTGCATGACCCTTACCCCTCTGACTATAAGCAATCGATAATCGGTATTGACCTTACTGCCTTCTTGAGAGGTTCTGTGAAGTCATACAAGAAGCAGACCTGTTCTTGAGAGACCATTGAGATCTTAAAAGGTTGAGCAGCCCTCTCTACCACATTATAAGATTCCAGAATTGTCAGAATTTCCCTCGTCGACGAGTCCGTCGACGAGATCGGCGTCATAGACTATGCCGTCGTAGACGAGCAGTCATAGACGAGGCCGCCGTAGGCGATGCCATAGACGATCCGTTGTAGACGAGGCCGTCGACGACGAGCCATCGTAGATGAGGCCATCGTAGACGAGGCCATCGTAGACGAGGCCATCGTAGACGAGGCCATCGTAGACGAGGCCATCGTAGACGAGGCCATCGTAGACGAGGCCATCGTAGAAGAGGCCATGGTAGACGAGGCCATGGTAGACGAGGCCATGGTAGACGAGGCCATGGTAGACGAGGCCATGGTAGACTAGGCCATCGTCGACACCGTAGACAGGCCGTCGTAGACGAGCAGTCATAGACAAGGCCGTCGATGACGATGCCGTCGTAGATGAGCCATCGAAGACGAGCCGTCGTAGATGAGGCCATCGTAGACGAGGCCATCGTAGCCATAGACAGGCCGTCGTAGACGAGCAGTCATAGACGAGGCCGTCGTCGACGACGCAGTCGTAGACGAGCCATCGTAGACAAGCCATCGAAGATGAGGCCATCATAGACAAGCCATCGTAGATGAGGCCATCATAGAGAAGCCATCGTAGATGAGGCCATCATAGACAAGCCATCGTAGATGAGGCCATCATAGACAAGCCATCGTAGACGAGGTCATCGCCGACGCCGTAAACAGGCCGTCATAGATGAGCCATTGTAGATGAGCCGTCATAGATGAGCCATTGTAGATGAGCCGTCGTAGACGAGCCATCGTCGACGAGCCGCCGTAGACAAGCCATCGTCGACGAGCCATCGTCGACGGGCCATCGTAGACGAGACATTGTAGATGAGCCATTGTAGATGAGCCATCGTAGACGAGGCCATCGTAGACGAGGCCATCGTAGACGAGGCCATCGTAGACGAGGCGTAGAAGAGTCCATCATAGATGAGGCCGTCGTAGATGAGGCCGTCGTCGACGAGCCATCGTCGACGAGCCATCGTAGACGAGCCCTCGTAGACGAGCCCTCGTAGACGAGCCCTCGTAGACGAGCCATCGTAGACGAGCCGTCGTAGACGAGCCGCCGTAGACGAGCCATCGTAGACGAGCCATCGTAGACGAGCCATCGTAGACGAGGCCATCGTAGACGAGGCCATCGTAGACGAGGCCATCGTAGACGAGGCCATCGTAGACGAGGCCATCGTAGACGAGGCCATCGTAGACGAGGCCATCGTAGACGAGGCCATCGTAGACGAGGCCATCGTAGACGAAGAGGCTGTAATAGGCAATGATGATGATTTTTTCGTCGACGATCCTGTTGACGATGTTGGCTTCTTAGTCTTTACCTCAGGAGGTATAGAAGACGCCTTCCTGAAGGGTCTTATGACCAGAGGAGGTGATTTTGACGGCTCAGAAGTCGTCTTTTTTACATGATTTTTCTCCCAAAAGCAAGTCCTGTACTCTCCTTTACCACAGAGTGAGGAGATTTTTAAGAACTGCGCCCAGAAGACCCATGGGTGATCTTTTTGAGGGCCTTCTCAGGATTTTCCCCTGAGGAATGAGTCTGAGGAGATTCTCTTCTGAGGTCTCCTAGACGTTGAGGATAACGCCTCATCACGGACACTGGAGAAAATGAAAAACCTCCTTTCTGGTCTTAGTGTTTGACACCATATTAAAAATCGCCCTTCACGACCTCTCAAAAACTTACTTGAGAAAGTGAGACATACCTTGCAGTCTTTGGCCTGTGGTATAGAAAGTAAATGCGGTCCGTGTGAGGATCAAAGCAGAGCAACCTCTAGAAACAAGTTGCACAGGCTCTTAAAAAATCTTTTCTTCTCCTTACCAGACGTTCTTTAGAGAATGTATTTGAAGATAATCCATAGTAGAAAAGAATCCTTGACAACAAAGTCATTTAATGAAGTGAAAAAACACAGAATCTGAGCAGAGCTCAGAGGAGACTCCCTTAGCACAACGTGCGGTAGAAAATCTGAGGGACTGAGGCTCCTGCAGGGAAGGTTCTAGAGGGAGGTGATAGCTGATTGGCTGGCTCTAAGAGTTTGGTCCATTTTGCATAAGGACAAGGATAGGCTACTAAGGTGAGGCCCTTAGGCCTATTTTTCTTTATGTATGTCTATAGGACATTACTTTTCTATATACCGGAGGCTCCCGTCTCGACGACGGGGAATGATTCAGGCATGTGAATCTATGAAAGACACCCCTAATACTGGATAAGCCCTGTTCCCTATTAGGAGCATAGACACTCCCCAACAATAGTTGCCTACCATCCAGTTTCCCATGATGAATACGCAACAACCATTTATATCTCTTTTAGTCTCCACAGCCTCAAACGGTGTGCCTGTAATCCAACTGCTGCACCGTGGACAAAGGAAGAGAATGTAGTAGCAAACTGCTGCCCTCTACACTTTATGTGTAGCTTGAGGGATTCAGCTGTGGAGAGGTGGTTCTCCAGTAAATAAACTATGTAGGGCTTTCTAGCAGCTGAACTGAGACTGAATACAATGACGTTTCTGAGCCGAGCCCATTTCCCTGACATTCCATGTTAAGATTTTAAAGGCATTTGCAACGGTTGACCTACAAAGAGCGAGTGGAAAACATATCTAGGAAAGCTTCCCACCCAACCTCCCAAATCTCGTAATACAGGAATGCACAATGTATGACAGAAGGAGAAAAACCAACAATCCAACCCCAATGCTCGGTCCAGTGAGGAACATTTGTTCAACCAAAAGAGCAAACGTATTTCACCTGTGCTTAAACTGGAGAAACTGCTCTGGGGGTCGGCCAGTCAGACCGACAGTGCTGGACAACCCATAGCAATGTTGTAATGAAACACAACTTACACTCTCACAGGGTACCACAGGAGACAAGCCCACATAGATTTACAGCATACCATATCAAATACTTTATGTACGTTTGAGGTGGCGAGGAAGATCGTGGCTGCCATCTGAACCTCTACGGTAAGGTACAGGACATCAGGGTCGGAGATGGTAGCGCAAGTAAGAGTATATCACAATGTCTGACGTTTGCGGACATTGGGAAAAAGGGCAATGCTTATATTAGAATCAGAGTCAGAGGGTGCGCTGCTAGATGAGCTTGTTGGGGGCAGGTAGGATTGCCTAGTCGAAGTCAACGTAGCTATTACTGTACTTCAGTCTTCCAACATCTGTTGATGAGAGGGGAAGGGTATGTGTGAAGGCATGCAAGGACTCCCATGCTAGCAACATTAAGGGGGCCACTGTGAAGGTCTATACAACGATTACAGGGGATGGGGAGCAACGGGTATTTGGGTAATGTGGCTACAACCAGTCACATACAGTCAAAGAACAGAGTTTGCTGGTCATGTGCTACTATCATGCACACTGGAAACATTAGGGCATATGTTAGACCCTCTGATCGGAGCTGTATCTTTGCAGCAAGAAGAGAAGCATGTTTGCATTGAACTGCTATGGTGTAGTGGGGAAATAGGACCACATTAGAGTTATCACAGACAATCAGAGCATTTTCTCTGGCCTTTTGCAGGACAGGGTCTCGATCTTTGTAGTTTAGGATACAGGCCCCAATAGGCCTGGGTGGCACCCCTGGTGGCGGACGGCATGTGGGTACCGTGTGTTCTCTCTCCATGGTTAAGAAGGCCGAGAGTCCCTGAGAGGCCACCCTGGGCTTTTAGCCAGTTCTCAATAAACAGTGTGGCATTGGGTCACTCCGTATCCTCGGGCAGTCCAATATTTTGACATGGTTACATCACGCTGGATCCGCCGCATACTCCGTCCTGTCAGGTAGGAGGCACAGTTGAGAGTGTAGATCTTCCAGTTCAGCTGTATTGGTCGTATGTCGTGGAGTCAGGGTCGCTATTTACATTTCTGTTACTTTGACCCTATCGGATAACTTGAGGTGAGTGCATCCCTGTATTGAGGCACACCATGAGGTTCAAAAGAAGACTCCAACAGAGTTCTTGAGAAAATGTTCAAACTTTTAGTTTTATTCCTCTTGTCGGTTGGTTGATATTTAAAGCATACCAATCGGTTCAAAGATGCTTCATTTTTAAGCGTATTTATACATTAGCAGATTCATGGGTTCCACTCCAATGCATTTCGGGCGAAATGGCCCTTTGTCAAGGAGTATCTACAAAACGAAGAAGATATAATAGAAATGAGGTATAGGCAATAGGGTGATAGGGTAGTTCATGCTTGGGTTAAAGGTGATGTTCGGTCGTAGTGCCGGTGGTGAACACTGTCAATAAACCGTAGTGAGAGGTGTGCCCAACTAAATAGTGCTTTTAATCAAAGCGAAAGTGTTCAAATGGATGGCTAGACTTAGAGGGCTGTGAGTGGGAAAGAGTGCTAAACGTGTGTACGATAAGAACAGGGGGAGTATGATGGGTTTTTTTTAAATCGAAAAAGAAGAGTGCTCGTGAGCCGGTATCTAAGGTCAAAGTGACGGTTATAGGGGGTGGTATCTTCGTTTTGTAGATACTCCTTGACAAAGGGCCATTTCGCCCGAAATGCATTGGAGTGGAAGCTATGAATGATGCACTCACCTTGTCGTGTGCACTCTTTTCCAATATATTCATAGCGTCATCGGACGGAGACGCCACCTGGGAGAGCACCCAACCTTTTTGAAATATCTGCTTTAAACTTGGTTAACCATTTAACCTCCACCTGCTGCTGAGCACCTTCTGTATTCTAGTTGGATAACTTGAGGTGTCATCGCGGAGAAGGCCCAAGTCCATCATCAATGTAGTGTTCTATGGCAGCCCTTGAGTCTCGGAATTCCTGCAGTATTACATTGAGTTTGTCTGGAGCAGGGCCCAGTTCTGGAGGTGGATGTAATCCACTCCTGTGCGAGCCGGCAGAATGTGAATGTCTAGATTGGGAACTTCTGCAGCTTGGTGTCAGGGCCGGTCTCACAGCCTTGGTGCAACGCATTGCTGCTTAGCTCTGTTTGGGTAAGTAGCATACAGGGCACAGGTAGGGAACAATATCCAGGGACAAGCAATATACTACAGAGAGTGTCAGTCAGCCAGTATCTTGTGGCTTGATTACAAAAAACACCTGTGCAAATCAAATCACTTTTGTCCCAGTGCCTTGTGCACAAAGCTTCAATGCAAATTATTTTTCCAGACACTCCTTCTCAATCCAAAGGAATCATGTAGTGTTGACAAAATACTTTATTTCTTTTTAAAATCAAGTGCTTCACAGCCAACGCGCGTTTCGCCCTTTCCGGGCTTCCTCGAGGAAGGTTTCCAATGATCTTCGCACTATATGTTTCTTAACGTTTGTCACAATACACCACTCTAAAAGTACGATTCGTCTGGTTATTAAATCCAACGTTTCCAAAAAACAAGATAGTAGATTTAGTCCTTTCAAATTTGTCACTCAGGAGCCATGATAAGTTTCATCCGCAAACGCCGTGCGCTCAACCGACACACATGTGCAACACCAGGAGTTCCCTGTTAAGGAGTCACCAAGGGATATTCCGGGAGAGCTGTTGCGCTCCAACAGTGTGTTTTGAGCAAGGTACAGGTTCCGGCAAAAGGTGGAGGAAGAGGCTATGTTGTGGACCCGTTGTTGTTTAACTCAGTCGACAGGCGATGGAGGCTTTGAGTGGGGAGTAGGAGAGTGCAAGAGTGAATTAGGACATAGGTGGGGAAACAAGGCAATATGGCAGTCCTGGAGTGGTGTGAAGGCGCTAAAGTGCCCCTGTGATGAGGCGATGCTCCCCGGCATCTCAGGCCCGGGGTCACCGATTAGGTCAACCCCCAGCGCAATGCCCAGGCCCTTGCTCTGCCCTTAAAAGTCGGCTCCATAGGGGTAAGGAGGTGAAAGGCATGAACATGTCAAGACCCCAGAGCCAACCCGCTGTGGCCTGGCAATATTGACAGCGATGTGCAAAAAAAACAAGCATTTGCAATGCAACAGGTCTCGCATTTACATTAATTTGAGTTATTGGAATTGTAAATGACAATGCCTTTTATTTATGTTTTGGTTTTTGAAACATAAATAAAATGCATCGTCATTTACAATGCCAATAGCTTAAACTTGCGTAAATGCGAGACCTATTGCATTGCAAATGATTGTTTTTGGACTTGGCCCTTTTTGGCAGGTTCACCCCTGAAATTTTTGCCTTTTCTGTGACGTGATATTGGTGGTTTTTGGCCTCTGCGCACTTTAGCACTGTGGCCCTGTGTAAACTGTGTGCGCTCTCTGAGTGCGTGTGGTGAAATTGGCCTGCCCACCCATAGGAATGTATGGGGGATATGTGTGTCCATGGTAATTCCTGATATGAGAGGGGTGCAGGGGCGAGTTTAGTATGTATGAACTCGTGAGAATAAATGTTGCGCAATGGTGTGCGCAGATGTATGGTGACTAGTGGAGAAATGCCACTTTTAAGAAGTGGGCATTTCTGTGTGCTGTGTGTCTGCCTGCCTGATGTGAATTGCATGTCTGGCTTGTGATTGACAGGTGCTGGATGATGTGGGTGGCTCCAGGAGCCAGGATGAGTCTGCCCAGTGGTGAATAGGGAGATCTGCATGTAGATGGGAGGGAGGAGTTGCACCTGGGACCGGAATAGGACTGTGCCTTCACTCCACAATGCCGGCTCCGCCCCCTATGGTGCGTCTAATCCCTGAGCCCCCACCTGACAAAGGACAAATGGAGCTGAGCAAAACAAAGTGCTCCAAAGCTTCCCATAACCAGTTGCATCTGGTTCCCCCATGCCCTGCACCTTTACACAAAGGGATTTGGTAATATAAATATAGGGGTTGTGTCCCCATGAGATTGTTCAATGTTCCTGGCAGAGGGGGGCTTGCTGCTGGTGGGGCCCAGGAGGGAACGCCATAGGGGCTGCCTCGCTGCTGGATGACCCTGTGTGCTGGCCCCTGGGCCCTGCATTGCCCCTCGATGCCTAAAGGACTATTGGGACCTTTTTCTTTACTTTCTTTATCCCTGGGGACTTTGTGTTTTACCTCAAGCGCTTGTGAGCGCTTTACTTTTGTTTCCTAGGAGCTCCTTTCATAGCGCTGTGCTCTCTGCAGCTGAGGAGCACTTCTGTCCCTTTTAGAGGGAATCCCCAGCGTAGGGATTACCCCGCCTGGTAGCCTGTTGCGGGTGCCCACCCCGCTTATTTCTTTATTTACGGGTGGGTGCCCACCCCGCATTCTTTGTGAGCTTTGCGGGTGCCCACCCCGCTTTGGTATATGTAATTAGACGGATTCCCCGTCCTGCCTTTAAAAATACAGCGGGTGCCCACCCCGCTGTTGCAGCGCCAGTGAGCCGGTGAGTAGGGGCTCCTCCGTTTTGATGCCAACGAGGCACCAGCTAGAGGGATAGTTCCTGAGCGACCCCGCTTGGCAGAGGGCCGCTCCAACATTGGCCATGTGTGTTGGCCATGGGGCTCCAACATGAGGGCACAGAGGTGCCCAGGCCCCATAGCCGCATTTCTCCCAGCTGCCCCTCTCGCAGAGGGCAGCTGCAACTCGTGGGTATGCTTATTTAAAGCGCCAGTGCGCTCCGCATTTTGGGGGCATGGTTGTTGAGAGATCCCCAGTATGGCCATGAGGGCACAGTCGTGCCAGGGCCTCTTCCCAGGAACCTCAGCTGCACCGCACCAGCGCGGGCAGCTGCAACGTTTTACATTGATTCAAAGGGCACAAGGAGTGTCCAGGCCGCATTTTACTAATTACAGCTGCCCAGCAAGTAGTGGGCAGCTGCACTGTTTAGGCTATTATTTCTTCCAGGGCATGTTGAGTTAGGAGTGAGATGCACTCCTTTGCCCTTGACATTCACAGCTGCGCAGCACTTAGTGCCCGCTGCAACGTTTAGGTTTGCGCAATGGCGCACCTGGACTTCTGCTGCATTTGCAGCGCGCCCTGACATTTTGAACACAGGGCATTTGAGCCCCCTTTCTGAGATGGCCAGTTGGCCAGGGAGACTATTAGGTTTGTAGGGCACCAGGCCCTGATGTGATTTATAGGGTGCTAGGAAATGTAATGTATGTAGTATGATTTACGCACTCTGTGTTATACCTCTAAATGTGTTTTTTATGATTATGAGGTTGTTTTGCATATTATGGTTTATGCTAGTGAGATTATGTTTCACTGTGATTTATGCCTCTAATGTGAGTTATGCTTAGGTTAGGATCTAATATGTTTAGACTTGAGAGGATTGCATAATGTGTTTATGCTGGTGAGGTTGGCGCAGAATGTAATTCGCGCCTGATGTGATACTGTGCTTAATGTAGTTTATGTTACAGGCTGATGCTAAGTACAGTGATTACCATTGGTTACTGGTTGTACGTTTATGATGTCTTTTACTATTACTAAGTTCGCTTTGTGATGGTTCTGACAGTGGTCCAGTTGGCCCTGTCAGGTGTATATAATCCCTTGTAGATATGACCCAGTGCCAGGTGGCACCATGTAGATTATGTGTTTACTATTCTAATGTGTTTTGAGAATACAAAGGCTATTTTTGATATAACCTTGTGTGGAGTTCCTTTTGTGGTGTGCCTAGCATGTTGTTGCTGTGTGTGTTGCGCAAATGCTTTACACATCGCCACCGGGATAAGCCCGACTGCTTGTGCCACGCTACCAAGAGGGCGAGCAGGGGTTATCTTTGGCGTGTAACTCCCTTGCCCTGACTAGAGATGTGGTCTCTGCCTGGCTTTGGCGCAAGCCTTAGCCAACCAGAGATCCCATTTCTAACACTTTGTTTTTATTGCAGTGCAGTAATGTAACAGGTAAAGCAGCTGACTTTGGAACTGAATTGAAAGCCTCACTGAGAGCATGCTTCGGTTCTGCAGTTGAGATCTTTTTAACACAGTGTTTTTGAGCTTGTAATGTGTCTCCCTCAGGCAAAGCTTACGTATTGGCATGGCAGTGAGATAAGCATCCTTCGGGGAGATTAAAAGCGGTTTAAAAGGAGACCGGTGTGATAATGACTGAGCCCGGGTACGAAAGCTATGGCGTAGACATGCAAAATTATATAAGTTTGAAAATTTAAGGAAAACAGAGCAAACGGCTTAAAAATCAGGAAGCAGGAGGCATAGACAGATTGTCGCTGTGTTTGTCTGTTTTCTACGAAAGCATCATGGATGGGGTCTAGTTGAATAACTGAGATTTAGAGCTATAGACGCCACCCTGAATGGCAATATTTTATAGTGTTGGATGTGCGAGGATGCCTGTGTTAATACTGAGGGCACCACACAGGGCCTGATGGGGTGAGCAGCCTGAGACAGCACTGACGGGATGCAAACTTTATGCACACAGAGGTGGGGTGGTAGACTGGGGATACGGAGTACGTGGAAGTTAGGATGTCCTGCACTTACTTGTAGCTGTGGAATGCAGCAGCAGCCCTGCTACAGTCCCTATGTGCTGTGCGCAGAGCAGCAGTAGGCAGAGCCTCAGGCTGCAGCTTGTTTACACAGGATGCTGGCGGGGGGGGGGGCCACGCCACCCATTGAATCTTAAGAATGTAGCAACAAGAACAATTAAGGAGCAAGTGGAACTCAGCAGCCACTGCCCCTCTGTAGTAAGAGCTACAGGGGAAGCAACCAAGGGAGGAGTTGCATGTCGCTGTGGAGAAATAAAGCTGTGTTTTGAAGCACAGCTCTCAGGTCTATCCCTTAAATGTAAAGTAAAAGTGGGGCTGTTGATAAATAAATAAAGGCGCGTGCTGCTGTGGGAGGGGCGTGCTTTTGAGGCAATCCAATAAACAGCACTCCAAGCAGACGACCGCAAAGTGAAAGCGGCACGGTTATTAAATAAATAAAGACTCGGCGATTCTGTTTTTGAGGTGGGAGGGGTCTGCTTTGGAGGAAAAACAAGAAATAATTTTGAAGTACATGAGCGCTGTTAATACATAAATGAAGGATCACTGCCATGCTGTGTCGGGATGTGGGGGGTCTGCAAGCAGCGCTGTTATTAAATAAATGAAGGCGCTCAACCATGCTGTGTCGGAGGTGGGCAGGGACTGCTTTGGACGAAAGGCAAGAAACAATTTTGAAGCACACGAGCACCATTAATAAATAACAAGCGCTAAAACACAAGCGCGGCCCCGCGGACGCTAAAGTTAACTATTAACTGAGAGGGGGAGCAGGAGGTGAGCCTGCGAGTGGTGTGCACGCCTGGAAGAGCGACAGCTAAATGCACTGAGATGAAAGCCAGATGGCGCCTGTGCGCGTTACTGTGGCGTAACCGAAGCTTTAGGCCACAAGCAAACGAGTGTGGTGAGCTTTTTGAATCCCACTTACTAAAAGTCTCGCCAGAGCAGCTCATGAGCCGACTCAGGCGAAACCTAATAAAAAGGTTTTAAGTCACCTGATGCTGGGACTTGAAATGTGCCCATTGCACAGCGGTATCTGCCCTAGACCACAATTCTCTGTCGTGGGCAATAGTGTTGGGGTGCAAAGTGGGTTGGAAGGGTGGTCGCAGAAGACCAGATCGTGCAGCGGTATTTGAAAGGAGAGAATCCCCAAGGTCTGGCTCGCCATAGGGTCATCTTTCCAGGAGATCCGAGGAGAGGGCCAGCAGGCAACTGTATGTGCACAGGCCCTGGGTGAAACCATAGTCAGTGCCATCCCGCTCCAGCATACCGGACCTCTAGATCAGCCTGGGGTTCCCAGATATCGGCTGCCCCACCACCTGGAGTAATCACCTTGTCAGTCGGGAGGGAAGACAGTGCATTTTGGGTCCAGAGGCCAGGTGAAACCCCAGGGGGCACTCACTTCAATCCGTGGGGTGGGGATCAGTGCTTTGGAGTAGGAGAGTGGGCCGCTGCAGTCCCACATGGGGAAGGCCATGATGTCAGCCTCGCTGGGGGCCCTTTTTCATGGCATTCTGCGACTATATTGCACTTTTTTTCGGCGACAAGGTAGCTGTTGTGGGTGGAGGTGGTACTTGCCAATTTCTTCATTGTATTCTGGTGCAGTTTAGGGTGGTGATGGCAGCGGATAATTAAGTTTCCCAGAGCAATCGCAGGAGCTGTAATGGAGTCAGCACGCCATCTTCAGAGGCTTGCCCCCCACCCCGAATTTCACCAGTTATAGTTATTACATGTAACTATAACTTGTGCCTCAAAGTAACTATAACACATTGATAAGAACACTATGCACAGTGGGGCTGTGAGTTATAGTTACTTTAGGGCACAAGTTATGGTTGCTGCCAAACACTGGAACAAACTCCCTCAACACCTCCCTCCAGGAGTTCAGAAAGAAACTGAAAACCTGGCTATTCAACAGATATCCCGCAGCACCCCCTCTAGCGCTTGGATACTCTAAAGGTGATAAACAGAGCTTTACAAATCCTATTTTATGGTTAGGTGACATAATTGTAACTGGCTAATTTCAGTGGTTTTGTGTGTCCAAAGAGGTATGTCTTAACTGACATTTTCACCTAACTATAGTCTCTAACTTTTGGTTTGTTCACTGAAAAACCAAAGGTTATAGGGACGTTAAAGTTAAGCTCAAATTTCACTCGCACAAAACCAGTGAAAGTCAGCAGTTATTGTTACCTGAGCTAACTATAACTTCCACTTCCACAATGCACTGCTTATGACCTCACATATTATATCATTCATGAAATGTTCATTGGCATCACTGATGACATCATC
This sequence comes from Lissotriton helveticus, assembly GCF_964261635.1. NCBI lineage: Eukaryota > Metazoa > Chordata > Amphibia > Caudata > Salamandridae > Lissotriton > Lissotriton helveticus. The sequence goes on from NC_136065.1 coordinate 1,045,273,256, forward strand.
CACAGAACCACACACACCCACACACCCACTCCTACATCCATACCACTCACATGTGTACTCCATCAACCATATAGACACTCGCACAACCAATCAATTGAACAAACGCCCACTCAAGCAGCCACTCAGTCACCTGTACAGCCACTTACACACACAGGCACACACCCATACAGCCCCTCAGTCACTTTGTCACTGATACAGCCACTCAAATATCCACTCACAGACCCATACTGCCACTCACTCACCCATTCAGCGCCCACTCACCCATTCAGCCACTCACACACCAATGCAGCCTGTCACACAGCCACACCCATAGTTACTCGCACACCCATTTATTCACCCATACAGTTACTCTCACACCCATTTATTCACCCATACAGGTACTCTCGCACCCACTCACACACCTATACAGCCACTGCGACATCCACTCACACAGGAATACATAGTCACGCAGCCACTCACATAATATATGTTAGAAATAATCTTGCTTCTTAGTAGTACACAGAGTATAGTAATGTAACTATTGTAGTACCTTAGTATATATGTTTAACACTCAAATGTTTAGTAAACACTCACATCTCTGGATAATGTCATGAGTAAGGTCATAAGCAGTAAATGTAAATGTGGGTGTACTTGTAAAGCGCACTACGACTCCAAGGAGTATCTAGGCGCTGAAGACCGCTGGGGAACCCGTCCTGGTTTTCCCTGTGAGATGGTCCCTTTCTGGGAGTCTCCAAGGTGAAACCAGGCATCCCCGGCGTCTGTGGGGGGCCGTTGTAGAGATGAGGCAAGCTTAATGCCCAGAGTTGCCGAGTGTGTTCCCAGGTTAGAGTAGGCACCGAGGCGAGAATTATTGAGTCCGTTTTGACCCTGGTCCACGACCCTGCCGCGTCGGGAATTGAACCCTGGTCCCGGGCCGTTCTCTGCTTACGGGTCTTCCGCCTCTAACCAGTGAGCCACACCACTCCACAGTGCCTTGCGGGGCGTAAGTTATAGGTAGCCCAGGTAACTAGAACTGCTGAATTTCACTGGTTTTGTACGAGTGGAATCTGAGCCTAACTATAACGCCCCGGTAACCTTTTGTTTTTTTAGTGAATTTTAAAGTTGTTTTTCAATTCGATTTCCTAAGCATGACATCCCTGCAACCTTTTTTTTTTCCAGTGAATTTCTAGGGTTTAACATTATGTAAGATGCTCATCACAATGAACGGTGGGGGGGGGGGGGTTGTTTGGATGCAGGGTCTGGCATTGTGTTGTCCCACTCAAACTTGTTGCTTGCGCCCCCCCTACTTGCAATCCATTGTCCAAGTCCATGCCCCTGTTCCCTCGTTAAACCCTGTGTGGCAGCTGTTCTGCCACTGCCCTTCCCACCTGCCCTGAACGGTTAGCTTGCTGTCCCATCTACCTTCTCCCTACCCTCCGTTGTCTGAGTCGATGCACCAGCCGCCTCCCTCCTGACCTGCATGGTCCAATGTGCTGCCACTGCCCTCCATTTAGCTTGATGTCCCCCGACAACTCTTCCTGCTCTCCATTGCTCAATTCTATGCCGCAGCATTGCTCTTCTGCTTTGCCTCTTTGATTAGCTCGCTGCCCCTTCTCTCCTTCACCTTGCCGTCCAATGTCTGTGTGCAGGTCCCTGGTCACCTACTTTTTGCCCACCATGTTCCATGGACCTGCCACTGCCGCCTTCTTTCTACTCTGAGTGTTCTGCCGAGGTGCCAATTCCCCTCCCACCTGCCTAGCATAGTCAGATGGCTGCCACCTGTCCCTGCTACCTCCACCCAGCCTGTCCGAGTTCCATGCCCCTATCTCCTCCCGCCTGTGCTCCATGGTTCATTTTGCTGCCACTCCCTTCTACCCTTCAAGCTCTGTTGTTTTTAAGCTGCTCCTCCGGCCTGCCTTGCGTGATCTGTTGTGAAGCCCCTTCCCCCGCCGTCTCTTGTCTGTGTCCAGCATCCAACTCTTCCTCCTGTCCTCCATGGTCCTTTGTGCATGCCCTGCCCCCTCCCTCTTGCCCACCATGGCTGTTGTGCTGCCACTAACACTCCCTCTAGCCATGCATGGTCTTCTGTGTTGTTGAAAAACTCCATCATAATCCATAGAAACAAATCTTGAGGAAATTCTTTTATATCCTACAGATATACTGGGAGGTAGAAAAATCTCTTAAGATAAACCTCACCCACCAGGGTTTCCCCTTAGTGGCATGCTTGATCACTGGGTTCTTCCCGTTCCGCTGCGGAACGGGCATGCTGCGACCAATGAATACGTGGGAGCACCGATAGTATCACGACTAATACTGATGAAAGAATAATCCTGATGAAAAAATAGAGGTGGTGGTGGGGTGGGTTGTATAGAAGGACTTAAAAAAATCTGACTAGTAGATAAAACGCGGTTTATTTGTACCTCTACCCTGTATGGTTAAAAAGTGGGGGTGAAAAAGAAAACCCAAGGGATTTCACTGGTTTCAAGCCCTACCCCAAGGCTTTTCTATAGGACCAAGGGTATATACTCCCTAATGCCACCCCTGTAAATCGTGAAGTTCATTGCATGCCAATCAGAGAAATATGCATAAACTACAGGTGAGAATCTACATCTTCGGAGCCAAGGGTGGAAGCATTCCCTGAACGAGAGAGCAACTTTGATGAAAGTGTGACTACAAGAGACCCTCTTTTCCCCGTTTTGAACTCATGACACCAGAATTAGGCTTTCCAAATATTCAAGTATTAACATTGATTAGGTACTGTATGTTTTAGATTATCTACAGGTAGTAGATACCCTTGGTCCTGAAGAAAAGCCATGGGGTAGGGCTTAAAACTTGTTGACCAGTGAAACCCTGAGACATCTTCCCTATGGGTTTCCTTTTTGCTCCCGTTTTTTAGCCATACCGGGTAGAGGTGCCAATAAACAGCGTTTTACCGACTAACCAAGAATTTTTAAATCCTTCACTACAACCCCCCCCAAGCATGCCACCAAGAGGAAACCCTGGCGGGTGAGGGTTAGCTAAAGAAATTTTGCAACATCCCAGTATATCTGTAGGGTATAAAAGAATTTCCTCAAGATTTTGTCTCTATAGATTATGACCGAGTGACTCTGTTTTTTAGCATTACTTTTTAGAGGGAGAGTCCCTTCGTTTTCTTTCCTCTGTCTCCCTTAGTGTTGTTTTTCATGGTCTTAGTTTTGCCATAGCCCCTCCCACCTGCCCGGTGTGGTCAGCTTGCTGCTCCTGACCCCCTCCAACCTTTGCCACATTATCTGTGTATGCCATTATAGTCTCACTGTGGCCCTCCATGGTGTGTTGTGCTTCCAGTGCCCATTCTGCCTGCCCTTCTTGATCAGCTTGCTGCTCCTGCCCTGACTCTTTCACCCCTTCTGTTTTCCAATGTGCAGACCCCTAGCCCCTCCCTCCTGCTTTGTCTGGTCCGCTGGCATGCCCCTCCACTTCCATCCTGCCCTTCATGGTCCGTTATGCTGCAACTGTCCCTCCGGTCTGTCCAGTATGGTCAGCTCGATGCCCTTGCCTCTTTCCCTTCAGCTCAGTGTTGTCCATGTGCATGGCCCTGTCCCCTCCCTATTGCTTTCCATGGTCTGATGTGCTGCACAGCAGTCCTGCTTGCCCTGTGTGGTGTATTGTGCTGCTGCGATCCCGGACTCCTGCCCTGTAAGGTCAGTTTGGTGCCCCTGCCCACCCCCTCCAGCCCTCTGTTATCAGAGTTTTTTTTTTTTTTTTTGCAGAGTTTTATATAGCGCGAACTAGACCCGAACCGAATCAGGTATCAGAGCGCTTGACATATTTTCCAGTTACGTTAAATTTTTTTACATTTCCAGTTACTTTCATTTTAGGCACGGGGAGATTAAGTGATTTGCCCAGAATCACAGGAGGTTTTGGCGTCGTTACCGAGACTCGAACCCAGATCCCCAGGTCCGAGGTCGAGCGCCCTAGCCGTTAGGCCAACTCCTCTCCCAGTGTTCATGTCCCTGCTCCATTCCTCCTGCCATCCATGATCCAATGTACCATAGTTGCCAACGTTTTGACCTTGGTAAGATGGAGATTTTGAAGAGAAAATAACCCTGGGGAATTGATTTTCCTCATTGACATACATTGAAAAAGAGGACATTTTAAGCAGGAGACACATAAAATAAAGCCCCTTTGGGCTTGAAAACATTAGGAGTCTCCTAACTGAATCAGGTCTGTTGGCATGCATGGTTGTAGTGCCACTGCCTCTTCCTTCTGCTCTCAATAGTCTGTTATATTGCCAAAACCTCTTTTGTCTGTCCCGCATGGTTGGCTTGTTGCCCCACCCCCTTCCCTGCCCTCCATGGTCCGTTGTGCTGCCTCTGCCCTTCCCTCTGCCTAGCGTGGTCAACTTGTTGCCTCTGCACCCTCCTCCCTGCCTTCAATTATCAAATCTGTGTCCCTGACCTCGGCCTCCCAGCAGTATTCTAATGAACAACTAGACTAACATTCTATATTTATTACAAAAGTGTGGCACGCCTGACGCCATCTTGATGTTATAAAAACAGTAATACCTAAAGCATTTCATTTAGAAAGAAAAATGTAAAACCTGGGGGTCTTATTCCCATAGAAATTATGGTTAGTGCTCTAAAAAACTAAAATAAGGACATATTTTCTGCATTCCCAAATAGTGACAAAGCACTTTTAAATTATTTGCTATGTTTTTTTTTTTTTATCCAGTTGATCACTTCATTATATGTTACACTTCGGGGCGAGGATGTGGAGTTATGGCTGGAGATTCAGACTTTGCAACTGGGGAACCGGGTTTGAGTGCCAGCGTCAGCTCGACATCCTGTGATTCTGGGCAAATCCCTTAATCTCCCCATGCCTAAAACCAAAATAAATATGTCCTGTGTAATGTAACTGATGCTCAAGTAAAGCACCCCAATACCTTTGGGTCAAGTCTGTGCTATATAAAGCTGTAAAAAAAACAACACAAAAAACTACGTGTTTTGCACTTTTCTCTTGTTGGACTATACTTGGGCTATATTTTGGTGATGTCTGTGCTACATTTGGGCTCTTTTCTCTCTGGTGGCCATCTTGCACGATTATTTGTTATGAAGCGCCCTACATTTTCTGCAGTATCCTCAGTAGAAAATACTTTGTTTTCCACTTCGATTCCATCAAGATGGCATTCAGATGTGCCACACTTTTGGCAAAAATTCAGAATGTTAGCACTCTAGTGGCTCATTAGTATATTGTATTAAAGCTGCTGATCACAGGGAGTACACTGACAGTCTGCTGCTGGTGTTGAAAGTGTATGTTTCAGTCTGCATACAGAATGTTTTAATGAAATAGATGAGAAAGATAATGGAGAACTCACTTAAAATGTGTCCTAATTTTTCTTTCTACAGCGCTAACCATACTTTCTATGACCTTGTGGGAGAGGTGTGGCGCCGCGGCCAGGGCGACTGACGCTGGAATCTGGGGATCAGGGTTCGATCCCCGGCTCCGGCGGCAGGTTAGCCCAGCACCATGCGACTCTGGGCAGTAGCTCGCTTAATCTTCCCGACGGCCCCCAGCGCCTAGAGACCCTTACGGGTGATTGTGCGCTTTACAAATGTGGACTTGACTTTACTTTACTTTACTATGAACCCCCTTGTTGTGTTCCTTTCTAAATTAAATGTTTTATGTTTTACCAGTTTGATTCAATCAAGATGGCTTCAGGTATGCCATACTTTTGTCATAAGTAAGACTGTTAATGCTCTAATTGTTCTTTAGAACACTCTGGGAGGCTGCAGTAGAACACAAGGGAATCAACTGACAGGGTGCTCCTGTTGGAAGTACATGTTTTACTGAGAATGTCAACTTCATTCTCAAATGGCTTGTGGACTTGACTTTACTTTACTTTAAAATGAACCCCCTTGTTGTGTTCCTTTCTAAATTAAATGTTTTATGTTTTACCAGTTTGATTCAATCAAGATGGCTTAAGGTATGCCATACTTTTGTCATAAGTAAGACTGTTAATGCTCTAATTGTTCTTTAGAACACTCTGGGAGGCTGCAGTAGAACACAAGGGAATCAACTGACAGGGTGCTCCTGTTGGAAGTACATGTTTTACTGAGAATGTCAACTTCATTCTCAAATGGCTGAGAAAGATATTTGAATTTACAGAAAACATGCTCTTATTTTAGCTTTTGCACCACCTTCCATAACCTCTATGGGAAAACCATGAGGAAAATGTTTTCTCTCAAACATGATTCATGAAATCCCAGCAGAAGGCTTTTTCACAAGATAAAATCACCTTAGAACACACTACAAATCCTAAAATCCGTATGGTACCATCAATAAACGATTTATATTGTAACTAAAATCTGTTATCACCATTTATACATTCTCCTTTTTGTGATCCTCAAAACCTACCATTCACTGCAATGCATTTCAATGGAATGCTAACATGTATATTGGTCCCAAGATTGCTGCCAGCACTTCTTGGTTGAAGTGCAGACTGCCAATCAAATCTCACCATGAGATCTGTGCTTAGGCTCTGCCCAAATAACAAAAAGATTGCTTTCTAAACCAAGACCTACCTTTCTGTCAAATGTGGTGTAATTCCATTCTGCAGTTCGGGCTGTAGTTGTGTTCAAAATCCCTATGAGAATTGACATGGAAAAGACACTTTTTTTTATCCCCCTTTTTTCCCTTTTACTCAGCTCCCCGCTTGATGGATCAGCCTGAAACTTTCCATGCAAAACAAGACACAGAAGCACACTTATTTTGGAACAATTTGTGAAGACTTGTCAAACGGCAGCAAAGTTATAGGCAAGTCAAAAAATGATTTTCCTATGGAAAATAGGTCCTGACTAACTACCTACTGGTGATATATTCACTGAAAAAACAAAGGTTCAAGCAAGGTCATCAATGATGTAATTTGAGATGTCATCAATGATGTCACAGAATATGTCATGAGTGATGTAATATGTGAAGTCATAAGTAGTGCATGGCAGGGGAACAAGTTACTATGTCTGGTGAATTGTTTTGTTTTTTATTTTTAGATTAAAACATTAACGTTGTCACTGACTTATTCATCTAACTATAACGTCACTTTAACCTTTGGTTCTTTCAGTGACTTTCTATGGGTTCTTTTTTCCAACGCAATGTAGTATTTCATCACCATACATAAAGCCAACCCTCCCTCTGAGCATGGCCTTTGGTTGTGCCAAACCGGTAATTGACCCAGGTTCTGCAACAAACCTCCCCACAGGCAGCCAACCCCACCTAGAATAATTTAATAGTATTATTTTTAAACGAAAGACCGATCATTAAAAGAAGCATTAAAGTGTGGAGTTTTAACAGTTAAATAGATGCACAACAACTCTTTCAGATCATTTTAGATCGTACAGCTTTGTTGCATTTGAGTTCAAAGAAAAGTGTCAGTCCAAGGTAAGAGAGATAGATGCAATTAATTAAGCTTTCATTTAATTTTGACATTCTGGCTCATTGACCATCTTGGTAAGACTAATGTTAGGTCTAGACCCAAGCCAGGGAACATCTGTAAAGAAGACCTTTGATCCATCACTCTCGTGGAACAAATTGAATAATCATTTGCAGACTCGAATAGCTACACTTGAGACGAGTTTGTACTACTATGGTTAAGAGAAATCATATAGGGTGAAAAAGGCACCTCAGAGATATGTCATTGAAAATCTCACATAGGAGGATAAAGAGCTTTATTTTACCTACTAAGCTGCTACAACATAAGGTATTGCAATGGAGACATGACAGTCTTTTTGTGGGTTTGAATGCACAAGGCAGTTCTTTGATCACACTTTGGTCTAATTGACTGAAAATGTATCAATAAATAGTACTTTTATATACAATGTTATACAAAACCCTTATGTAGAATGAAAGTAAATAGTAAAAACATCAGCACAAAGATTCCTATCTCAATAAAAACATTTAAGGGAATGATTAAGATGATTGAAAATAATATGCAAGATCGTGTGTGCAGGCAAATTAATTACAAGACACTGCACAGGGTATTGTAACCACTAACGATATTTAAAGACCCACGACATAGGTGGCCACACTCACAAAGGTATTTTGTACTGTGAATGTAGGTTTATTGCTGAAAATAACTCACTTACACAGAAATCCACAAAAGAGTTCTAGGTAGGCATAAATAGATTTACAACAACCGATTCCAACGCCATGAGTGTGAAGGGATCTGCAATTGTAAATTTCATGTACACAGTGGGATATGGGAGTTATAAGGTGTGGTCTTGTCTACTAAGTTTGCAAACGCTCACAAACATGTACACTTGTCCGCATTCATGAAGTTCCAATCTGACCCCATCCCACCATTGAAATAGACGGAAAGTTACTCCAGCAAAGGGGTAGAGTAACGCCACTTTCCCAAAGGGAAGGGAATAGATCTTTGTTGGGGCTGTAGGAGGGCTTTCTCCTGGGGGAAGAAGGATTTCTCCATGGAGAGAAAAAAGAAATGTGCTGAACTGTATGCAATGTAGATTTCTGCACGGGGCAAAAAGAGCCTGCGGGTGAGGTCAATTCATATACCCAGTGGCACACCTTGAAATCTGCTCTGGCACAGCTTTCCATGCCTACCCTGGCAATATTTCTGAATTGGAAAAAAATATGAATACAAGTACTCTAAGATGGAGATCACCACTCATAATTTTGAATTATTTTCGTAAATCGAAGTGTGGTGTTACTACATTTTCATCTCATTTTTAGGTTTCGCCCTGGGCGTTGCAACTGCGTAGCAGTTGCTCCGCACACGGCGAAATCTCATGATCCTACATATGGGGCTTTGGTTCCGCCTCTGTCTCCCATTGGCTAGCTCCATAAATGGAGGCTAGCCATTGGGAGACCGAGGCTGTCAATCACGCTTCCCGTGAAAACGCGATTCGGGGGCGTTTCTCGGTCTTTTTTTAAGCCCCGCCCCTTTGTCCTGGGCCGCGCTGTCATTGGCTGCCGGCCCGGGACACCCCCGTGACGTCATTCCCCGGGCCGCGCTGTGATTGGCTGGCTGGCCCGGGACCTGACTTGTTTCTGTAAGCCTCGACCTCTGTAAATATTTTGCTTGTATCTGGTCATTTTAAACCATCTGTAATGTCCTTGAAACTAAATATTTTTTATTGTAAAAAGTTTTAGCACATTTGGGTAAAGTCCGCTCTCTATAAAAATGCATAGAAATAAATAAATTTCTAATCCATCCTTCAGGGTAGTGCCATTTACCGTCCCTCTCTCCAGTGCCCCCTCTTCTCTCGAGCCCCCACCCAGAGTCACATTCCCTTCAAGCCCCTCCCTTTACTAGGGTCCACTCCAGTCTCTCTCCCTCACCCAGTCACCCCCTCCCTCTGAGATCCCCTCCCAGGGTCTTTTCACACGCCACACTCGGGGTAACATTCCTCCACAAGAGTCACTTCGATTACGGTCACATTATTTCACAGCCTTACCCCGGGTGACATCTCAGCCTCGAGGCCAACCCCCTTCCCACCCCTTGCTCGCGTGTCCTCCCTCCCAGGTGGTCACTTGCACTGCTCTGCACGACACCCTATTTTGAGGGTACGCCTCTGCCTTCTGGTCACCTTCCTCCCGCAGGCGGCCTGGCTATCCCCTCCTCAAGCGTCGCTTGCTTTCCAATCCCGTTATGGCGACACTGCAGCTCCACCTTCCACAGCGTGTATGTATCCCTTGATGCACACCTTCGGCAGCATGTCAAGTAGTGCTCCGAAGCCCGTGGCGCTATAGAAGCTACGCATGTCATGATCGAGCAGTGCTTTAAAGCCAAGAAGAGCTCTTTAATAAGTACACTTCGATAGTTAGACCAAGAGACTATCTATCTTTTCATTCCTATCACAACACGTACCCTTGACATTATTGTTGCGTGCTAACTGGACCCCTTACACGTGCAGACACATTTGTTGTTATGTCTAGTGTGCTTTCACCAGCTAGCGCCGTGCATCACACAAAGATACACATACAATAGGTACGATTCTTATTTTCACAGACAGGACAGTGAGTGAAGAAGTGCACTTAGGCAATGGCGCCCGCTAATGTGCAATACATGCTCACTGCATTCAATCTATAGACATCTCTATTTATATAATTTACCTGGTGTTGCTTATGCACACGCTCTTGCCAGAAGTAGAACTGCCAACTCACATTGTGCCACCGTGTGTCTCACGATTTCGGGCCCCTTCACACGGTCAACCGCCAAGGAGCTGAGATCGGTGTCAGGCAGGTCAAGCTGGAATTCACGGCAAAGAGTGGATTTCCAGCTCGTCTTTTGAGGCTGCAAGCAGACAGTGTGCATTAAGGGGTGTGAAAATAACCCATGACATCACCAGCAACCTTTTGCTCTAGTTGTTTTGGTGGAAGGAGGAGGTTAATGAGGGCAGGGGACAGGAGCAAGAGGTCCTCTCGGGAGGTTAGGGGCACAAAGCCCCGCCCCTTCCAAGGCCACGCCCCCTCCCCATAGGACCGATTGTGTTCTCAGGTTGGCAAGTCTGCAGTCGCATGCACACACTAAGTGAGCTCCTCTATCATGCAGTTGCTCATTCCCTGTATGTGATGGACAGCTCCTCAAGCCCATGGGGGTCAAAAAGGGGCCCTCCACCCTGCCCCTGAACGCCCCCACCCACTTTTCAATGCCCCCACCCAGCGTCGGAATGCCACTCTACCGAGCCCCTGAATGCGGGGGGCATTTGATAGGGGACCAAACCCCTGAATGCTACTCCACCCAGCCCCTGAATGCCCCCATCCAGCCCCTCCACCCAGCCCCTCAATGCCCCTCAACACAGACAGTGAATGCCCCCCACCCAACCCCTGAATGCTAATCCACCCAGACCCTGAATGCGCCTCCATCCAGCCCCTGAATGTCTCTCTATCCAGCCCCTGACTGCCCCTCCACACATCCCCTGAATGCTCTCCACTCAGTCCCTGAATGCCCCTCCACCCAGCCCCTGAATGCCCCTCCACAGCACGCCTCACCTGCGGCCTGCACAGCCTCCTCAGGCTGTGCTATCATGCATACCACTGTCGCTTGGGGAGGCGGTTGCGTTACACGTGTACCTGTAGCCTCCTAAACACACGCCCTCTCCCCCACACACACAGTGGCAGCTTATCTGATTCGGGGTGTTTTTGTTCTGTCTGACAAAAGTTAGTTCGCGAGTTCTTATTTAGTGGAAGTGAGTTGCAATTACATTAAGTGGTGTCGGGAACTCTAAAACTGCTATTCTTTGGGGAAGTTTTTAATAATCGTGCATCAGCGAAGCGTCCTACAATGTCATTGTTTACTATTTAGCTGTATACTCCCGTCGTGTTTTTTTTTTTTGGCTCGGTGAATAGGACACCACTGTCCAACGCGAAACATGACCGTGACAACTCAGCCCAAATACGTAGGCCACACCACTTGTGAGCGGCAACGTGCTTTTGAAGAGGGAGTGGTGGTGTGGTTGTGTCAGAGGTGGGGCAGGGTAGACCATTGTTTATGATCGGACCATTGGAATTATGCAGGTTTGAGTAAACTATGTGGCAAGAAAAGGCAAATAAGGCGGCACGTTTTTTAATGGCATTACCTCATTTTGTCATACTGTAAACTTGTAAGTGTCTGGGCACTGGTTGCACCTCATTAGAACCAGTTGAACACACACACACACATAGCAAGCAGTAAGCAACTGAAATGTGTCTATTTTTGCAAAGAGCATCCAGCCTGCAGCAAAACTTGTTTCTGTTTTTTTTAGTAACTTTTGAACCGTTTGCCCTAGAAACAAACCTGCAGGTTTTAACAAAAAGAGTTTATGCAGCAGATGATTATGTGACAAATGCGGCAGATTTATATAGTTATGCCATAATCTCTGCACAATCCTATAATTCCAGTGGCCATGTTTATAATATACAATTTGAACATCTCACAATGGTAGTTTATCGTGTGACATTTACTACACACAGTGGATTCAATCATTCAAGTCATGCATGTCATTTGATTTTTAAAGGCTAAATTGTGTAAGTGATTATAAGTAGGCATTGCTTAGCTTGAATTATTAACTCCTTCACCTCAGCTCTCCATCTTAAGTTACGGCAATGTAGGAGCGATCATTCACTCTTGATTGGTAAAAGTTTTCTTTCGTACCGCAATAAAGTCTCACCATAAATATAGCGTTGTTTAGGCTTTTTTTCCTGGCCTTTAGTTGACCCTTTAAAATAAGTCGAACAACACTTGGTGGGTACTTTTTGAGACCACTATACGAACTTGGGACCCATTTTATTTTCCCCCATAATACCGGATCACCGACCTTTAATACTTTACTAATTGTCATTCCAATTTCCTGAACTACTGGCATTTTATGGCTAGTATACTTCCCAACATCTTACTGTAGAACGAAATGGGCTTATTTCTCCATGTGGTGTAATAACTGTGTGAAGGTCGTTCGAGGTTAGTGCCAGATAATAGCAAACAACGTTTCACTGTTATCTACAGTGTTAGGCTGAGATCAGGCTTTATTTATTTACTTCATGGTTTAGTGCTCTGTCCCGGAGAACCAGGACTTTTTTTCCATTATACTCTGTTCATTGCTGGTGGGTTTTTGTGTTTTTTATGCTCCATGCACTGGCTGGAAGTCACGCCATGCACCAGAGCTGTGCTCAGGCTCCTGAGATCCACAGCGCCTCACACATCTGGGAGCACTACGAGGGGTGTGCTGCTCCTCTGAGAATGTGGCGGACCCTCACAAAGCCATAGCTGGGGGTGTGTGTGTGTGTTTACAAACTCTCGAAGACTTTGTCACACTCATTGCTGCCACTTCATGTAGTTGTAAATTCTTTAATGAATGTGGGAAAGTGCCAGAACCCAGCCGTGTTTTCAGAGGGTCCACGTGAAGGGATTTCCACGCAAGGAAAATGTTTTGCAGGTTAAAAAAAAAAGTGGCATAACATAGGTGCCCATATGATGGTGGATTTTCCCCTTTGTGTACCATCCATTGCTGCATAATTAGATGTGAGCGGCCTGTGCTACCTGCAGGTCGCCCAGGAGCAAACCTGTCTGTGTTCAGCATCTAATAATTGAGTAAAACACGCAAACAATAGATGTATGCTTATTTAAGCATGGTTTGGCTTTTATTTGCTTATTTAAGCATGGTTTGTCTTTTATTTGTTTATTTAAACATGGTGTAGCTTTTATTTGCTTATTTAAGCATGATTTGGCTTTTTTCTTTTTTTAAGAGGAGTCCCCACTCTGCTTCAATGTTGAACCTGCTCAGTGCTCCTGATGTGATGAAACAGTTCTCAGGAGTAGTGCCACACTGTGTGTGAGAGACTCCACCACCAATCCCTCTGCCTGGAAGCTTATTTACCTTCGTGTTTTTTATTTCCGGTTTGTTCCCTCATGGGATATACTTCCATGTGGTTGGAAGGCAGTGGGGGGGGGGGGGGTGACTGGCCGGTGCAGGATTTCACAACATATTCTGATATCCCTGGATGTGCAGGGGTTCGTCAGTGTGGGGAAACTCCTCTGAAACACTGTGAATCAATTGCTATGATGCTTTTTCTACTCGGGTACAATAAGTGTAAACAGGCCGCCAGGCAATGGTAGGAAATCTGCTGTTGAGTCTGCCTTTTTTGTGCGGTCACCCCAGATTTTTCACCTTTATCGTGCTCCTATGGGTGCTGATCTAATCACTGTGTCCATTTTGTGACACTGTTGTTCAGTGCCACTGTGCGCGTTCTCTGGTTCTAAAATGGTACGGTCAAAATTGCTTTCACCCCATTGGTGTATTTAACTTTCCCATAAGGTCATGGTAGGTGGTGCAGAAAATACACAAATGGCTCTGGGTGTGTGTGTGTGTGTGGCTCTGGGTGTGTGTGGCTCTGGGTGGGTGTGTGTGTGTGTCTCTGTGTGTGTGTGGCTGGCTCTGGGTGTGTGTGTGTGTGTGTGTGGCTGGCTCTGGGTGTGTGTGTGTGGCTGGCTCTGTGTGTGTTTGTGTGGCTGTGTGTGTGTGTGTGGTAGTAATTGCTGTCAGCTGAGCTCGTCCGTAGGGTACAATAGGTCTCACATTTGCGAGAAATTAAGCTAATGGCAATGTAAATGACAATGCTATTTATTTTTCTGTTTTCAAAACCAACACAAATACAAATTTTGTCATTTACAATGCCAATAGCTCAAACTTTTCCAAAGGCGAAACCATTGCATTGTAAATGCTTGTTTCACTATGCCAGAAGGAATCTATGAGTGGCAGTTATAAACTGGATTTCTAGCTCACCACATTTTTGGGTTTGATTTTAAGCTCTACAAACCATCACACTGGCATACATTTTGTTTGAGAGATGCATTGTAATGGTTGTTTCTGCAATAGTCTAACGTTTACATATACATTTATGGGAGTCTTGAATGGTCAATGAAGTTGGATTAAAACCTTTCCCCAGCAAGCTATTCAAGGTCTTGATCTATGTTTTCATGTATTAACGGTTGTATCACACGATTTTTAAATTTTGTATTAGCCTCATTTCGGATCACTTGTTTGGGATTACCCTAATTTTATCTTGCATTACCATTATTTTGACATGGTAAGCACCTACATTTATTTCTGGATGTTTATTTTGTTTTTATAATTTCCAAAATTTTTCTTAACCGTTTAACTGTTACTGGATTTAATTTATGTTTTTAATATTTAAGTGTAGAATAAGATTTATATAGCGCTAAAAGTCGAGTTGGAAATAGTGACACTAAACCCAAAAAGGGTATCAAGGCGCTAGAACCTGAGAAATACCAAGAGCAAGAATAATCATAGCCAGTTCGTAGAGTTAGAGGAGAAAAGCAGAGCCAAATTCCTAAGGAACTAACACGAAGAAGGAAACAGCCACGTTTTCAGCAATTTGCGAAAGATGGACAGTGAAGGTTGGGTGGCCAGTTCAGGCGGGAGCGAGTTCCAAAGCCTAGGAACAAGCCAAGAAAAAGCTCTACCGCCCCACCTCGCTTTGCTGATTCTCGGCACCTCCAGCATATTCCTTGAGGCAGATCGAAGAGCTCGGTTTGGAGTATAGGTCTTCAACAGGCCCTTAACCCCTTTTGGACCTGATCCAAAAAAAACACTGTGAGCAAGACACAGAACTTTAAATGAAATTCTTGCCTGTACAGGCAACCAATGCAGTTCTTTTCTTGCTGCCGTCGCTGATGAACGTCTCGGGAGATTCAAGACTAATCGCGAGGCAGCATTTTGGATAACCTGGAGTTTATATATCTCCTTCTGGTTAATCCCACAGTAGAGGGCGTTACAATAATCAATCCTGGATAGCACCAGGGCGACCATCGATTGTTTGCGCGCCTCGGGAGATAAGAACGGGGCTATCTTCCTCAGAGTGCGGATAATAGAACAGCAGGTACTGACCGTTCTATTTACCTGTCGGTCAAAAGATAAGGTGGAATCAATAATGACGCCCAAATTCTTTACGAATTTTGCCGGCCGAGGGCATTCGCCCAGAGCTGTGGGCCACCATTCCTCGTTCCACAGATCCTGGTTCTTACCTATTACCAACACCTCCGTTTTCTCACCGTTAAGCTTGAGATAGTTTCTTACCATCCAGGAAGCAACCCTCTCCATACAGGCCTTGAATTTAGCCGCACCGTCTTTCCCTGACTGATTTGCCGAGACAATAATCTGTGTGTCATCAGCGTACGATAACACCTGATAGCCACAGTCCCTTATAATTTTGGCCAGGGGGGTCACATAAACGTTGAACAGCACTGGACTTAGCGCTGAGCCCTGTGGAACTCCACATTGTACTGCCATAGTGGGGGACATAAACTCACCCAGCTTCACTTTTTGTTTTCTCGAGTGCAAAAAGGAGGAGAGGAGTTTCAGAGCACTGCCTCCTACCCCTATCCCCCTCAGCCTCTCCACTAGGATAGAGGGGGACAGGGTATCAAAAGCTGCTGTTAGATCCAGCATAACCAACAGCGTGGTTTGGCCCTTATCCACCTCAGTTCTAATGCTATTTACTACCACCGTAAGGGCGGTTTCCGTACTAAGAGATGCACGGAAACCATGCTGAGATGGGTCCAGGCAGTTTTCTTTTTCCAGAAACGCTGTCAAGTGCCGATTTAAGTGCACTTCCAGCATTTTTGCCGGGGCTGGTAGTAGCGAAATCGGCCTAAAATTTTTTAGCACCTCTGGATTTAAGGAGGGCTTCTTTAACAGTGGCTTAACCAGGGCAAGCTTCCACAGCTGGGGAAAAACCCCCTCTGTAATGGCACCATTTAAGATGTCAAGAAGTGATGGCAATAAGGTGGCTCTGCAAGACTTTAAAAATTCTCAGCGGGCAGGGGTCTAAGGGAGAGCAAGATTTGATGGAATCAAGAATAGAATTTGCTTCCTCTAGGGATAACAACGGAAAATTCACAAAAGAGGAAATAGGGCTAGGGGCCTCAGTTGTCTCTATACAGTTGAGATGTGGGGACGCTGTATCATAGTCCACTTCATTGTTCATCCTCTGGTTATAAATGTCCAGTGCTGTATGAATATCAGCTATCTTGGTCGAGAAGAAGTCAGCAATATTATTGCACAACAGTTGTGATTCCCTCACCGAAGAAGCTGACTTCGGGACCGATAGGGAATTAATGATTTGAAAGAGCTCCCTAGCTGATTTTGACCCAGTTGTAATTTTAATAAAGTGATTCCTTTTTTCCTCAATTATTGCTTTTTTATAGTCCTTTAATGAGAGTTTGTGTTGTGACTTCTCAAACTCATTCGGCCTGGCTAGCCATGCCCTCTCCTTTTGTCTACATCTCTGTCTAAGTCCTCTGAGTCGTTCAGAGTACCAGGGGGCCGAGGGAGATTTTCTGGCCGTATAACGTTTTTTAAGCGGTGCCAAAATATCTAATGCGCTTTCCAGTCCGTTTGACCAGTATTGCGCCGCAAAGTCTGAGCCGGATTCTAGACAGGAATCGCTTATAGGAAGAAGCAATGATAGCGTGTCGTTATTGACATTTCGATAATTTCTCACAACCTCCCAGGGATTATTGTTATTATTAGCCGGATCAGCAATCGTGGCCCTATTCACAATGAAAGGGACAGCGTAGTGGTCAGACCACGTGAGAGGAATAGGAGGCAGTGTAGTCAGCCTGTCGTCATTCGTAAAGATGCCATCAAGTGTATGGTTGGCTAAGTGAGTCGAACCCACCACCAATTGTTTGAAGTCATATACCTTCAGACCTTCGACAAGGGAGATGGTATCAGTATCCTCAACTTTATCAAGATGAATGTTAAAATCACCTAAAATGGTGAAGCATGCTTTATTTAAGAATGGTTCTAGTAATTTAATCAAATCACTGGCAAATGAAGACCGAGGGCCAGGAGGTCTATAACACAGAATGCCAGAGAAAGATGTAGATGCATTAAGCTGTATAGAGAAATATAGGGCTTCCACTTTATCAGTCGGGGATGAGAGGGGGTCTATACGACAAATATACTCCTCTTTACAGAGAATCCCGAGTCCCCCTCCTCTCCGTTTCTCCCGATCAAACCTGGCAAGGGCATATCCTTCAGGGATAGCATCCACCAGGTCTGGACCCGAGCTTTCAGATCCCCAGGTCTCAGTGATAAAGACCCATGGAGGGTTTCTGGCAAGCACAAATTCCCTAAAGGCTAAGCTATTCTTAACAAGGGACCTCGCATTTATTAGAAAGCCCGCTTTCACCAGAGCAGAGGGATCAGCCGTTTCTGAGCTTGTCCAGGAGTTTATTTCAAGGGAGCATATGGGAGTAGTATCAGCCTCCGGAACATCCCTGCAGTCGCAGGGAGTACTGCACAGAGCCTGAGTATGGTGACAGGGACGAAAATAGGGTTTAAGAGATAGCAGCTTAGATCGAGAGTATAACTCCTCTCCACAGGAGATGGGAAACCGCGGAGCAGCGAGTCTGGCTCTAGGCGCCTCCTTGGCGCTGACGGGCGCAGACGGGCTGAACTCTGGCGTAACTCCGGCGGGTATCCGGCGATCCCGCTGCGCGTGCCCGCTGCGCGTCAACATGGCCGTGCAAGCAAATGGGGCAGAACAGTTAAAAACAAGGAAAAAGGTAAAATACTTAAATTATACCACCAAAAACGGGATGTTTTAAAAACGCTGTATAGCGCGCAGAAATTCAGCGTGCACACTCTACATGCAGCTCGTGCATCCGGTCATTCAGGAAAGGGCTGGGCGAGTGATTTGTCCAGTTAATATAGAGGACAGTATTCCTAGGGAAGACTAGCCCTACACCCAAGATGGCGCCGCCCGGCGTCCCTCTCACCCCCCAAGATGGTCTCCAACAATGTGAATATCGGGAAAGGGACCCGCCAAAGTAGCGGTGGTCAAACCTTTTAACGTGCAAGCAAATGGGGCAGAACAGTTAAAAACAAGGAAAAAGGTAAAATACTTAAATTATACCACCAAAAACGGGATGTTTTAAAAACGCTGTATAGCGCGCAGAAATTCAGCGTGCACACTCTACATGCAGCTCGTGCATCCGGTCATTCAGGAAAACTATACATGCTGGTTGCACTTTATTCCTTCGCCCTTGCCCTGACAGCATCTGCACATCGCACATAGCTGCTCTCTGTACCTGGCCTGCGAGGGAGGGGCTGCTCAGATCAGCACCTGTGAGCGAGCGCCGGAGCGCTATAAAAGATGCCAATGCCTCCCGCAGTGCGGGACGCGCTACCGATTAACTTTGATATTTGGAACTGGTTGCACTTTATTCCTTTGCCCGTGCCCTGCCAGCATCTGTACATCACAATTTAGCTGCTCCCTGGACCTGGCCTGCGATGGAGGGAGGGACTGCTCACACCAGCACCTGTGAGCGAGCGCCGGAGCGCTATAAAAGATGCAAACGACTCCCACAGCGCGGGACGTGAAGGCGGGCCAGTCTTAGCCCGTCCTAGACCGAACTAGGCTGGGCAGGGCCACCTCCCTTAAAAGTACTGTAAGGTCACTATCATTAGGCATCTTTATTATATAAATCTGAGGACTAAGGTTTGAGATGGGTAAACGGATGGCAGGTATTAGTTACTCCCCTGGTTCTTTCAGGTGCGGGAGGGCAGCAATCCCTGATGAATTATCTTACAGGGGCTATGGGGGCAATTGAGGAACAAATTAACTCAGTTGAGGAGTCCCTGACGCAAGGGAGGGTGGGCACGCTGGCTATAACCAGCTGCACAGTTAATCCACATAATGCCTACCCCAACGGTGCACGAGAGGGAATAGTAGCACAGGCTCCCCAGAATGGGTGCGTCCATGAGCCCTCTGGGCATATATATGTTAGTGAGCTAGAATGCTCTAGAAATTCTGAGGCTCAGGAGGAAACCCAAGATTTAATTCATGTAGCGAATAAAAGTAAGAACGTTTTAACAAAGAAAGGGAAGAATGTAGGCAAGCAGGGTAAGATGTTTGAAGACAGCAGGTCTTCATCCACTGAGGTATGTTCAACGAACGCGCTAATTGAGGACCAGTCAACTGAAATTGGTAAAATCATGAGGAAAATAGACGATCTGCATAACTATGTTATTGATGTTTTGACCAAAATAACAGAAAGAGCGGGGTTATTGAAGGTTGTTTGAGTGGTGGTAACAGGGCTACGTATGGTAACAAAAACGTGCAATCTAACATTAGGCCCTGTCCCACAGTAGTCTCAAAACCAGACGAGGGAAACCCTACCCTCCATACTGCACTCCCCAAGAAAGCCCAGTTCTAAACCCTATGGCTAACTGGGCTCCCCATGATACATCCATAGCTGCACCATCTTCCACAAGGTTGCAGGCAAAGCACGAGGATAACCGATATTTAAGAGGTAAGGGATTGAAAGGTTACAGGGCTGGGGGGCTCTCGGCTTGGCCAGTGGAATCTACAGCAAATGTGGGTAATACCTATAGAGAATTACCTCCTGCTGTATCTTCCTATACAGTAATTTTGGCTAATGTCCGGGTTTGCTTACAACAGTATCTGAAACTTGGGAGGCCCTGCGTAATAAATCTCTTTTTTGGCTGGGCGGAAAAATTGGCATAACAGATGCAAATTTAAAATGGTCAGACGGGTCACTTGAGTAGGAAGAGACCATAAACCCCGCCAGGGTGATTGTGTCATATTGACCATTAGTGTCCCACACTTAGTACATGCCATTTTATCAAGGGCAGGGAACTTACATATTGTGCATACTGGAATCAATGTCTTGCCATTAGGATATTTCTATCAGCCACAAGCTGTTAAACAGTACAAAACCCAGGCTTGGGGTCCATATGTAAATGTTAAGAGCAACTATAATTTCCCGGTTCATAACCGCTTCGACATCTTATCTACATTCGAGGACAAAGATTGACCGAGTGTAGTAGGCAAATCAACTGCACATAATGGTAGAGCGGTTGGTCGTGCCCCCATTAACCCTCCAGGTTTTTCTAGGGGTCCTCTACTGGACATGAATATTGTACAATGTCTTTCTGTCCCCAAGGGACCTGAAATACATTTAGATCAAATAGGTCAGGATGTATGTATCAGCAAATCAAATAATAGCACTGATGTGGTAGCGCCACAGAGAACTGTAATAATTACTCCAGGTTCAATGGGACAGGACATCCTCACTAAAGTAATAAATAGTGATACTGATGGGGTTATACCAAACGTCGGATTATGCGAAATATCAGCATGTCAAATACTCTTTTGGAATGTTGCAGGGCTGTCCCTGAAAGTACTTGACCCCCTGTGGCTAACTTTTGTTGAAGGAGACTAATATATTTACAAGAAACCTGGATGGTGAAGAAAATACACATCAGAGGATATCGAACTTTCCACACACCAGCTGTTATTTCGGGCCACGGACGAAACAAGGGTGGCCTATGTATTTATGTATCCAATACAGTGGCGGTGAATAAGTAAAATCTCAAAGTTGAGACAGCTTACTATCAGATGTTAGTACTGTATGTGGAGAAAAAGTATTATGTTGCATTGTTAAATTTTTACAATAATATCCCTAAAGGGCAGATAATCAGTGCACTGATGAATTTACAAAAGGATATCTACAAATTGCAGGATGACCAGTCTAGTGATATGTGTATAATATGGGGAGGGGATATTAACCATCTGTTGTGCCAGCATAGAAGAAAAGGTATCTGTGGCCTAGGTCAAGACAGCCAATGAACATGCACATTTTTCACATAAACAGACGGGGGACCTGTTGAATGAAATTGTTTTCTAGTTTGATCTGGGCTACGCTAATGATTTGTGTATACCATCTGTACCTCATAACCCTACTTTTAATGGTAGAGGTCGCAACTCTATCATTGATTTTATTTTAGTCTCGAATAGACATTCCAGTAAGGTTCGTAGATTTGAAACTCATTCTATTACCATGAGTGACCACTATCCTGTAAGCATGGATTTTGATCTGGTGAGCCCTGTTAGGGGTAAGAAGGCATTGGGAACTCAATATGATTTTAATATTGATCTTGCTAGTATCGATGGGTACTCGTTAAGCTGGTCCAAAGTAGATCCAAACAAATTTACTGAGCAACTAGTAAAGACGTGTATAGAGGACTTTGAAGCATACCTTAGTGAGGTTGTGGGGATGAAGTTGTCTTAAATGCTTTTAATAAAATGACTGTGGAGATCCAGAACTTATTAGCAGCGAAACAAAAACAGAGAAAACAAAAGGTGCAGGGTTGATTTGACCAGGAATGCAGTAAGGCATATATAAACCTAAACAAAGTGTTACATAAAAAGAATAGAAACCGTGAGGAAATAAGACAGGCCAGAATTCTTTATAGGCATACGTTAAAAGATCGGAAGGATCAATTAAGGGCGGATGTGTGGCAGGCTCTGCATGATGCGTGCCTCCGGAGAAATAATAACAGCTTTTGGAAAGCAGTTAATGTGCCCTTTCTAGCCTCTAGCGACATTCCAACTGTAGAAATTGCAATAAGCGAGGATAAATGGGTTCAACATTTCACTATGCTCTATAACGATGATAAATCGGCACACACTGCTCTAGACCCAGAACCCTCTGTTCTAGCCGCGATTGCACAACGTACAGCGTTTCCCTTGGACATATGTTTTTCTGTTGAGGAAGTAACCTGTGCTATTAATGAGAGTGCAGCTGGCAAAGACCCAGGGCCGGATGGAGTTCCTGTGGATGTGTATGTGTATAAAACCAATACTCCGCTCTGGGCTCCATTATTCACTAATATTTTAGATAGATGTTGCCGTCAAGGTTTTATTTCTTCATGGTTTGATGCAATAGTGATCCCGATTTTCAAAAAGGGGGATAGAAATGAACCTATATGTTACCGCCCAATCTCCCTCCTAGAATCTCTTCTCAAAGTGGTAGAGCGGGTTATTTTAAATAAGCTGCAGATATGGGCAGATGAGACAAGCGACTTTTCAAACCTGCAAAATGGGTTTCGATCAGGTCTTGGGACCATTGAGAAGGGATTACATTTAATAAGCAAATATACACAGGCAAAGGAGGGAAAGCTCTTCCTGTCATTCTTAGACCTTAGTTCTGCGTTTGACTATGTGAGACAAAATGCTTTGGAGCATATTGGAGGGGATAGGAGTAGATCTCCCACTAATACTTTTTATGAGAGAATTATACAGAGATGCAGGGGCGAGAGTTCGGTTCGGGAAACACGGTGAATGTTCAGTTAAATTCCCGATAAGAAAAGGAGCGAGGCAAGGCTGTGTGCTTGCTCCTTTTCTTTTCACTTTATGCATCAATGGCCTCGGCCAGTATTTAATAGATTATCAACAGGATTATCCGATTATTAATAATAGCCCAGTTCCAGTTTTACTCTATGCAGATGATGCAGTTTTAATGGTACAGACTTAAATAGGGTTACAAAGAACAGTAACTAATTTTGCTACTTTTATGCAAGATAGGGGTTTAAGTGTGAACACTAGTAAGACGTATATAATGAAATGCGGAAAGAAGACGATTACATTTTGTGATATTTTTATTAAATACAATAAAATTGAATGTACTAATAAATTCTCGTACTTGGGGATGAACTTTGATCGCACGGGGACGTGGTTTGCTGCTGTCCAGGCAAGGAAATTGATGTTCTCCAGAGCCGTAGGTGCTGTGATCTATTTTGCTAGAAAATTAGGTCACAGACCAGTCCCTGAAATATTACAAATTTATAAATCAAAGTGGTTATCGGCAGCTCTGAATGGAGTAGGTATTTGGGGGTTTACGGATGTACAGCCACTACAATTGAGCGAGAATGCATTTATACGATATCTGCTGGCTGTTCCAAGCTCAATTGCTAATTTTATTTGTCATTCTGAGCGTGGTATGTCCTTTATCTCGGATGTGATTAGAATTTACCATATTTTGCTTTGGCATAAGGTCTGGATGTCAAATGAGACCAGTTTTAATCGCGCTATTATTAAGGATTGTTTAAAACTTAATAGGGTTTCCTCCATTCCCTGGCTCCGCTATATTAAACATCTAGCAAGTGAAATCAGCCATCCTGAATATTGAGAAACCTGAGACCATGGCTCTTATCCCAAGAAAGGTATTGAAAGCAGACTGTTTGGTCTATTTACAAGATAAGAGATGGTCCAAAGAAAGTGAAAAAATAACTTATGAATAATCAGTTGATGCCAACATGTTCGGGCATTCAGCCATATTTGGTCCAAGTTCAGGGAAGCTTTGAACGAATGCTTTTGACTCGCTTTTGTTTGGTGATTCTGCATAGACTTATTAGCTACCCAGCTACCAATGATTGGTCAAGAAATGTGGTGCCATGCCCATGTGATGATATATCAAGCCAATCAACTTTGCACACTGTCCTATTTAGTAAATTTTATTCAGTTCCAAGGAAAAGGTTCATAATTGCTATCTTAAAATTTTTAGACTTAAGACAATGTCGTATAGCATACTCAAAGATACAACCTTTGGATAACTAAACGTTCACGTAGTCCATTGCCTTATTTTTAAAAAGTGTCATTAGGTTCAGGAATTCAATGTGAAATCGACCTAGGCTGATGGTGTTATGCCAGATTTATACAAACTCTATGCTGGACAACTATGTGTATCGGGGAATCTGTTTTTTAATGGATTCTGTGTTTGTTTTTTAGTTTTCTATGTACTATAATTGAATGTGTACATTTTAGCTGTACTTTTATGATTTATTTATAAATTGAATAAAGCTATCTTTGAGTTGAAGTTTGTTTTGTTTTTATAATTTTCTACAGTTTCCTTAACCATTTAAGTGTTAATTGATTTAATTTATGTGTTCCTTTAATATTTAAGTGTAAATTCTACATTTGTTTCTAACTTTACCTTCACTTTATGCATACATAAAAACGTTTTAAAATTGTTCTTTAGTATTCTTTTTAAATGTGGGGAACGCCCAATCACCTTTATATGGTTTAATATATATTATATATACACACATTGCCCTAACCCTAATACCCTACTTATATACTTCTGCATATGATGTTCTTATACATGTATTTTCAATTCAATGTGCATTGCATTCACTTTTGAATTTTTTTTAATTGCTGTGTGTTCATTGGTGTTAGTTTTATTAGGGCTAAACCTGTTTTTTTGGTAAATGTATTTATGCATATATCTACTCATAATACCCTTCCTATATAATTATCTGTCCAATGTTTGGGCATCCAAAATAATGGTAATCTGGAATTGTACTAAATTCATGTCTAAGATCCATAAATAAGGAAGGATGACATTTTAGATACAAAATTGGGGAGTTACATTGTATAAATACATATCACCTTTTGTTCCGTGTTAGCCTGAAATTAAAAGATGATAGCATTTCTTTTGGAGTTGCACTGCTTCCAAGTGACACAAATGGCAGAATGTTAAAAAAACGAACTAAAAATAAAAGCAAATATAACTTGTGTAGGAATGACCACACCCATCGCAACAACAATCTTAAATCATTCATGTGTACACAATAGCATTCACATAGCACAAGTTAGTCGGCCTCCACATGTCAACTTCTAGTTATTCATATTATGAAGGAACAAATTCAGCAATCCTGTTTATTCCAAAGTAAGGACATTCCCAGGAGCACAAGGTAGCTTTCACCCTACTCCGCGAGTTTGAACCGTGAATATCCCTTAGAGCATAGAAAACAATAACCAAGAGCTGGGGGTAATGGCCACTGCCTAGTCCAGTCCAACACCCCAAACTAGATGACTAACCAAACATTACCACAAAATCAATGGCAATTTTGAAGGAGCTCCAGACTTTTCTGTCTGGTTTTAACATGTGTGTCACAATAACCAAAGGAGGAGTTCCCATGCGCCTGACCAGTGGAGGCCAGTGAATTTTGAAAAGTAGAGGGGCGTTCCATTTGCCCCCGCAGACTGTAAATTTGCAGTCATGTGAGGCAGATGGCGAGCACCAAGCCTCTAAGGCAGCTTGACAAACGAGCAAGGCGCACTTGTACTCACCATTTTCAGCCTGATCACTGTTTTTCCCCCAGAGGTGTCTCTTGGTCCCGGCTGCAGCTGGGTGAAGGAAGGAGGGACGTACGAACTCAGCACAGACCGAAGGAAGGAGTACTGGAAATCCCACCTCCTATTCTCATAGGCTGACAAAGGGTCAGCCAGTCTGCGGAGGGGGCAGGATCCTAGAAGGATGTTATGAGCTACGTAATAGATCCAGGTGAGCCAAGAATTTTACCAAAGCCCTGGCAAAACGGATGCTTTAAGTAGTGCCAGCTTGCCCTCACCACGGTCTCAGACGCACACTGCACATGCAGGAATTGGACGGCATTGAAGTTGTCCACCTCACATGCGCAGCGTGTGTTTGTATACTGCTGTGCTGCACTGCTACCAGACTGTACAGTATAAGTGATGCAGCCTCAGACCAGTCCAATCTCCTTCTCCTTCGTCGGAGACTGGTGGTGCTCCACCCCGTACACCCTCATGCAGGAACCGCCACTGCGCCTGACCACTAAAAGCAGTGATCTTGCAGAAATCTGCTTTCCGCGCACCCGCTCTTATGATTTCTGATTACCCTTGTTCTAACCTTCGCACTTCTTATTGGGATCTAGTGGACCCACCATGCAGGTGAGCCCTCCGTTTTCACTGAGCCGGGCTCTCGAGGCTCCTTTGATATAGATATAGTTCCAGAGGTTAATCAACTGAAAAACAAAAAGGATGGAAATACAACACACAAGTTTTGTTAACAGAAATCCATGACTGTAAAGGCGAGGCATACTAGAGTTTTACTTAAACAACTGGCAAATCATCTTGCAGATCATTATTATAAAAAGACCTTCTAAAATAAGGAAGACATTAACAAATAAGGGACAGGTATTTTTATTGATAAATATAGATATATACATGGGCAGATTTTCATAAATCCTGAATACATCCATTACAAAATGATTTCATAATATAGTTGGTTTTTCCTCTTCTCAGATGCAAACAGCATTATTTAATTGTACTTGCATAGCACCGCCTGTCTTTGTCAATGAGACCCTCCAGTTGATCCAAATTTAGTAATCATTGTGGCTCCCTTAACATTTTTAATTTTAAAATGTCCCTAAAAAAAACCAGAAATCCCTGAAGATTTGTATAATGTATTAGTTGGGTTCTATTATTGCTTGAGCAAGAGGATAAATCAATTGAAATGTTTACCATCTACAAATTTTATGATGACTGTGTTGCAGTTCAGTTTAAAGACAAGCTACAGTATATAAAGAGCTGGGATCAGTAGTGCTTCATTCGCAACACCTTTTGCAGATAATATTTTGACAGAGTAGAATGGCCCCTCATTTAGTTTTCTTCCATGAATCCAAAATTAGAAACTGAAGTTTCTTCTTCGTGAAAGGTCTGATAGGGTCCCAGAGAGTCTTTACTATCAAGTTCCATAAGTTACTATTGATCATTTATAATTGGTGCCCATTTTGGCATCACTGTCCAGAGATTCAGTAACAGGGAAATATGCCAGGTTGCACCGTAACTGGCTTACTACTTCACTTTACTATATGCCTTCCGCTGGCACATTACTGACAAAGATGGATGGATTTCACAACCAGGTAAGAATGCAAATATTATGATTTTTTGTTTGATGCCAATTTAAAAAACATCATAATTTAATTACTATGCTTCAAAGGAAGTCAAAATATTGCAGAACAAGTGTTTTTACTTGTTACGGTGGTAAATTAGTGCACCATAGGACGTAAGAAAAAAAGGCTATTCGCACATTCTGGATGAAATCTGCATTATACATACTGTACTTCATCTGCATTAAACTGGGACTTTAAAAAAAAAATCACAAAATATAGGTCTAGTATTCCTCAAATATTTACGGATAATCGGATTTATTTAAAAAGGATAGAAGAATAATGGTGTAGGTCATGGCAGTGCAGGGACAACGATTACTGGTGTAATGACAGGTGAACATGTGCTTCCAACAAACTGTGCACAAAAAGAACCAGTGTGAATAGAGATATACAGCAACGTTGAACCTTCTACAATACTAGTTCATCAATTTGTGAGTGAACATCATAGAAAATAGTTTTATCTTCAGTATGCCTAGTACTATACTTCACCTATTATCAGTTTACACCTAAGTTATTGCCTGAAGGTGGGCCACAAAATGCTTCTTAAAGTTTCTGAAAACCACAGCAATGCACCAATCGATACTGCATAGCAGAAGGCGTGCATTTACATCACTGGGACTTTTACCGTGTGCAATCTCCTGATATCTCTTCATTAAGTCTTTCAACTTGATGGATTAGGTCAAATGTGGCAGGCAAAGGAGGAAGGTTTTAAGGTAACAGGAGAAATCCAAAGACTGAAGTATTGGAGTCAATATAAAGGTAAAGGCACTCTTCCGTCGAGTTCTAATTCTCTCCAATACCAAGCTGACTGGACATTTGAAAAGTACAATCCCTAAGGAGGCATCTGGTAGCTGCATAGCTGCACTCTACAGGTCCCTAAAGAGCACACACTTACAGAATGCCGATACCTACTTTGTCCTGAATGAAAGATTGTGTAACCTTCAGGGTGGACACAGACATGCTGCAAATCTAGGTTTGAGTGGGGGAAGACTGTTCATCTTGCAATGCTCACCTTAGATTTAGAACCCAGCACCTTCATCCTCCCATATATGAGGAAAGGGCAGGGAGAGGATAAAAGATGTCTTATGGCCAAGATCAACTCCCACACAAGACTTAGTCCCAAAATATACAAGACAGGCAGCTCCAAAGAGACAGAAACTGTGAAGGAAACAGAGGAAGAGTGAGCGCTCAATTCCGATGAAAGCCTGATTAGGCTATTGACACCGAAGTGAAGTTAAATTGTCTTGCACCTGATGGGAAATAGTGGAAAGTCTGGAAGAGGACCAAGTATGTAGCTCACTGGTCTTTGTAGCAGAAATGGTAGTGACCAGAAAGTCTGTGTTAAAATTAATAACGCAGATAGTATACAAATCCATAGGGTCAAACTTAATCAACGTGACTGCAACATAGATCCCACTGGACGACTTGTATGTTACTGGTGAGACTGTATGGCATGCGACATAAGGCTTCAATGCTTTCTTTGTAAACAGAGAATTACTCTGCTGGCTTGTATCTATAGAAACAGGAGGCCAAAGAGTAGGTTTTACATACAGCAACTACTATTTCTCTGAGGTATTACTGAGAGGGCTTTTTCAGGTTGATAAAAGAACGGACCGGGTTGCCTGTCGTTAGCCTAGTAACTAAATAAAAGTCATTTTATTTTTTTCTGACAGGTTCTTAAAGGTTTCCTGGTTGCAATCAGAATTTCAAAATTTAAGGAGAAGTTCCTCTGGAACTTAACACTAATTTAAGACATCGAAGGAAGCAGTGGAAAAAGCATTTGCTGAGGTACACAAGATGTACAGCATTCTATGGTAACCCCCTCTCCATCTGTTGCGGGTCTGTTGGTTTTGTCGGAGAACCCGGAGGACATGAAGTGGATTTAAATGGTAGAAGGACAAGGAAGAGGGCGTTAAGTGAAAAGGTAAAGCTCTCCTTAACAAGCGGAATACTGGGCATATTGGAGGGACCCCACAGCTCTAGGCTTGGTAGCTTTGATGGTGATAAATGATTTAGCAGTCCTAAGCTGCATTGATACACAAGCTCATCTATAGAAAGGCTGAAAGGACTATCATCGAACAGAATAGTAACTTTCGCCCCCATCTACCGCAAAGGTCAGTGCTGTTAGCGAATGGATAGCTTCACAGCAATAATACCAGTTGCAGTGTCAATTATGCTCTTACACATTAAATTTTTCTTTTGCTCCCTCACTGACCGCAATAAGCAGGAACCTTAGTTCCTCACACTAGTGTCCACTTCCTCATACCAAGTTGAAGTAAGTTCATGCTCAATACAAATACCACAGATCGCCATGATGGGGTTATCCTTTACTTGGTGGAGGGTAAATGAAGCCCATTGTACTTTTTTCCTCCTAGAATCATAGAGCTTCAAGCCTTTGTCCAAAAGAAGAAAAGGAAAGACACCCTGTCGCAACCACCAGCAATTGAGGACTGCCCTTCACACACATTCTTCTATGTGACCTTTTGAGTGTTCTATAAGCTTGGCATCGAATAGGATTTTACCGTTCTGAAATGACCATTTCATGTAGCAGAAGGGATCCTCTAGTTAACTGTCACAACCCCCCATCGACGTATGAAGCTTGCTGTCAATTCTTCAGATTTGAAAGGGGGGGTTTTTCTGTGGTCGGTGAACTTGGCTTAGCAGATTCACAAATTCACATGGGTCATCCACCTAAAGCATAGCGTGGGAGGGGAGGTACACAAGGGAACAAATAAAGTTCTGATTAGTCCAAGTGGATTTTAGGTTTGGATTTAAAGTCATCCATGGACAAGCCCAAGGCGTACAGAGGAGATGACAAGTTACAAACATTTGCTCCAGAAAGGAGCCAAAACCTGTCTCAAAGGCTGCTGAGAAGTCAATGTCTGCACCTACCACGTTGGAGATGCGTCAAAGGAGTCTAAGCGCACCAGTAAGAGAAAGAGATCCCTTGGAGAACCGAAACAGCGGTCAGAATTAACCCGACCAGCAATAGCAATATGTCTGGATGACCAAAGCAGTTTGAATATAGGATAAGAGAAAAGTAATGCAAAACAGGCTCCAGTCAGTGCCAGATGGCGTAAAAAGGAGCTGAAATAGGTGGAAAGATGGGCATGCTTAGGGTTGAAACCACATAACAGCATGCTACCAATCTGGAAGCATGTGTGTCTATCAACAGCTTTACAAAGTAGCTTCCAGCCACATCATTGGGAGGAATGTGCCCCATTAAAAGGGAGTAGGACAGAACCTGGACTTAAGCGTGCAAAAATCTTATATCATATCCTGTATAATTTAAGACTACCTTTTAGAGGACTGCTTGTTAAGGACTCTAAGCAATTTAAGAAATGATTATTACTGTTTATTACCATACACTCCCTCCCCCCTTTCATACTACGTAAAGAAAGAGGAAAACAACCCTGTGGTTGCTTAAAAAAATATACATTTTAAAGCAAAACTACAAACCACGGTGCCCCTGCATCCCTGCGCAGGAAGGCTTCACCATAAAAATCAAGGTACAGGAAAAAAAAGTGGGCATGCACGTTTTTACTTGGAAACGGAATGTTTTAATTGAAGCACATTTTCTATTGTGAAAGGTTGAAAATAAAATGTACTCCTTAGATAATAAGTGACAGTCAACTGGAGTTTTTTTTAAGTACTCTTACTGCACCCACGCCTGTTCCACAAGCAACATGGATCAATAGTTCACAAGCGTGAAGCTAACTCAAAATAGGAAACCTGGAGGCCACCGAACACTATGGGCCTTAATTAGAGAAGGGGCTCTGTCTCCCAAAGCTCATATGCACACATCACTTATCCAGTTATACCTCTCACATTATGTCCTTCATAGTCCTAATTTTACACATTGTTTAATTGCTACGGCAAATTAAGGTCTAAAGGCTTAGCCAATCCTCTCGTGTTCCACTTAATAATCGTGGTAGAGCATCAACTTCTTGTCACCAGACGATCCATTACCCCAAACCAGACATCTCTGGCTTGTTTTTAGGTCCTTTAACCCATGTTCTTGCTTCTACTCGGCACACATTGCTTGTTTTGGGGTGCACTATGGAATGATGGCAATTACTAAAATCTTTTTTTTTGCCTTGTACTATGGGCTCCGGGTTAAATGCTTCTTTCTCAATCCTGCAGTTGTTCAAAGTGTTTATACGTAAATTGACAAAATCTTGGGACATTTTAGTTCCGTCACCACTGGTTACTCCTCAAGGTCATGGGGCAGTTGTCTTGACTAGGTCAGCTCGGCCTTGACATCTGTGAGAACCTACTCTGGTTCGTTTAGTTATACATCGCAAGCTTCTTGAGAGCATGTTTCATGTATGTGCTTATTTATTTACTCTGTACACTCTGGCTCCATCTGTCTCGAAGACCTTTAATTATACTGTTGCTTCTTTTGGCAACGCAATACAAGACTAATGTTAAAAAGACTATATTCTTGAAGAGTTTGATGAACATTTGTGCCTTGTTCGCTAGAGACCTCTCTAAGAGCCGCAACAGCCTCAAAATTCAAGAGCAATGTGCCAATGTCCTTCTGGGCCTCTCCTCAAGCTGCATTTTTGATTGCTTAGTTCACACGGCTTTAAGACCCAAAATATCACAGCTTATGATACCAAAATCGAGCATCACTGATGAACTCGATTTAATTAGCTTTTTTAATATTAAACAATACCCTATCAATTAGGCACCTAAAGGAGATAAATTGACTGGTTGTGCATCCGTATTATCGATCCAGTTTACAATTTATGCTGCTAACCGTCTGTGTATTTTACTGTCCCATGGGGTAATTAATAAAAAGTCTCAATCAAAGATCAGAAAAGCATACTTGAGTTTCATTGCCCCTCACCACAAAGAAATCTAAATTTGGAAATGAGTCAACAGATGAATCCAAGAAGGACGCTTGGCCAATAGCTACAGCTATCCCTAGCCACTAAAGCCCTGTGCAGTAGTTTCAGCGCAATCGGGATTCAGTATTGCACAGGTGCAAAAGGCAACTAAGGAACGGCACAGTTAACAGAGGGAAAAGACACACAAACAACAACAAAAAAAACACATTTGGTTCAAAATAAAATTCCTGGAATTGGTCTCAGACAAATCTTCTCTAGCCTGTTCTTCAAATGTCACTGTTTCTAGTTGTCTGCTGCAGAGTGAACAGGACGTGCCCTCTATCCAAGTTCATTTGATGCCCTGCCCACTGCCAACCCACTCACCCATTGTGCAATTTCTAACAATGCATGAGGTCTTAATGAAGGCAATACCAGGACCACCCGGTAGGTTCGGGGGTTCGAAATTATGTTCAGGCATGTTTTTATGCAGTCACAAGCAGAAACTAGTGCAGCATGTTTCCCCTTGTTTTGCATTTCCTCTCATTTCTTGCCTTTTCCATCAGGCCTGGCTCAAGAAAAGGATATTTGGTTTACCCATGGAGGCAGAGACTGGAGCAATTTTGATGCAAACCAGCTGCTCCAAAGGTACAGAATTGGTGCCTGCTAACTCCAGAGGATTAACCTTTTTCACTTTTCACTTTCCAAAGGTTGATTGACAATCACTTGCACTACAAAATCCTTTTGTATCTTGGTTTCCTGCAGTTTCATTCTGTCTGTGAGCAACTTCCCTGAGAAGAACCACCGTTGCCAGGTAGGATCAATTTGTTCCTCAGCAAATAGCTGTTTCTTCAGCTGCCCGATGGAGTCCGTCATACTGGCGTTCAGTTTCACATCCTTCCCGGTGGAAAGGCGCACTTTCAGCTGGAACTCCCGTCTAGTGTTGGGGGCCTGCTCTGGAGTGTCCGCTACTTCCTCGTCACTCCTTTCCATGATCAGGTTCACTGGTGGGGCCAGGCAGTAAACCGGGAGCTGGTATCTATTACCAAGCTCATCATAGCACTCAGTCAGTGATCCTGCAAGAAAAGAGGAAAAAGGTATGTTCAATAAGAATTTCCATTACAGCACACCGACCAAAGACTCCCTGACCGCATAACAACTGCGTGGAAAGGCTGTATGAGCGAATAAACTTATCAGAATTTTCAATCTTCCTATTTAAGACATAATAAATGCTTTAATATCCAAGATATTCACTCTAGAAACATGCCTAAAAGTCAAGTTTCAAGAAGAAAAAAAAAGACAGATTGCCGCATAAGTTAGATCACTTATTGGGTGTGTGGAGGAGGTAAGACAGGAGCAACTGAGTGGAGAAACATGAATAAAGCATGTAACAAATAGGACTCTGTTGTTAACTAAGCCTTCATTGCTGCTTCAGAATTTTGCTGCACACCATGAAAAGAGAATATAACTATTATTAAGAACAGCAAGAACTCTAAAAAGTAAGCATGTCTTCTTTAAAGGCAAGCAGAGCAATGGAACACCAAATCTTGGTCCATGCTCCCTCCTGCTCTTTCCTAAAAAGTTAGAGCCTCCTCTGGAAGATTTAAATCATGTTACACCATCGTATTTTACTCAGCCTTTCGCTGGGTGACACATGGAGGCAGGAATGTTTCTAACATGTCTATCAATCGCAACTCATTCTGTTTGCTCAGTTGAAAACAGAACTGGCCTTTTTGTCCCATTTTACATTTGTATTAAACAGGTATATTCTCAGGAAACACTTTATGAAAGCAAGTTGAAGAAGAATGCATCTTCCCACTTTTATAAGCTATGCAGACAAAAATACTGCATGGAGTGGTAAAAGTTAAAGATAATCAATTAAAACAACCGACACTATGCTTACATCACATTTTATGGATTTTGACTTAATTCAAAAATAGACCTGCTCAGTCTCCTTTTACCTGTGATCAAGGATGCGTGCATCTAGCCCACAGATCTGCCGCCCCGTGGGAGAATCTGGGCCACACTGGGATTCGCAATCGCAAAGAGAAATATAGCTAGGCTATGGGGGCAGAGGGGCCGCCGAAACTGGGAGCACGGAAAAAGGACATGGATTGGTGGTTGCTCCAGGTGAAAACAGTCTATGTAGCCAGGGATGCCCCCGAAAATGGTCTGCAATATGGTCTGCATGGAATGAATACAGGGGCCATATATGTGAACCCCCCCCCAAAGTACCCCAATTGACGAACCGCTCGCATTGTAGAATGTTTAAATAGTGAACTGCAATGAGTATTCTGAAATGTATATTGCAAACATGCTCTGATTTCTGGAGGTACAACTGTATGTATAGTATTGTTGAAATGTGACGATCACCACTGTTCTCTGCAACGTTAATAAAAAGAATTTAAAAAAAAAAAAGGATGCGTGCA
Source organism: Lissotriton helveticus (assembly GCF_964261635.1). Classification (NCBI taxonomy): domain Eukaryota; kingdom Metazoa; phylum Chordata; class Amphibia; order Caudata; family Salamandridae; genus Lissotriton; species Lissotriton helveticus. The sequence goes on from NC_136065.1 coordinate 1,045,307,549, forward strand.
TCTAACGTTTTTTGTCCAATGTGCTACACAAGCACACAACACAATGTCTTGAAGAGTTACATACTCGGTCTAAACTTCTATTTTTATGCAATATGCAGGATAGCATTGCTCACAGACTTTTTTATGTTTAGTAGCATCATCATCTTTGAAGTTGCCTCTCAAAGTAAGCACCTGTGATTTCAGGCTTTTTTTCTAATTCTAAACCGTTTTTGTTTTGTTCTTAAATGGCAAACGTATAGAAACCGTCCCTGCACATAATCCTCCAGGAGAATAAACAAGCATTTACAATGCAATGGTTTCGCCTTTTGAAAAGTTTGAGCTATTGGCATTGTAAATGACAAAATTTGTATTTATGCGTTGGTTTTGAAAACAGATAAATAAATGCATTGTCATTTACAATGCCAATAGTTTAATCTCTGGCAAATGCCACACAAAAACACACAGACCCACACACACACACACACAGACCCACACTCACCAACAGAGCCCAACACACACAGCCCCACACACAGAGCCACACACACACACAGAGCCACACACACACACACACACAGAGCCACACACACAGAGCCACACACACACACAGAGCCACACACACACACACAGAGCCACACACACACACAGAGCCACACACACACACACACAGAGCCACACACACACACAGAGCCACACACACACACAGAGCCACACACACACACAGAGCCACACACACACACACACAGAGCTACACACACACCCACACACACACACCCCCAGAGTCACCCACCCACCCACCCAGAGCCACACACACCCACCCACCCAGAGCCACACACACCCACCCACCCAGAGCCACACACACCCACCCACCCAGAGCCACACACACCCACCCAGAGCCACACACACCCACCCAAAGCCACACACACACACCCAAAGCCACACACCCACCCAAAGCCACACCCACCCAAAGCCACACCCACCCACAGCCACACACACCCACCCACAGCCACACACACCCACCCACAGCCACACACACCCACCCACAGCCACACACACTCAGGAGAGCAAGCACAGCGAGGGGGCAGGGAAGCAAGCACAGCGAGGGGGCAGGGAAGCAAGCACAGCGAAGGGGCAGGGAAGCAAGCACAGCGAGGGGGCAGGGAAGCAAGCACAGCGAGGGGGCAGGGAAGCAAGCACAGCGAGGGGGCAGGGAAGCAAGCACAGCGAGGGGGCAGGGAAGCAAGCACAGCGAGGGGGCAGGGAAGCAAGCACAGCGAGGGGGCAGGGAAGCAAGCACAGCGAGGGGGCAGGGAAGCAAGCACAGCGAGGGGGCAGGGAAGCAAGCACAGCCAGGTGGCAGAGGAGCAAGCACAGCCAGGGGAAGGGGAACCAGGGGGTGGGGGAGCAAGCACAGCCAGGGGGCGGGGAAGCAAGCACAGCCAGGGAGCAGGGAAGCAAGCACAGCCAGGGGGCAGGGAAGCAAGCACAGCCAGGGGGCAGGGAAGCAAGCACAGCCAGGGGGCAGGGAAGCAAGCACAGCCAGGGGGCAGGGAAGCAAGCACAGCCAGGGGGCAGGGAAGCAAGCACAGCCAGGGGGCAGGGAAGCAAGCACAGCCAGGGGGCAGGGAAGCAAGCACAGCCAGGGGGGCAGGGAAGCAAGCACAGCCAGGGGGCAGGGAAGCAAGCACAGCCAGGGGGCAGGGAAGCAAGCACAGCCAGGGGGCAGGGAAGCAAGCACAGCCAGGGGGGCAGGGAAGCAAGAACAGCCAGGGGGCAGGGAAGCAAGAACAGCCAAGGGGCAGGGAAGCAAGAACAGCCAAGGGGCAGGGGAGCAAGCACAGCCAGGGGGCAGGGGAGCAAGCACAGCCAGGGGGCAGGGGAGCAAGCACAGCCAGGGGGCAGGGGAGCAAGCACAGCCAGGGGGCAGGGGAGCAAGCACAGCCAGGGGGCAGGGGAGCAAGCACAGCCATGTTTCCAGTGCTTGGCTATTCTGAACTAACCATTGGTATCCGGCCTGCCACTCAAACGAAAACAACTCCCAGAATACCTTCTATGAGCATTGGTACCCAGGAACCTGCACTAGCCTAACTGACTTGATAAAGTAACAGTGACCAAGTGGTCTCACTAGTGGTGTGACACCTTGAGCCAGTTCGGACCTTTTATACAATCGCACTTTTGACTCTGGGAATAGTGAGTCGTTGACTTGTGACTGCAGTATGCGGCTACAGATCCCTACGCACATCGCAACAGCTGGTAAACGTCAGACAGTATAGTGCTACCTATTGTGTGTGGGAAGAGGGGGTGCACACTGGTTCCAAAATGCTTGGGCATATCTTCAGCCCTGACTATTTATAGTTGGGGGGAGCCAACATGTTAACTCCTTCGCTGCGGCGGCTATTCCGCCGCAGCGCTAAGGGGGCGGGGCGGCCGCATGCTGGTGACGGAACCGCTCTGTCACCAGCCTCGGTTGAGCTATGCTGATGACGGAGCGGTTCCGTAATGGCCCGCCCCGCTCAATAGATCGCTCAGCGCAGGCGCGGAATCCGCGCCGCGCAGGCGTGCCGAGCGGGCCATTACGGAACCGCTCCGTCATCAGCACAGCGCCACCGCAGCTGATGATGGAGCGGTTCCGTCATCAGCATCGAAGGAGTTAACAGGCAGAGCAAGGAGCAAACGAACCACAACAAGCCTGCCACTGATAACTGGGTGCGGATTATCTCGCTATTGTCTGGGATTTATAGCCCCAATATAACCAAGCCACACAAATACGAATAATATCAATAATAGAAGTACAAGTACATACATGTATAAGCAAATTATTTAAATATACTTTGATACCTTATGTAAACAGTTCAATAAACAGAGAAAAAAAACGTACACCCAATAACTGACAAACGACTAGGAACTTGGCCCCACTATCCAATTCATTCAAACTCCTCACCCATACCTACACACCACAAACACAAACCATACACATGCTATTTATTATCACCTACCACACTACATCTCCTTTAGTACCCACAATACACAAAGGTAAATAATTACAACAGGGGCAAAATAAATACATCAGGATAAAGATAAAAGCAGTCTAGCGCTGGATAGGTTTGTCAGTATTGAGGTAGATGGGTTTCTTACTCTCCTGTTTAAATCAATAGGTTCATACTTTGTCTTGAATTCCTGGCGAATGAGGTTCACGGGCAGCAAGCTAAGCCACTTGAAAGTTAAATCATTTGGAGCTTGAGGCTCCAAAAGTTATTCCCGCTCAGCATTATCACGGTCCATTAATATTTCTGAGGAACCCTAGAGAGTCACCAGACCCGCAACAATCACATGGCAGACGATGACAGACTTACGACGCGACAGGCGGGCAACTAGAGGTCAAATTTTGGTGGGGGGGTGGCTGAAAAAGATTTCATGGGAGGGGCTAATTCTTCCAGCCATATGCAGAATGGCTCTAAGAAGGGGTGAAAGCATCACACAAGCCTCATTAACAAGTAAATGGTATTTTAGACCTGTGAAGTACTCGGGTGCGGCTGCAATTAGATGGTCGCCAGCCCGCAAAGCCCGGTGAGCCCAATGGGTGTTGCGCACCTGCGACGCGATTAACAAGGAGATTGGATTTAAAGGAGAGCTACTCAATCAGTCGGAGTTTGCCAAAAGAGGGAGACAAACGTATATCAATCTTTCTAATCAGGGGTGTCCATCAAGAACACAATATATAGTGTTTGGGTGCTGTCAACTTGAGTATTTAATAAAGGGAATAGCAAGAATTGTTCGATTCAAGACAATGTTTTTCGAACTGCCACAAGGTTGTGGTAGCTTAGACTCGAGACAGCAGCAGAAATACACTTCTGTAGAATAACCAGTTTCCGACATGTTGATTGCCGAGGAATGTACACTGTGCGCTGGTTTATACACATGTAAAGGAACACACACTTGGGGGTACACGTGCACCTCCACGGTGGAGCGTCTATCCCCAAAGCCAAGATGGGATAATGTATTGTTATGAACGACCTGAATTAACTGTATAAATCTACAAAAGGTGCTTTATAGGAGGCCTAAAGAAATACTAGTGTCTGCTTCGTGCATGCTAAGAAACAGAGGCCTTGAACTAAAGAAGGGTCACCAATGCAACGAGGCAGCCTAGTGTACACAGCCACCCCAGAGGCGGCGGTGATAGGCTGGGGCCCTCAAAGGCATTCTCTGTGGAGAAATCATTGCAGCGTCAGTCGCCAGGCTGTGAAGACAGCGCAGCTGGGTAGAACGAGGGAAGAAAGGCGCGCGGCTGGGCTCGGAGCGTGACCCGCTGAGGGTCAGGGAGTGAGCGGCTCGTGAGTCACCGGCGGGTCAGCTCGCGCGAGGCGACTGGAAGGCTCACGAGGGTGCTGTGAGGACTTCATTTCACCCAGTGTTTTCGAATCCATGGGCCCTGGTGTTGTTGCACGTTCGGTGCTGGCAGCTAGCGCCCACATGACCGCTCGTTTACTTCGGGGAACTCTCAACTCCTGGGAGAGAAAGGAAAGTCAGTGAACAAGGGTGGCCATAGAAGTCCAGAAGGCGGAGAAGGACTGCTAAATAACCACGAGGGGAGCATTTAGTCTGACGTGGTGAAGACAGGAGAGGTTTCGGCGAGACAGAATGGGATTAAAGATAATGTTAGAATTGGGTGAAGATAAGGGACCGGGGTGGGATGGAAGTGGACAAAGAAAAGGGAAGAAACGTACAGGGATGGAGCAATAGATGAGTAAAGAGACGAGGGGGAGCCACGGCAGATGGAAGTGAAGGGGCTGCAGGAGGGGGAATGGAAAATGGAAGTAAACTGATGGTTGGAGATTGTCCATGCGGGAGGAACTGAAGGTAACAAATGGTGGGGGGGGGGGGGGGAATGGACTGAAATAAAGAACTGGGGTGCAAAGGTAAGAAACTGAAGTACTCCTGATCGCGTATATATAGAGAAGGGTGGAACGGTCTGGAAGTAAAGAGAAGAGGTCTGGCAGGATGGAAAGATGGAGCAGAGGCAAACACCTAACGAGAGGAATTATAGGACGAGGGATGTGTATTTAGATTCGGCGAACCCGAGAACCCCTACGAAGCATCCGACCGTGCTGGCGGAAGCACATGACACCCCCAAGGGAGCGGTTCCTGTTAGGAATGTAGAATAGTCGCCGCCTGTCACCTTCATAACACGTTCACCTCACTGACATCATGGCGGCCCTTGCATCAAAGGTTAACAATAATACACGCTATGCACCTCCTTCCGAGAATACAAAAGGGATTTCGATGCTCAAGAAGCTTAATCCATGTCCCCTGCCGTCAGAGGTGAAACTGGGAGCATAAGCCGAAATCCCCTGCTGCGTGACCTCAGTCAGGCTCAGCAGACACAATACTGTCCAACCTGCTATTAGCACCGTAGGAGTGTCGGAGGATCAGAACCAACACATTATCATTCCCCAGAGGCCCTGCAAAGGAAGAGCTTCTTTACCACACACACCTCTTTCTCCCAAAGCCAGGACGTCCTGAACACTACTAGGTGACGAGAATAGTGCAAATTCCGGCATCTTCCCTCCAATCCCGCCTCACTCGATGTCACGAGGACCAACACAGGGAAGCGCTGTATAACAGTAATGACAATCGTCACCACACACCCTTCTCGCACACAATAGCATACTTGCGGGGTGTGGGGAGGGGGAACGGGCTCACGGACAGCGGGAGGGGGGACGGGCTCACAGACAGCGGGAGGGGGGGACGGGCTCACAGACAGCGGGAGGGGGGGACGGGCTCACAGACAGCGGGAGGGGGGGACGGGCTCACAGACAGCGGGAGGGGGGGACGGGCACACAGACAGCAGGAGGGGGGGACGGGCACACAGACAGCGGGAGGGGGGGACGGGCACACAGACAGCGGGAGGGGGGGACGGGCACACAGACAGCGGGAGGGGGGGACGGGCACGGGATAAAAAAAGTAGTAAAATATGCCGCTTACCTGCTAGCAACTGTTGGAAAGTGAAATCGCGCAGCCCACCCCTGCAAAGCACACGTTGGAAATGAAACCAACATGCCGATACGAAAAAAAAAAACAACCGCCGAATGACGCACGAAAATGGGCGGGATGAGTAAAAATCGCCAGAACGCCCACGAATCTGCTCGGGGAATGAGTGACGCATCTCTGTTCCAATGGCTAGCCTCCATTTATGGAGCTAGCCAATGGAACAGAGAGGCGGAACAAAACCCCAGACTGTTCTCAAAAGATTTCGCCTGCGCGCACGCTGCTGCGCAGCAGGTCGTGAGGCAAAACCTAAAAAGCTTGCAGACATGCCTCAATCAGGGGTGGGCGGAACACACCTAGTTTCACTCCACAGAGTTACATAAAAACTCAGTGAGATTACAAGGGCAGAAAATATGATGCTCGCAGGTAGCGAGAGCAGGGCTGAAAAATCAGCGCAAACTGCACCATACGGCTCATCCATCTCGGTCAGTATCCCCAGAAGAACAAATTTCAGATCAATTGGGAAATCTACCTATAGGATAACCTTGAGTTCTCGGACAACCTTGGCCCAATAGGTCTGTACAGTGAGGCAGCCCCAAAGCGTGTGCAGGAAGTCGACATTCTGGGGAGGCTACCCTTATGCAGCCTGGCTCTGTCATAGTAGACCCAGTGAAATATCTTAAATTGTATGAGTCGAACACGTGACTTTATTACAACTGCCCGTGGATGCATCAAGGTCGCCACCCAATCTGTATTGTCAATCTCTCCAAAGTCTGCCACCCACTGGTCTCGCAGTTTACTAAGCATGTCAGGGATATAATTATTAATGGCTTTGTAGGTGTATGAGTTGGTCTTGCTCCTGAGCTCCTCATAAGTAGCTTACCCTCAAACTAGTGTATTTAGAAATGTCAGCAGTGTTTTTATAGTTTTTTTACTATTGTTTGCACAAATTGTTCTGAAAAATGAGATGAGTATCTTTGAATGCACTTAAAATGTATAACTGTTGCAGAAAGGAAATTGTAATATACACAAATGTTAAAGTGAGGTACAATAACTGAATGTATTGTATTTGAAATCTGCTGAATAAACAAGCAGTAATGAGAATTGGCGGCCAGGTAATTTCTATTTGATAAAAGCAGTGGCAAACCAGGCATGTCGGAGTTGCACACATTTTAAGTATTGAATTTGATGAAGGTGATATCCTTGTCTCAAAGATGGGAAGGGCATCAAGTCCCCATCTTCCAGTTTATCACCTATTTTGGAGATGCCAATCAAATCTCAGGGCTCAAACCCTCATAGTTTCCCTAACTCTCTCATTATGCCCCCTTTCCACAGTGATATTTCCTTGGATACCTTAGACACCCAGCCCATAACTCTGGATGCCCTCCTCCATACACCCAGCGTCAACTGTGTCACCGGCAGTATCGTGCCCATAATGGCCGCATTATATATGTAACGCAGAGGGGAGCATGGCAATAGCCCGGCCCTCTCTAGCATACATGTTAGGCAATCTTGTGGGTCAAACATCCAATCATTGATTGGTATCGGGTGCGCTGCCCAATAGTAAGTATGAACATCCGGAAGGGATATGTCCCCATTGTTAGAGTTCCGCTGTAGGGACTGTAGCGCCACCTTAGTGTGTCTCTTATTCCAGAGCATCATACTCACCTCTCTATTCATTTTATTTAACATCTACTCTGGGATTGTATAATAAGTGCTTTGGAGGCTATAAAGCAGCTTGGGGAGTGTAAAAATCTTTAAAATGGCAGCTCTTCCCAGAATGGTCAAGGGCAGCCCACGGCAACGCTCTGCAGCACCCTGGAAGGTCGTCAACACCCTTCCCCTGTTTATTTATTTTAAACAAAATGTTATTGTTTTCACAGAACAAAAACAAAAAAGCTGCCAGGACATATTCATCAGAAACAGACAATGATCTATGCACTGTGGTAGTACAAAGCAAATCGGTTAATGGTGTCATTCTAACATGTGCAGTCCCAGTGCATAACATTAAAACATACCAAATATCCTACCAAGGTTGGCAGCTAGACACAGGTCTCTGTCAAGAGTAACCTGAATACCCAAGTACTTAAAACTCAATGTTTCAACCTGGAGTCTACCCAGCAGGGTGACTATGTCAGAGGGACCATGAGGGTGAATTAGCACATATTTCCCCCAGTTTATTTCGTAACCCGAGTAGGTAACAAATTGCTCTGTGGTCTGGAAGATGAATGGGATGAGGATCTGACACACAAAAGAGTAGATTATCTGCACAGAATGAGATTTTCTCTTCCAACAGAATGGACTACGACACCCAGAATCCCTGAATATCAGGGGGAGCACGGATCATGCACGCAAGCGGTTACAACATCAGAGTGAACAGGAGAGGGGACAAGGGGCATCCCTGCCTCGTTCCCCGCCCAATCAGTAATTTAATCGAGAGAACCCCATTCACTCGTACCATCCGTCTGATATTGGTATTGTAATGCTACTAACTGTCTATACCTAGGGCCAAATCCAAATTTTGCCAGAGTTTGCGTTACACAGAGCCAATGAATAGCATCATATGCACTCCGAGCAACTAATGAAAGACATGGGGCATCACCCGGCCTCAAACCTCCACCGACATATTGTGTAGTCTTGTTTGGTTAAGCTGGGTGGCTCTGCCTGGCATGACGACCGATTGTTCGCCATGTATCAGTGGAACACTAACTTTTAACAGTTTAGTTGCCAGGATTGCGTACAGCACCATCGCCTCTATGTTAAAGAGCTAAATCGGATGATAGAAGTCTCAACTAGTTCTAGGTTTGCTCTCTGTGTATCGCAGCTATATTCGCACACTGTATGTCTGGTGCAGCGCCCCCCTATCCTGCGCCTCACAGAAGAGGTTCAGGAGATGTGATCCTAGTGTGCCAGCATATCGATTACATAATTGGGCTGGGAGACAGTTAGGCCCAAAGGTTATCCAGGTTTAAGCCTTGCGATGGCAGCCTGTGCCTCGGAGAGGTCAATCTCCCCCTCAAGATCTATACAATCCTACACAGGGAGCACGGGGATTGTCACCATCGCAAGAAAGGCCCTCATTTGGTTAGCTTCCGGCATTGGAGGAGGAGCTCCGTAGAACTCCACATAATAGCGGGCAAACTCCCCCACTATTTGGGTGTCAGTTGTATAAAACTGACCAGTTGAGGCTGTGATGGTTCCCACCTAACACGCTTCTGGCCACCCCCTACTCTTAATACAAAAATGTCATGTATTTGCAGAAGGTACAAACATACACACCAAATCAAATAGGTAACCGACATCTAAAACTTCAACTGGTTGTTCTCAGTTTCTGTTAAATGCCTGCTAGTACTTAATCACTCAGTAATTAAAGATATGCCTGTATGTATTTTCCATGTGCCCCACGTTTTCTCGAATTTGTTTAGGCACCCCTACCTTCACACATTTCTGTGCTAACAATTCACCAATCTACTCCTGAATACCTAACACCAATAAAGACAACACATGGTTTCACACAGTCTCACCACTTAACCAGGAGTCCAAGATCGTGGAGCATCTTTCCAGCTCAAAGTATTTTCAATTGGATGACAAGCCCATGTAGCACTATCGGAAGTTGGACCTCATTACAGAGGATAATAAAAGGTGTTCCCACCTTATCAATCGTTACAAACAAGTATAAAATCAAAAAAGAATTTCTTCAAGTAAATATATAATTTACTTATCTGTAGTTTCACAATGCAACGTATACAAAACATTGTCACATAAGGAGTAGTTTCTGTCCTGTAACTCCAGTTCTGTAGTAGGGCTATCTCTGTTATAGTCATAATCTAGTGAATAGTCCCGCCCATGTGCGTGGACCCCGGACCAATCAAAAATAATCTCTTAAAGTGTCGAAAAATGCAGAACTGCACAGACACTTAAGAGAGAATTAAAGACAGATAATGCAACCTATATCCACAGGCTACACTGTCCAGTACTTCAACTAGAAATTCCACCAAAAATCCACAAACAGCAAAGCCTGTCCAGATTTCCCTTGCTTTAACAGCAAAATCCCTCTGGAATGATAGAGAGGAGGACATGGACAGACAAGCCCCATAGGCTGCCATTATGTGGCTCAGAACAGGATACTGTGCCTTTAAGAGAAGTTTCCAGAACTTCCCAGAATGCACTGCAGGTCCCTTTTACTTTCAGTTCTTTTTGAAGGCGAAACACGCCAGACCTGTAGTATTACTTACATGAATATCTCTCTCCACCGGGGAGGAGGGCGGGCGCTTAAGACTATAACAGAGATACCCCTACTACAGAACTGGAGTTACAGGACAGAAACTACTCCTTCTGTAGTAAGGGATCTCTGTGTATAGTCATAATCTAGTGAATAGAATGGCAAGCCCATCCCCACACCAAAGCGGCGGCGGAGAAATAACACCACTACAGTGTGAACAGATTTCGCAGCGAAGCCTGCCCAACCTGAGCGTCTGCCATGGCATCAGTGTCCAGGCAGTAATGCTTAGCAAAGGTATGGACCAACTTCCAAGTGGCCGCCTTGCAGATTTCTGCAATTAGAACATTATGGAGCAAAGCAGTCGTGGCAGCTTTGCCCCTGGTGGAATGAGCCTTAGGTTTACCCCCTAAGGTCTTACCAGCTTTTTGGTAACACAACTGTATACAGGACACAATCCACCTAGAAATGGACTGTTTAGAGGTAGCAAGACCTGTCCTGACTGATCCATAATTGATAAACAATTGGTCTAACCTACGAATATCCTTGGTTTTATCCAGATAAAATGTCAACACCCTCCTGACATCCAGGGAATGCAGGGACCTTTCCGCTGGAGAGGAAGGATTCTGAAAAAAAGTAGGTAAAGTTATGGTCTGGTTAACATGAAAGTCAGAAATAACTTTAGGAAGAAATTTAGGGTGAGTACGCATAACAACCTTAGCAGCATGAAATACAGTATAAGGTTCTTGGCAACACAACGCCTGAATTTCACTCACCCTGCGGGCCGATGTAATGGCCACGAGGAACGCCGCCTTCCAGGACAGGTGCTGCAACGAAGCCTTCTGAATAGGTTCAAAAGGCTCCTTCATCAATCTGGACAGCACCACATTCAATTCCCATGAAGGCGAAGGAGGCCGGACAGGAGGGAACACTTTCTTCAAGCCTTCCAAAAAATCTTTGATCACCGGGATCTGAAAGAAGGAAGTCTGTGAAGGGCATTTCCTGTAGGCAGTCAATGCAGCCAGATGAACCTTAATGGAATGGACATTAAGGCCAGACTGCGCCAGATGTAGAAGATATGGAAGGATGACATCTTCCTTACATGTCGTCGGGTCATAGTTCTTGGACTTGCACCAGATGCAAAACCTCTTCCACTTGTAAGCATAAGAAGTCCTAGTGGAAGGTCGCTTAGCCTCCTTCAGTATGTCCATGCAATCTTCTGGGAGATTCAGATGGCCATATTGCACTATCTCAGGAGCCAAGCCGCCAAACTCAAAGACCAGAGGTTGGGGTGCAACATCTGTCCCCCCAAACTTCGTGAGAAGGTCCGGCCTGCACGGCAGCCGCATGTGAGGAAGGAGAGACCGGTGAAGCAGGTCCGTGAACCACCACTGTCTGGGCAATTCCGGGGCAATCAGTATCATCCGCGCCCTGGACTGGGACAGCTTGATGAGAACCGTCGGAATCAGGGGAATGGGTGGAAAAGCGTACAGAAAGCTGTTCAACCAGTTGATCCATAACGCATTCCCCAGCGTCCCCGGCTGGTAGTACCTGGAGGCGAAGTCTCGGCATTTGCTGTTTTCGGCGGGGGCGAACAGATCTCTGGATGCTGGTCTCGAACCAGGTCATCAGCGCGGCCGCTGATGGCTCTGTTGGCGGCCCATGGATATTGTCATGGGATCAACCAGCGACGCCATGCCTGGCTCAGGCTCACATCACTCAAGCCGGAGGCCCAGCAGCGAGTGGCCCTTCTCGGGGGAGACCCTTTTCGGGAAGCATGCAGATGATGAGATGGTCCGCATGAAGGCGGAGGCTGAGACTCTGACGGCTGTGGGCTTGGAGAAGCCCAAAGAAAAGAAAACCTACCGCCCGTTCAAACGCCGGTTTGGGGCATAGGGCAGAGGGCGAGGACAGGCTTCGGGACAGCAGCAGCAACATCAGCAGCAGTTCCGGAGGCCCTTCCAAAAGCGCCAGAAGGGTAGAGGAGGTCAGCAGTCCTCTACAGCGAACAAGGGCGCGGCCGGGTCTCGACCCTGAGCTGTTACTTCCCCTACATCCGTTACCCGCTCCGGTGGGGGAAGCGTTCGATTTTTTCTGGCACAGTGAAGAAAAATTACTCCGGACAAGTAGGTGCTGAATATTGTTTGCAATGGATACAGTCTTCGGTTCACCAGCCCGCCTCCATCAATCCCTCCGGTCAGCTTGCAGTTTCAACTGCGCGAGCTCCAGGCGGAGGCCGATATCCTGTTAAGGAAAAGGGCGATAGAAGACGTACCTCTGTCTCAAAGAGGAAGAGGTCTGTACTCCCGGCTCTTCCTCAGATCTCTGGAGTCCCCCACCTTGCGAAGACTTCTCCTAGTACTTCGTCGTTTATTACCCATTCGTGGTTTTCCTGAATCAGTCTGCTCAGTGCGTCTGCCTGAACATTCTGCACACCTGGATGGGTAGCCGTTATCGACAGTCCTCTGGCCAGAAGCCAGTGCCAGATCGCCTGCGCCTCCTGCGACAGGGTGCGCGATCTCGAGCCCCCCTGCTTGTTGAGGTAATACATCGTGGTCGTATTGTCCGTTTGTACAAGCAGAGAGTTGGTCTGGAAGGACGGAAGAAAGGCCTTCAGCGCCAAGTGAACAGCTCTGAGATCCAGGAAATTGATGTGGATCGTGGACTCTGCCTGGGACCACGTCCCTTGAATCTGTAAGTCTCCGGAGTGCACCCCTCAGCCGTGGAGAGACGCATCCGTCACGATAGTCTGCGTGGGAATGTCCTTGTGGAAGGGAACCCCTCTCAGGAGATTCTCCGCTGAACACCACCACTTCAGAGACTGAAGAGCATGCAGAGACAGTCGTATCTGGTCGTCCCAAGATCCTCTCCTCTGATCCCACTGATCCGCCAAGCACTCCTGCAATGGTCACCCTTCCCCTTACCTATGTGGCTCTTCGAGTAGACCGCCCTGCTGGGAAAAAGGGAGGCGGTGTGGCGCTCATCGCCAAAACCGAGTACAACTTCCAGTTACTCCCGTCTGCCTTTATTGACTCTGTTGAGTATCTGGTAGCTCGTTCTGATATTTTCTCTCCTTCTTTGATTTGTTTACTTGCTTATCGCCCTCCTCAGAATACCCCTCACTTCATTACAACCTTCCAGGACCTAGTAGCCACGCTGACGGTTAATCACGCCTCCCTCCTTATATTGGGGGACTTTAACTACTGGCCTAGTGATCCGTCCGAATGTCAGGCTTCGAAGCAATTTTCTGACCTGCTTCAGTCTTTAAACTTTATCTCCCGTGTACAGGTTCCCACACATACGGGTGGACACGTACTCGACCAGGTCTGGTCCCTAAACTATCTTATCTCATCTGTAGCAGTGTCTCCTTGTCCTTGGTCCGACCACGCCATTATTTCTTTTACCCTCCACCTTAGCTTACCAGCCAGGATTCCGCGGGAAAAGAACTTCTGGGCCAGGAACTGGAATCGGGTTGACCTAACTTCGTTATCTTCTTCCCTCCTAGCCACTGTGCCCAACCTAGATGGCTTATCCTTGTCAGCACAAGCCACTGGGATTGATACCTGGCTTACGGAAGGCTGCGACTCGGCAGCCCCCTACGCCGGATCTCAATTAAAAGACCTAAGGAGGCTAACAGATGGTTCGACACTCATCTTAAAGATAAGAAATCGTCCCTTCGGCGCGCTGAAAGACTCTGGAGAAGGGAATACTGCCCCCTTCTGAAAATTCGCTACTTAACTCTACGGCAGGACTATAAGAAAGCTATCATTGAAACTAAATCCACCTATTTCTCATCAAAAATCTTAGCAGCTGAGAATCAACCACGAGAAATTTTCTCGATAGTTAAGGAGTTAGCTTTCTCAGACAGGAGTACATCCAAACCCCTTCCTACACAAACCCTCTGTGACTCATTAAATTCTTATTTTTTGGATAAGGTGCTTAACATTAAAAATAACATTCCCCCTCCCTCCGCTTCTTATGCCGACCCCTGCCCACCAGCCCTGCCGCTCAGTCTAATATCAATTCCTTCCATCACGGAAACTAGGTTCCGGGAAATTCTGCTAAAAGTTAAGTCGGGATCACCTGCTGACATTTGCCCGGCTCGTATCTTGCAGCAGATCTTCTCGGTCTGCACACAGCCCCCGATTATCTTTTTAAACAGTTCCCTCTCACAGGGAATTGTGACCCCGGCCCTTAAAGTAGCTTCTATTGTGCCCATCTTAAAAAAACCAGGGGCCGACTCAGCTATTTCTTCCAACTACCGGCCCATTTCTTTGCTGCCTTACCTGGGCAAAGTGCTTGAGCGGCATGTTGCCGCGGTGCTTAGCTCCCATGTTGAGGCTACGGGTGGCCTGGCATCTTGCCAGGCTGGTTTCCGCCCCAAACACTCTACCGAGTCTGTGGTGGTGTCGGTCCTAAACACCCTCAGGGAGGGTCGGGACCAAAATAAACATCAAGCCCTGGTGCTCCTCGACCTCTCCGCCGCTTTCGATACGGTGGACCATTCCATCTTGCTTTCACGTATCGGAGCGGCGGGAATCGGAGGGTCAGCACTAGTGTGGCTCTCGTCCTTCCTGCGGGATCGCACACAGGCGGTCCGGCTGGGAGAGTTCACGGCAGACCCTGTGAAGATCACTTGTGGTGTTCCCCAAGGTTCCTCTCTTTCCCCTTTATTGTTTAATCTTTACATCTACCCTCTGATCTTTGCACTCCAGCAGCGGGAGGTCGCGGTGTATAACTATGCGGACGACCTCCAGCTGGTTTTTGACCTTTCTTCTTCTCCCCACGCTATCTCTAATTTTCAGTCTATTATGATTTTTATCAGGGACTGGATGAGCCACAACCATCTGAAGCTCAACCCGGATAAAACCGAGTTGGTGCTTACTGGTGGCTCCCCCAGTCCCTGGAACTCTTCCTTTTGGCCCCTCACTCTCGGTACCTCCCCCCTTCCTTCTTCTACGGTAAAAACATTGGGCATAAAAATTAACCACCAGCTCACTCTTCACTCACAGGTTGGTGCTGTTGTTTCTTCTTGTTTTCTTATGCTTCGAACTATCCGCACTGTTTCCCGTTTCTTTTCCCCTCTGGCACTCAAACTCATTATGTCTGCCTTGGTCATCTCCCGGCTAGACTATGCCAATGCCCTTTACAACGGCATTCCGGCATACAGCCTTCGTAAACTCCAGCTTGTGCAGAACCAAGCAGCTCGGCTGGTGTATGGCCTCCCCCGGTTCCATCATGCTACACCTCTGTTGAAGGAACTGCACTGGCTGCCGGTCCGGCAGCGTTCGCTTTTCAAGATGGGGTGCATGGTCTTTCAGGCACGACAAGGAATGGCCCCGGCCTTCATTTCCTCTCTCCTAACCAACTACGTTCCTGTCAGACACCTTCGTTCGTCGGATCGGGCCCTACTGCAAGTCCCCCGTTTTACCAGAAAAAAATGGGGAGGTTCCAACTTCTCCTTTCTGGCTCCGGTATTCTGGAACTCCTTGCCGGACCACCTGCGAAATTTAAAACAATATTCCCTTTTTCGTAAGGGACTGAAAACTTTTCTGTTTACTCAGGCCTTCCCACTTTAAATGTCCCATTCCTGATTTATTGCATGCCGCTAAAGCGCCAAGAAACCGTAATGGTGTACGATGCGCTATACAAGCCTTTTAAATTCAAATTCAATTCATGTGCAGCCGTGCGTGAGTCGTGAGGAAGATACAAGAGGCCATCGATCCCAGTAGAGAAGACACCGTCCTCACTGTTGTAGATGGAGTGGTCATAAGAGCCTGAGCCTTCCGAAGGAGTGATAATCGTCGCTCCTCCGAAGGAGACACGCTTGCTGACAGCGTATTGATGGTGGCTCCCAAGTACTGGATGCACTGGACCGGAGTCGGGACAGACTTGGACATGTTGATGTGCAACCCCAGCTTGTTCAAGAGAACGCACGTCTTCTGGAAGTGCGCTTGAGCTTCCGAGAAGGAGGAGGCCTTGATCAACCAATCGTCCAGGTAAGGGTAGACTAACACCTTGTTCTTCCTTAGGTGTGCGGCTACCACTGCCATGCACTTCGAGAATGTCCTGGGCGCAGACTTCAGCCCGAATGGCAGTACTGTGTACTGATAATGATTGGCGCCGACTTGGAATTGCAGGAACTTCCTCTGTTTGTGTGCAATAGGCACATGGAAGTATGCATCCTGTAGGTCTATGGCACACAGCCAGTCTCCCCGTTGCAGCTGAGGATAGATCTGATGCAACGACAGCATGCGAAACTTTTCTCTGCAAATCCACTTGTTTGCTCGTCGCAAATCCATAATGGGCCTGAATTCGTTCTTGTCCTTTTTGCGAACCAGGAAGAGCCGGGAGTACAGACCTCTTCCTCTTTGAGACAGAGGTACGTCTTCTATCGCCCTTTTCCTTATCAGGATATCGGCCTCCGCCTGGAGCTTGCGCAGTTGAAACTGCGAGATGACCGGAGGGATTGATGGAGGCGGGCTGGTGAACCGAAGACTGTATCCATTGCAAACAATATTCAGCATCCACTTGTCCGGAGTAATTTGTCTCCACTGTGCCAGAAAAAAATCGAACGCTTCCCCCCACCGGAGCGGGTAACGGATGTAGGGGAAGTAACAGCTCAGGGTCGATACCCGGCCGCACCCTTGTTCGCTGTAGAGGACTGCTGACCTCCTCTACCCTTCTTGCGCTTTTGGAAGGGCCTCCGGAACTGCTGCTGATGTTGCTGCTGCTGTCCAGAAGCCTGTCCTAGCCCTCTGCCCTGCGCCCCAAACCATCGTTGGAACGGGCGGTAGGTTTTCTTTTCTTTGGGCTTCTCCAAGCCCACAGCCGTCTGAGTCTCAGCCTCCGCCTTCATGCGGACCATCTCATCATCTGCATGCTTCCCGAAAAGGGTCTCCCCCAAGAAGGGCCACTCGCTGCTGGGCCTCCGGCTTGAGTGATGTGAGCCTGAGCCAGGCATGGCGTCGCTGGTTGATCCCATGACAATATCCATGGGCCACCAACAGAGAGCCATCAGCGGCCGCGCTGATGACCTGGTTCGAGACCAGCATCCCTTCCTTCTGGATCTCCAGGAAATCCTCCCTCCTATCTCGTGGCAACAGATCCGCGAACTGCTGGAGGGATTCCCACAGGGCACGATCATACCGCCCTAGCACAGCTGCATCGCTAGCGGCCTTCATGGACGTAGAGGCCGTACTACAGGCCTTCCTGCCATTGGAGTCAATCCATCGGCTCTCCTTATCCGGAGGAACGGTAGATGAAGGAGAGGTAGAATATTGCTTCCTGGCAGCAGTCACTATAACGGAGTCCGGAACAGGGTTAATCCTCAGAAAAGCCGGGCCGGAATCCGGGGCCCTGTACTTCTTTAGAAGACGGGACGGAGCGGCTTTCGCCCGTTGCAGGCGTAAGGAACAGCTCCTCCGCTGGCTCTACCAATCCTGGCACGAGCAGTAGTAGAGGACGAGACAAATGCTTCTTGTGAAGCGTCTCAAAAATCACGGACGTCGTAGGTGTAGGAGCCGTCACCGTGATTCCCAATTTCGCAGCACCCCTCAAGAGAACATCCTGGAACGTGCTGATATCATCCACGGGAGACACCCTCGTCCCCGGGGAGTCCGATGAGGTCGGGAGAATAACCTGGTCCTGGAGGAATCAGTGCGGGACCGTGATCCGCGCCTCCTGTGGTGCCGCCTTGATCTCGTAGAGGATCTGTGACGACTGCGCGACCTCCCTCTCCGTCCAGAGCGGGATCGCGACTTCCTCGGCTTCGGTCGCCCTGCCGGTTCCACCGGGACGGGAGACTTTGGCTTGGATGGAGCCCTCGGCCGAGGGGTCCCCTTAGGAGGAGTAGGAAATCGTGGCAACGACCCGCTCCTCGGAGGAATCGGAGGAGGCTTGTCCGCCGGCAACTGGGGTTGCGGTTGAGGCTGTGGAGGAGGTGGCGGCGGGGTGGGAGCCCGCGGAGGCAGTCCTCTCGGTAACGGAGGAGATGGGGTAACTGTCTTCGGCCTAGTCGGGGTATACACAACAGAGTACACCGTGC
Source organism: Lissotriton helveticus (assembly GCF_964261635.1). Lineage (NCBI taxonomy): Eukaryota > Metazoa > Chordata > Amphibia > Caudata > Salamandridae > Lissotriton > Lissotriton helveticus. Next base: position 1,045,325,776 of record NC_136065.1, read on the forward strand.
CCGGTGAACCGCCCTCCCTACTAGGCTGGGACTTTGGAGAGTCCTCCAGAGGCACTTGACGCCTGCCAGATCGACTCCTGGCGCCGGAACTCCTTCCGCGCCTTCCCGGCGTCGAAGAACGGCGACCAGCCGGCGAGCGTCAGCCCCTCGACGGCGAGCTTCGCCGCCTCGACGGCGAGCTTCGCCGCTTCGACGGCGAGCGCCGATCCCTCGACGGCGAATGCCTTCACCTCGACGGCGACCTTCTGTGCCTCGACGGCGACCTTCGCCTCGACGGTGACCTCCTCGACGTCAAGGATCCCCTTGACGACTACCTTCGCCTCTTCGCGACGGCAAACGGCGGTGTCGCCTCGACGGCGAGCGCCGACGCCGGGCCTCTCGACGTTTAATACTCGCCGACTACGCCGACGTAGACGATGACGAAATAGTCACTGGAGACTTCGACGGCGGCCTGTTCAAATCCCTCGACGCCGAACGTCGACGTCGCCTCGACCCAGAGCCCTGAGGAGACGGGGAACAGACTGCAGTCATCCCTCTCGATGTCGTGTTCGGTGCAATCGACGCCGACGGAGAATGGGGACATTTGCTGGTCTTCCTGCCCCTGGGGAGCCCCCCAGAGGCCTCAGCATGGGCAGATGAAGCCCCTCCAGACCCACCTTGTGCCTCCTTCTTCTGTCTTTAAGGCCCTGAAGCCTGATCTTCATCCTATCCCTCAGGGTCCTGCTAGACAAACCCTGGCAAATGTCACACTCCTCTGGGACATGGGATGAGGGAAGGCAGATGATACACACCTCGTGTGGGTCAGACTTGGCCTTCTTCCTGGAGCACTCCGGGCATTTGTCGAATAATGCAGGCATATTTGACAATTAAAGAGTGCACCAAAAGATAAACAGGAAGAAACACCACAGTACTTCAAGAAAAAGCACTAAATAACCTTGAAAAAGTGAAAAAATCACCAATAAACCCTTGAAAAGGGAGAGCTCAATGCTCCAGGGTCCTGCTTGCAGGAGACGGAAAAAAGAACTGAAAGTAAAAGGGACCTGCAGTGCATTCTGGGATACTGTGAAGTTCTGGAAAATTCTCTTAAAGGCACAGTATCCTGTTCTGAGCCACATAATGGCAGCCTATGGGGCTTGTCTGTCCATGTCCTCCTCTCTATCATTCCAGAGGGATTTTGCTGTTAACGCAAGGGAAATCTGGACAGGCTTTGCTGTTTGTGGATTTTTGGTGGAATTTCTAGTTGAAGTACTGGACAGTGTAGCCTGTGGATATAGGTTGCATTATCTGTCTTTAATTCTCTCTTAAGTGTCTGTGCAGTTCTGCATTTTTCGACACTTTAAGAGATTATTTTTGATTGCTCCGGGGTCCACGCACATGGGCGGGACTATTCACTAGATTATGACTATACACAGAGATCCCCTACTACAGAATTAAAATCTTGCATGCATATATTTGCTTATCAACAAACATAAATGAAGAAAAAAAGTCACCACTAAAGTGTGCTATGTGCTGTTAGTTGTGGGGGTGAAGACACAGTCTCAAAATGCATACAGCCTCATAATTTATAAAGCAGGTTAAGAGGTCCATAATCTTTTAAATTCATGTAGGAATCGAAAGTATTTTTAAATAGTTCATGGACTCCTGAAAATGTTTCTTCCAATCTGAAAGGAGGGGAGGGCCAGTTCGATATTTTATTGTAGTTAGATATGTTATTGATGCTCCAATGGAGAATCACATGGTGCCTGGCCCCCCGTGCTGATGAGTCTCAACACATACAAGTACAAGGTCTGCTTGGGAAGGAGACCTTCGCTGTCTTCTGCTGGAATGGATCTCGAGTGTCAAGCATGCTCAGAGTGTACTGCACACATGGATACACTCAGTGTGGTTTGCTGGTTCTGGGCAGCGGGTATAATTAATCACACCATCAATTTTGCCTTTCCCGTTTGCCACCATCTAAGGCTGTGTTAAGGCACCCCAACATCCCAGTCCAGACTCTCTCCAAACAAGGGCATTTTCAAATCATAGGACAGAAAATCCCTATCTATCGACAACCTCTCAGACACAGATCTGTATCAACCCTGTATCTCTTCTCCAATGTAGTCCAACTGTAGTAGACTCTGTACATTAGTTAATTTGTACCAACCTAAAGCTTGCTCTGTTGGCCACCTCTTGTGGGTAATTGCAAGGCCTCCCATTACCAGTTTTTCAGCTCGCCCACATCTGCCTCCCACCGATAATACAGTTTCTTTTTAAAGAGCCACATTATTGATCAGCGTTTTGTATATTTAGGGACTCTGCATTAAGAGGCAAGTATTCTGCTAGCAACCTATTAATCTCTGAAGGTGCCACGTCAGGTACCTGGTCGTGTTTTTAAAACAAATATTTACATGCCACTAAAGAAGTGCAAAAACAGATATATTATTATTTATTTCTGTAGTTTTATATAGCGCTAACTTGACCCGAAGGTATCCGAGAGCTTTACATGAGCACCAGTTACGTTACACAAGAACACATACATTTTATTATTTTAGGCAACAGGAGATTAAGTGATTTGCCCAGAATCATAGGATGTTGAGCGTCATTGGCGAGACTCGAACCCGGTTCCCCAGATTAGAGATCCACCGCTGGAACATTTTAAAATGTCTGTGCATAACCAAACATTTAACAACCTTTGATTAGCACCAATGCTAGATATTATTTGGCAAGCTGTGACAGTGAATTTACAAATACGCTCACATTTGTAATTACATTTCTCAAACCTCCTTCACTTCCAACATCTGGAGGGCCACATTGAAATGTTTAAGAAACTGCTGAAATGGGGCACTTGCTCACTCAGCTGTCCTGTTGTAGCATTCCAAAGTGATTTAACTGCCACGTGTCAGCGGTTTGTCCTTATAGATGACATCCACCAAACAGGCTTTGCGTCAGCTGGAGAACACTGCTATAGCTTCAAAAACGAAGCAACGCTAGCACCTACTCAGCACATCCACCCTCTGTCTATTAGAACACGACTACAAGCCCTTGAACCCCAACATTTTATCTGGCGAGAGTCGAATACGTGCAACTAGGAAAACCCGGAGCGCACACCTCATGTGGTTGAGCAGTTCACCAAGGGCAGGAGGGTCCGGATCATGGAGTACTAAGCAGCAAAAGATCACATTACCTAGGGGGTGCCCAACCCGAAACACAAATGCGAGACACCAATTGGATGAAAAGTGCTGGCAGGAGTAATATACAGCATTGATGACGATTAACACATATTGAGCTATTTTGACTCGACTCTTGCATCAGGCTTACAACTTCTAACAAACCTTATGTGTAAAAAAACAATGAAAATTGTTAATGGTGTGCAAACATTCTATAATCAATAAGATTGTATCTGTTCAGTCTTTAACACTTAATTACCATGCAGCAAAACCATATATTTAACAATGTTTAGTAACAATTCCTGCATACACCACAGCTTCGGATAAGCATTCTTCAGAGTTTTCAATGCCAGAAAAACCCAGCCTTACAAATTGATCCCATAAAGTTAAAGCTGCCCATGCGTTTAATACACAGCTTACAATGATGGTGCCTCAGAAGTAATCAAACAGGCTAGTGGGAATTGTTTCTTGAACGCCTGCTTGAAACCCTTGGTCAACTTAGTGTGGTCAGACTGGGTCTCTTACCAATCGATTTGCTGCTCCGCCTTCCGTTTTGTGCCAAGACTTACAAAAAAACATAAAACACACACATTTAGGCTGATGACTACCCTACCAAAAGTAAACCAGAGAAGTAATTGTCTCCCAAAATATTGACGACGTCAGTATTTAATCTCCAAAAATAACTTTCCCACACCATCTGAACAATTTATTCCACTTTAACTGCACGGTGTTCGTTTGCCTTAAGGAAGATCTTCAGCTGGCAAGGTTCCTCACACAGCTTAAATAGAACACGGAGTCCCTGGAACAGTCCAAATGTATTTTAAGGTGCGACATGTAATGACACTTGTGCCCTTTATGGTAAACCTATTGTATTCAATTTGGGCATGCTATAAAAGAAAAAAACATTCAGTAGTTTTCTTTATATTTGTTCCATATATAATATATTTTCACAGTCTTCTTGATAGAAAAGTGCATGTAGCATTCACGCTTATGCACAATTACGTGGTGACACCAACATCTAGTGCATATATCTTTGCCAACACGTTTCGCAAGATTGACTCACTTCATTGGTGCAGTAACATTTTAGTTGTCAACACATTTCACATAAATGTATAAGAGTAACAACGACAACAGCAAAAATGTTTTCTCCCGGGTCATGCTAAAATTGATTCTCAATACATTTGTGAAAGTTGCGTGGAGTTTGGCAGCACTACAAACTAGGTTACAGACATTTGAAGCTGGGCTGAACATGGTAGTCATTTGTTTTGAATATTGTATTCTGTAGGTACTCCAAAGGGCTTTGAGTCATCCTCATTAGATTCTTTGGTTAAGAACACTTAAGCCATTAGTTTAATTCTTTGGGCCTTATTTCGACTTTAGCGGTCCGTGGAGTTGGGAGTGTTGCCTGAGCAAAGACTGCAGCTGGACCTCCGGCATCACCAGCACACCGCCGACCGCCGAGACGTCGGTCGAGCGAAGGCAGCCTCGATAGGGTGGTACAGTGGAGCAGCACTGCCGTCCGTATTATGAGTTGACTTTCCGATGAGCCAACTGTGGCGGTCAGACCGCCGCCAAAAGGTCAGCAGAAACTAAGGATTTGGGGTGCATACTCTCCCCTTTCATATTCTTCCCAGCAGATGTCGATCCCTTTCTCCAGGTTCCACTACACAGAAGCATATTCACCCATATGAATACGACCCTGTCTGCAGCGAAATACAGCTAAGTGCTATTTGTACCATATACCCATTACCGAGACTTCCCACATATGGCATGGGGTAAATGGTATTTTTCTATTCGTATCATGCATAAGTGTGCATTTGACATATATGCAGTCGAAATGTAGACACATGCATCAATAGATATGATTATGCACTGCCCAGCGCAGCAGCCACATCGTGGACCCAGCGGTCAACTCGTAATACGGCGGTCGGAAGACTGCCAGCGCTGCGATCATCTTGCGGTCGCGGCGCTTCAATGGTCAGACTGCCGAAATTCATAATAAGGCCCTTTGTCGATCACATTTTCAGTCCACCAACAAGAGTATTTTAGTCTCATCTTTCTATTGGCGGTTTAGTATTTTTCTGCATCCACTATAATGCACATGGAACCATTTTACATCTAAAAAGTACACTGTCATTACACATTTAATTCTTTATCTCATCCTTGAATTGTATAAACAAACCACTCCTTTTTAAGGCCAAGCCTACGAGACCATGCGCTAGCTTCTCGCTTGGGAGACACTCTTGTATCCAAAATGGGCTTGGAGCCCACCCGTTCCTTACCATTTGTCGGATTCAGCCTCACTATTATGTGCAGCAGTCTTAATTTGCCAGTGCAGCTGAAACGTCACTTCCTCTGCTTGTTGTGGAGCAGGGACCAAGCACAGATTCAATCAGAACAATTTGTAAAGCGCGCTACTCACCCGGGAGGGTCTCAAGGCGCTGGGGGGAGGGGGGTTCGTTACTGCTCGAAAAGCCAAGTCTTGAGTTGCTTCCTGAAGGAGAGATGGTCCTGGGTCAGCCGTAGGTGGATGGGGAGGGAGTTCCATGTCTTGGCCGCCAGGTAGGTGGTGGCTCTGCGGATGCGTGGTACGGTGGCGAGGGCGAGGCTGGTCGATCATAGCTGGCGGGTGGGAGTGTAGAAAGTGAGGCGGTTGTTGAGGTATTTGGGGCCCAGGTCGTGGAGAGCTTTGTGTGCGTGGGTGAGGAGTCTGAACGTGATCCTCTTGCTGACGGGGAGCCAGTGCAGGTCTCTCAGGTGGGCAGAGATGTGGTTGTGGCGGGGGATGTCCAGGACGAGTCGTTGAAGTCTTTTCTGTAGTTTGGCAGTGGTTCCCGCTTAGAGGGTGTTCCCGTAGTCCATTCGGCTGGTTGACGAGTGCCTGGGTGACCGTCTTCCTGGTTTCGGTGGGGATCTATCGGAAGATCTTACGGAGCATGCGCAGGGTGATGAAGCAGGATGACGATACGGCGTTGACTTGTCTGGTCATTGCGAGGGCGGAGTCCAGGATGAAGCCCAGGTTTCATGCGTGGTCCGTTGGCTTGGGGATGGTGCCCAGGGCAGGGGGCCACCAGGAGTCGTCCCAGGCGGAGAGGGGGATGATCCCAGGATGAAGACTTCCGTCTTGTCGGAGTTCAGCTTCAGGCGGCTGTTCTTCATCCATTCGGCGACGTCCTTCATTCCCTCGTGTAGGCTGGCTCTGGCGTTGGCCGGGTCGTTGGTGAGGGAGAGGATCAGCTGGGTGTCGGCGTATGAGATGATGTTATGGTTGTGTTGGCGTGCGATGGCTGCGAGGGGGCTCATGTAGACGTTGAAGAGGGTGGGGCTGAGCGCGGATCCTTGAGGTACGCCGCAGATGACTTCGGTGGCCGCGGAACGGAATGGGGGGAGGCGGACTCTGAGTTCTTCCGGCCAGGAATGAGGTGATCCACTCCAGGGCTTTCCCTTGGATTCCGATGTTGCTGAGGCGCTGTATTAGAGTGCGGTGGCAGACTGTGTCGAATGCTGCAGAGAGGTCCAGGAGGATGAGGGCAGCTGTTTCCCCGTTGTCAAGCAGGGATCTGATGTCGTCGGTGGCTGCGATGAGGGCGGTCTCGGTGCTGTGGTTGGCTCGGAAACCGGACTGTGAGGGGTCGAGGGATCTGTTTGTCTCGAGGAAGGCGGTGAGCTGTATGTTGACGGTCTGCTCGATGACTTTGGCAGGAAAAGGGAGGAGCGAGATGGGGCGGAAGTTCTTGAGGTCGGTGGGGTCCGCGGTCGGTTTCTTTAGGAGGGCGCTGAGCTCGGCATGCTTCCAGCTCTCCGGGAAGGTGGCGGTGTTGAAGGAGATGTTGATGATGTTCCGGAGTTGGGGTGCGATGGAGCCGGCCTTGTTGAAGACGTGGTGGGGGCAGGGGTCGGTAGGGGATCCGGAGTGGATGGTGTTCATCGTGCGGGTGGGGTCTTCGGTGCTGACCGGGGTCCAGTTGCAGAGGGTGGTGGTGGGGGGCGTTGTTTCGGTCGTTGGGTGCGTGGTTGGTGCGTCGAAGCTGTTGTGTATGTCGGCGATCTTGCGGTGGAAGAAGGAGGCGAGTGAGTCGCAGAGGTCTTGCGAGGGTATGATGTCATTGTTTCCGGCGCTGGGGTTGGAGAGCTCTTTGACGATGCTGAAGAGTTTCTTGCTGTTGTTGTGGGTGTTGTTTTCCAGGCGTTCTTTGAATGATGTCCTTTTGGTGGTGCGGATCAGCTGGTGGTGTGTGCGGGTGGCGTTCTAGAGGGTGGTCGTGTTTTCTGTGGTCTGGTCGTGGTGCCAGGCTTTTTCGAGGGTGCGGCAGTTTTTCTTGGATGTTTTGAGTTTGTTGGTGAACCACGAGGCTTTTTTGCTGCCGTGTCTGCTGGGAGGGTTATTCAGTGGTGCGAGGTCGTCGGCGCAGTTGATGAGCCACTGTGTGAAGATGCGGGCTGCTTCGTTGGGGTCCGTCGTGTTGGTGGGAGGGTTCTGGCTGAGGGAGGTGGGGAGCTGGTCGGCGGTGATCTTGCTCAAGCTCCTGCGGGAAACTTGTTGCGGGTGGTGGTGGGTCGTGGTTCTCCTGAAGCTGAAGTGGACGCAGCTATGATCGGTCCAGTGAAGTCCGGTGGAGTGGCTGAAGGCGATGTGCTTGCTGGAGGAGAAGACGGGGTCAAGCATGTGGCCGGCGTGGTGGGTGGGGGTGTTCACCAGTTGCTTGAGTCCGAGGTTGGCGAGGTTGTCCAGCAGGGTAGTGGTGTTGCTGTCGTTGTTCTCCAGGATGAAGTTGCGGTCCCCTAGGAGGATGTAGTCAGAGGAGGCGAGGGCGTGCGGGCTGATGAAGTCTGCGATGGCTTCGCTGAATTGTGTGCGTGGTCCCGGGGGTCTGTAGATGAGAGTGCCTCTGAGGGTGGTCTTGGGGTCAGTGTGTATCTGGAAGTGGAGGTGCTCGGCGGCGGTGAGGGTGGTGTCGTCGGAGTTGGTCGTGATGCGGATGGTGTTCCTGTGGACGATGGCGATGCCTCCTCTGGTCTGGTTGACGCGGTCCTTCCAGGTGATCTTGTATCCGTCCGGAATGGCTATGGCGATGTCGGGTGCTGAGGAGGCGTTCATCCATGTTTCCGTGAGGAAGGCGACGTCTGGAGATGTTGAGTCGAGCAGGTTCCAGAGTTCGACGGCGTGTCTGTGGACGGAGCTGGTGTTGAGCAGGATGCACTTGAGGTGGTTGTTGCTGGTGCCTGGCCTTTCGGGTGCAGTGATGGTCCGGAGGCAGGTGAACTTGCAGGCTTGGCAGGTGAAGGGTCCGTGGGTGCGTTTGGGTGTTGCTCAGTAGCAGGCGGGGTTCCGGTCGGGTTTGAGTGCGTTGAGGGTGGCGGCGTCGTACGTCCATCGTGTTGGCTGGCATTTTCGGGGGCCAGGGGTCCTGGCGCTGGGCGCGGTCTCCGCTGAGCGGTCGCTGCGCGGTGTCCATAAGTGGGAGGGGGAGGAGGGGTCAGCTGGGAGGCCAGGCTGCCAATGGGCAAGGGTGGGGCGGGGCCGCAGGGGGGGGGGGGGGTCAGTGGCGGGAAAATGGTGGGGGTCAGCGGCGGGAAAAGCGGTGGCGCGGGGTCAGGGGCTGCTGGCACACGGGGGGTGTAGGAGAAGGCTGGCAGGCTGAGGAGGCGGCTGGCTGGCTGGCAGGCTGAGGCGCTGTAGCGGCGGGGAAGCAACCTACCTGAGGGTCAAGGGTCGCCTGTGCCCGTCCGCTGCTCCAGACTCAATTCAGGTACTATTTTTTTCTGCCAGCGAAACATCACTTCCAATGTTTCTTTTAGGCACGGCGAGGCTCAGTAATTTGCAGAGAATCACAGGAAGCTGAGCAGATGCTGAGAATGGCAAATGGCTCCCCACTTCCAAAGTCGGCAGCTCTGGTCAGTACGCCACATCCTCTCCCCTCTGTATTCGGCGACTTTCCCACCTGTATGTGGCATCATAACATCAAGCGTATAAGACACATCAAGAGTAGTGCTGGGTGCTTCCCGCAGGCAGTGAGCAGTCCATCACAAAAAGGATGCATCACTCTGCATCAAGCATTCTATGGAGTCCTGTTCGGTATTCCCACTTAATTTCACTTTCAACTAGCCGAAATTAGAGTACGGATTTTTTTGATACTTGTAATCCCCTTTCGTTTCTCTATTTTTCCACAACAACCCTTTATCCCAACAATCCCTTTATAATGACAACCCCACCTCCAGTGCAACATATGCCACGTTCGCCGCTCCAGTCTGTCTCTGCCCTTCTGAGTCTGTACTTGGTGAATGTTTTCCGTGGCAGCGTGCTCTGTATCAGTCATGGGGACATTATACTATAATAACCACTAGATGTCACTAGTGAGCCAAAATTAGTTGCAAGTTTAAGATCGCAACACAAATTGATTTGTTTTATATTCTATGGGACCTCTTCACAAAACTAGGTAGAAGTCCGTCCATTTGAAAGCACTTTTACACTTTTTTGGGGTAAATCACAAACATTACTAGTAAAATGCCTGAAAAACTTCATCATTCGCAGGTTATTGCACATTTTCTTTACTCTAAGCCCTGCTGTAGAGCAGTTGGACTGCACTGCTGTGCAACATGGCAAACAAGCATTTGCAATGCAATAGCTCCCGCAATAGAACAGTGTGAGCTAGCCTTGCAGCCTGGGATCTCCAAAACGCTAGTGTACCGAGAGGTGTGAGAGCAGATGTACAGGTTTATCTCGCTGAGAATGAAGGGTCAGTTGATTCAGGGGTGACCCTTTGGGAAGCCTTGAAGCCAGTAATGCGGGACAGGATACAGAATAGACTGGGGGAGGAAAGGAGGAAACTTCAATATGAAGTAGCTGCAGTGGAACGGAATATCCTGGATCTAGAGAGAGAGTACCTGAGTTCAAGAAGTGCTGTGACTCTTCGGAGGATGACTGATAAACAAAAACACTTTAGAGAACTTGTGACGGATGAGGCTAAGACTCAAGCTCGGGCCACCCTCCACCGCCTCTATGACGTGGGGGATAAATCAGGCAAACTTCTGGCGTGGCTTAGTAAAAAGGAACAGGCAGCTAGATGGGTGGACCACGTTAGAGACGCAGAAGGGATGCTTGTTAGTACTGATGCACAGATTGCCGAGACTTTTGCTACGCATTATGAACGCTTCTACACAGCCAGAGACCTGGGGTCTTGCGGGGAGGCTCTGCAATATATGGAGCAGACTGACCTTCCCTCATTGGACTCGGACGCCCTCAAGGCACTTGAGGCTGACATCACAGTGGAGGACGTCTCTATGGCCATTGCTCGCCTGAGACCTGGTAAAACACCGGGACCAAACGGCTTCCCAGCGGAATTTTTCAAGCGTACGGCGGACCTTCTGGCCTCCCACTTGAGGAACCTCTTCATGGGGGCCTATCAAGAGGGGAGGCTTCCCCCAGATCTCTCCATGGCAACAATCGTTCCAATACACAAGGAGGGCAAACCGCGAGAGGACTGTGCGTCCTACCGCCCCATTTCCCTCCTGAACACGGAGGTGAAACTCCTGGCAACTATCCTGGCGCTCCGATCGAGATCAGTGATCCCAGACCTCATACACCTGGATCAGACTGGTTTCTTGCCAGACAGGGCCACTAAGCCGAACCTTAGACGTACCCACAATTGGTTACAGGAAGTGAGGGAAAGAGCTACCACACTGGTTTCTCTCCCTTGACGCAGAGAAAGCCTTTGATGCAGTTTACTGGCCGTTCATGGAGGGGGCCTTGCAAAAATTCGGCTTCGGCCCCAAATTTCAGAACTGGGTCCGGCTCCTCTACAATACTCCGCGAGCTAGAGTGAGGGTGAATGGGAGACTGTCACGTGAATTTCAGACCCAGAGAGGTACCCGCCAGGGATGCCCTCTGTCCCACCTCCTCTTCACACATACCATTGAGATATTAGCCGCTAGGGTCCGACACAATGCAGGAATCACTGGCTTTCAAAAAGCCAATACAGACCCCGCACAGGAGAAAATATCCCTCTACGCGGATGATATACTCTTATACATTACCAATCCGGAGACCACTATCCCGGAGCTGTTCCTAGAACTGGAGTGCTATGGTAGACACTCCGGATACAAAATAAACTGGCATAAATCGATCCTATACAACCCAGGGGGCCGAGAACGCTGGGTGACATTGCCAGGACAACTCATTACAACGACGGAGGGCTTCCAGTATCTCTGGATTTACATCACCCTTGACAGGAGGTTATCGCTCCAAAAAAACTTGGAGAGGATCATACTGAACTCCATAGCAGATATGGACCGTTGGAAACGGCTTCCACTTACACTCTTGGGACGAGCGGCCATGTACAAGATGATTATTCTCCCCAAATATTTGTACGCTCTACAGAAAGAATACTACCCGCTCCCGCCAGCGAGACTGCCCAGAATCCATTCAGACCGGAGGGCTTTTCTCTGGTTAGGTAAGCAACCTAGAGTAGCACGGACTACTCTTCAGAGACACCAATACAGCGGAGGAATTTCGCTTCCTAACTTGGAAGCCTGCTACTGGGCGGAACACATGTCCCCGATTAATGACTGGCTACATACCCAGGCAGACCACCCCACTTATGCCTTGGAACGACACAAACTGTCCTCGCACAATTTACTGTACTATCTGTACGGGGGTCCTGCACGGGAGCCGCTCCTCCCCACGACTGTTATTACAATACTTGCATGGAACAAGGCGACTAAACGCACGGGCTGGGAGAAGAAACCCACCCGGCAGACTCCGATATGGCACTGCAGGTGGCTTCCTGAACTACATAAACTTAAGGGCTTCCAACGCTGGGATGACATTGGAATCGCCACCATAGGGGATGTGGTCGCCAAGGGGGAATTGAAATCCTTTCAGGCCCTAAAGTCGAAGTTCGGGCTTCAACACTCACAGCTCTTCAAATACACGCAGCTGCGACATGCTTGGCGGGCACAAAACATACACTTACCTGGGCTCCCAGAATATGCACCACTGGAGGGTCGGCTCCTACAAGAGCAGATCCAGGGGAAGGCGGTCTCACTCACCTATAAAACCTTAACCAACAATATGCTAGGAGACCTGGCGAAACTTAGAAAGACATGGGAGGGGGAGGTAGGAGGACTGGAGGACCTAGACTGGGACATAATAATGATGCATCCCCGAGAGGTGGCGATTAAGTCTAGGCTGCGCCTCATCCAATTTAATGTACTCCACAGAACCTATTATGATAGGGTGAGACTCCATAGAATGGGGAAAATAGAGGATACTAAATGCCTCCGATGTCGCCGAGACAACGGGGACTTCTATCACATTATGTGGACATGCGATTTGATACAAAATTATTGGGACCACATCTTCCGGGAACTGAGTGAGGTATTGGAGGTCCCACTTAATCAGGAGCCTAAGCTGGCTCTGCTGGGTATGACTAATGACGTGGACCTACCACGCCCTCTCCTAACCTTCCTGGTGTTGGCCTTGGTGGTAGCCAAAAGAGACATAGCGAAACACTGGGGATCGCCGACACCACTGGAACTGGAGGAATGGAGACGAGGGTTGGATCTTTACATGGCAGCCGAGAGAGTGACCTACAAAGCTAGGGGGTGCCCGAAGAAGTTCCGTAGGGTCTGGACCAGGTGGCGCCATTATCATGGTTTGGATGGGGGGCTGTGAGGGAAGTGAGTTCAGTAGAAGGCTACAAGACTACGGGAACACCTCCAAGAAGGCATTGGAGGGGACGCTAAGAGAGTACTGCACACCGAATTTGTGGACATTGAACAAGCAGGGTATTAACTGTAACAGCGAAGTCCGATAGTGGAGGGGTGGGCGTGGGAGTAGGGGGTTGAGTACTGCTAATTACATGACTGGACAGTTTTGAAAAAATGCAAATAAAAATACTTTAAAAAAAAAAAAAGAACAGTGTGAGCTATTGGTATTGTAAATGACAATTTTTTTAAATATGTGTTGGCTTTGAAAATATATAAATTAATAGCATTGTTATTCACAAAGCCAATAGCTTACACTTTCCTAATGTGAGTCCTATTGGCTGTGGCAATGCTTGTTGGTAGCAAGCAAGGACAGTGCTGTTGTGGTGCTGAGTGATGATGTGGTGTCCCAGAGTGATGATGTGGTGTCCCAGAGTGATGATGTGGTGTCCCAGAGTGATGAGGTGGTGTCCCAGAGTGATGTGGTGGTGTCCCAGAGTGATGTGGTGGTGTCCCAGAGTGATGTGGTGGTGTCCCAGAGTGATGTGGTGGTGTCCCAGAGTGATGTGGTGGTGTCCCAGAGTGATGTGGTGGTGTCCCAGAGTGATGTGGTGGTGTCCCAGAGTGATGTGGTGGTGCCCCAGAGTGAAGGAGTAGTGCCCCAGAGTGATGTGGTGGTGTCCCAGAGTGATGTGGTGGTGACCTAGAGTGATGTGGTGATGTCCTAGAGTGATGTGGTGGTGTTGTGTGGCGTGCAGCAGTGTGTGGTGTGCAGCAGTGTGAGTAATGCAGCAGTGTGCGGCAGAGTGAGGCGTGCGGCAGAGTGAGGCGTGCGGCAGTCTGAGGCGTGCGGCAGTCTGAGGCGTGCGGCAGTCTGAGGCGTGCGGCAGTCTGAGGCGTGCGGCAGTCTGAGGCGTGCGGCAGTCTGAGGCGTGCGGCAGTCTGAGGCGTGCGGCAGTCTGAGGCGTGCGGCAGTCTGAGGCGTGCGGCAGTCTGAGGCGTGCGGCAGTCTGAGGCGTGCGGCAGTCTGAGGCGTGCGGCAGTCTGAGGCGTGCGGCAGTCTGAGGCGTGCGGCAGGGTGAGGCGTGCGGCAGGGTGAGGCGTGCGGCAGTCTGAGGCGTGCGGCAGTCTGAGGCGTGCGGCAGTCTGAGGCGTGCGGCAGTCTGAGGCGTGCGGCAGTCTGAGGCGTGCGGCAGTCTGAGGCGTGCGGCAGTCTGAGGCGTGCGGCAGGGTGAGGCGTGCAGCAGGGTGAGGCGTGCAGCAGGGTGAGGCGTGCAGCAGGGTGAGGCGTGCAGCAGGGTGAGGCGGGCAGCAGGGTGAGGCGGGCAGCAGGGTGAGGCGTGCAGCAGGGTGAGGCGTGCAGCAGGGTGAGGCGTGCAGCAGGGTGAGGCGTGCAGCAGGGTGAGGCGTGCAGCATTGTGTCGTGCAGCATTGTATCATGCAGCAGTGTGCAGCATGCAGAGGTGAGTAATGCAGCAGTGTGCAGCAGTGTGTGGCGTGCAGCAGTGTGGTGTGCAGCAGTGTGAGGCGTGCAGCAGTGTGAGGCGTGCAGCAGTGTGAGGCGTGCGGCAGTGTGCGGCGTGAGGCAGTGTGCGGCGTGAGGCAGTGTGAGTAATGCAGCAGTGTGAGGCGTGCAGCAGTGTGAGGCGTGCAGCAGTGTGTGGCGTGCAGCAGTGTGAGGCGTGCAGGGCGTGCAGCAGTGTGAGGTGTGCAGCAGTGTGTGGCGTGCAGCAGTGTGAGTGCTTTGATACTAGAGAATGCATGCTCTCATAACAGTGCGCGCACACTCTGCTGCGACAGTGTGTGCGTTCCATTCTCAGGGCGAGTGTGTTTCGGGTTCTTAGTCACGAACAGTATAAATGAATGATGAAAACAGGAAGAAGGGCAGTCATGCGGGGCGTGCGTGTTTTCGAATCGGAAATTGTGAACGAGTGAACCAACTAAATGGTTTGTAAACAACAAGAAAAGCGGACATCAAAGGAAGGGTGGGAGGGAACGAGCATATGGGGTGTGAGCGATAACGAAAGTTAATTGTTGTAAGAGGGGAGCAGGAAGTGAGGCCGGGCGCGCGATGTCGAAAGTAGTCTGCTGCTTTCAAGTCCGATGCCAGATGCCAGCTTCGCGCATGAATGCCTCAAATGCACTGGCCATGAATCGCATTCCAAAGGTCTTTGGGAGCATTTTCTGGTGCCCCTTACTAAATCTCTCGCATAGCGATCGCTTACGCGATAGCTAGGCGAGAACTAAAAAAAACATTTAAAAGGCCAACAGATCATGTATAGGCTTGACCTATTGCCTTTGCCAAAGCTTGTAAGGTCTGCTTTCGCTGCCTGCTGTCAAAAGGCCTGTGTATTTTAGCAATGCTTGGGGTGAGCTTCGTCTCAGCCCATTTGTTGTCATGTTTTTTTTTTGCTCGTCAATCTCGCTTGCTTGTTTCTTATTTTAATGGTTTTCGTTCCTCCTTCTGGGCTTGCCAGCTCTGGAGCATAGCTTTTTTACTATCAATTTGATTGGATGACATATACCCTCCCACACTGACATTTGGAAACTACTTTTTCCTTTCGGTTTCGACACTCAATGGGCCAGCATGTGTTCTCCTGTTAACAGCCCGGCTTCCCTATTCATATCACCTAACCTCCCTCACTCTTCGTACTTCTCTCCCCTGCTCGTCCGATGCTTCCATCACCCCGCCCCATCCCATATGAGCCTCCCCTCTTGCCCGCCCACCTATTGCCCACCACATGGTGGAATTGACGTGCTCCAACTCTTTCCCCACTTCTCATCCTTCCTGTTTTATTTTCTTTTGATATTTTTCAGAGGGTCCAGCAGCCATATGCTACCAGGCAGTTCATTCTTCTATTAGTTCTGCAACGCATTTCCTCCTATATACTTCATACTTCTCTCTCCTTTCACCCAGCACAAAGTTGCAGTGTCATTTCCATCCATTACTATCAGAGTCCGATATATCCTTTCTACAAAAGCCAAACCTATAATTTGCCTTAAATGTCCTTCATTTTGCCGCACATTCGTTAATTCCTTCCTCCTTTCCTTACAAAAATTTTTCATTAATTCGTTGCAATATGAACTTTTTCCACATAATGTGCATCCAGCGCTAACGGTGCCTTGCCGTCGTCAGTACCCACACCCATGCTCCCTACTGCAGGCAGCCACTTATACATTTATTTGCCTGTAGGATCAATGGCATTCACCAATTTTTTTTGTTTAAATTTCTTTTATTGGGAGTTTTTGAATTTCATGGTACATTGACATACATTTTGCATTAACCCCTTCCATGCTGCCGCGATTCTGCTCCTGTGCTGAAGATTTCAGCGCGGGAGCCGTCATGACGGCCCCCAGCCGTCATCAGCACACGAGCACTGTAGTGCATGACGGCTGGGGGCCGTCATCAGCATGCAAGGGGTTAATGCATGAAAACAGGAGTAAACAGGTTGGCAGTCCATATCAACATTTTGCAACATATCCATCCTACCTTATAATACGTAGCTCTAGCACAAGATGACATAATTACAGAGTGAGTGAGTGAGTGAGTGAGTGAGTGAGTGAGTGAGTGAGTGAGTGAGTGAGTGAGTGAGTGAGTGAGTGAGTGAGTGAGTGAGTGAGTGAGTGAGTGAGTGAGTGAGTGAGTGAGTGAGTGAGTGAGTGAGTGAGTGAGTGAGTGAGTGAGTGAGTGAGTGAGTGAGTGAGTGAGTGAGTGAGTGAGTGTGTGTGTGTGTGTGTGTGTGTGTGTGTGTGTGTGTGTGTGTGTGTGTGTGTGTGTGTGTGTGTGTGTGTGTGTGTGTGTGTGTGTGTGTGTGTGTGTGTGTGTGTGTGTGTGTGTGTGTGTGTGTGTGTGTGTGTGTGTGTGTGTGTGTGTGTGTGTGTGTGTGTGTGTGTGTGTGTGTGTGTGTGTGTGTGTGTGTGTGTGTGTGTGTGTGTGTGTGTGTGTGTGTGTTTGTATATCTATATTTATGAGGACCAGAACATGTTTGCACACCAACGCTATGAGGACCAGTGCGCTATGAGGACCGGAAAGCCGGTCCTCATAACGTTTACAGTGCTTACATACTGAGGGGATCTCTCTCAGCTGTCTGAGTGAAATTTTGGAGAGGGCTTCATAATTCCTATTTTTCAGACAGTGTGTGTGATGAATGCACTCCTATACACACAAAAATATTCTCTCTCTACACACACAGACAGTGCAGTTGCTAAGGACAGACAGCAACCAATCAGATCAGGGGTGTGTCTTCCTGGTCCTCATAATATCAATAGAAGTCTTAAAGTGTGTGTGATGTTGCAGGTTCCCATACTGTCAGTAGAAGTCTAGGAGAGTTTGAATATATCCTTCTAACCTTCAGAAAGTGTATTTTAATTTATCACTTTTGCAACAAAAAAAAAACATTTTTATAGCTGGAAACCCAGCTCTAAACATCATAAATCCTAACAGCCAGAGTTTAAAAAGGGGGATTTTTTTGTGTGACATAGGCTCGGAAGAAGAAGGGGTTTTGAAGACTCCAATGATGTGTTTTTTATGAAAAGTACTAACATAGGGCCAACCATAAAAAAAGATATGTATTATAAATAGTCATTTCAACTTCTCAAAATTGGGACTGGGAATGTCCCTCCTACAGTGAGATAGCTGAAGGTGTACACGCTTCAGAATTTCAATTCAAGTGCTATTTTCTCACTGGAAAGCACCTGCCAAACGTTTTGGTGTGTCAAAAACAAAAAATGTGAAAATTAAAAGCACAGGCTCGATTCTGCACACAACAATGTGATGTGGAAACGTATCAGTGGTTTCACTGTTTTGCTATTCAGTTCCAAGGATGAATTCTGTCCGGCCAGTGCTCACATTCTTTCATCTCCTTAATATAGCGGTGCTCACCTCTGCGCAGCTGTAGAAAGAGAGGAAAGTACTAGAGCTTGACGTGATCTGAAAGTGCTTAGAATTGAGGATAGATCTGGGATGTTCTATCAGAGACTGGGATGATATGTCAGAGGTAGAAGAGAGCTGTCAGAATTATAACAGTTTATAGATGAGGAGCACAGAAGACAGTAGGAAGGATGTCTATGACAATGATTAGTGTAAGAAGTGGCTGAGAAGTGGCACCTGAGACTCTGGCTCACACACCACATAGACATTCAGTCCATGGACATACAGTAGACCTCCATGTTGTAATAGGCTGACATTTGAGGTGTAGCCATTATTCCAAACCATAAGCAATATAACCCCCAGCAAACCCCCCCCCCCAGTGGATCTGGTGATAACTTGTACGGGGGTAGTCCAGTCTTGTATGCTACCTGTACGTTTGGGACATAAACTGCAAATATATATATCTTTTGTCCTGGTCAGCAGAGTCCAGGAAACTTACAATATGAGTCTCACAATGGTGCAATGACAACATCAATAAAATAGGCTGACTGCAATCCTCAGTAAGGTGTTTTTTATCATGTCACAGCAGAAAATAAGCAACTCAGCTTATATATAACCCATAGCTATTTGGCAAACCAGATACCATAAGCAATCTTGCAGGCAGGAAAGCATCATCATATCATTCAATGCAAACTTGCCCTAGGGTATCAGATATCACTTTGCACTCATTACACATCCATCACCCATTTGTAATAGTTATGTGTATCATCATCAACTGGACTAAGTACTGATGACAGTGAGCCAGGTAGCAGTAAACGGCGCAATAAACAGTGAGGGGAGTGTTTCAAGTTGAAATCTTTCTTTCCAAATTCATCTCTATCACCAAAGTGCTCGACCTGCAAACTTTTACTTTCAATTACAAATCAGGCTAATTCCAAGTCTCAGTAAACATTTTAATCAAGAATCAAAAAACTCAGACAGAAGCAGAGTCCGGATATGCAATGATTTTGAGGAGGCCTAGACGCAGGGAGAAAATTGTCCTTATGCATTTTCCCCACATATTAATGCTGTAACTAAGCGAAAACAAGCATTGGCATAGCCAATAGGTCTCGTCTTTGGGACCTTATAAGTGTTTAGCCATGCAACAGTTGATGTTGTTGCACCAAGGATATTGTGCCGGATAACTAAACACTTATAAGGTCCCAAAGGCGAGATCTAATGGCTATGCCAAGGGAAGCTAAACCCCCACTGTACACTCATTACACATGTGGCTATTCATTCTATGCCAAAACTGAACATAAACTTCTGTAGCCCAAGGAGAGTCTGGAGAGAGATTTAGAGAGAGAGAGATTTAGAGAGAGAGAGATTTAGAGAGAGAGAGATTTAGAGAGTGAGACATTTAAAGAGTGAGATATTTAGAGAGAGAGCAAGAGATTTAGAGAGAGAGAGGTTTAGAGAGCAATTTAGAGAGAGAGAGCAAGAGATTTAGAGAGAGATTTAGAGAGAGAGATTGAGAAAGATTGAGAGATTTAGAGAGAGAGAGAGAGATTGGGAGAGGACTTGCGGGTTTCAAAGTGCTAGTTGAAAAATAATGTAAGATTCTGGATGAGTTTGAAAGCGAGAAAATGCCGACAGGGGGAGGAAAGATTGAGAAGAGGGGGGAGCTGAGGGGGGGGGAGAGAGAGAGAGCGATTTAGAGAGCGAGAGCTTTAGAGAGATATATATATATATAGAGAGAGAGAGAGAGATAGATAGAGAGAGAGAGATTTAGAGAGAGATTTAGGGATAGAGATTTATAGTGAACAAGAGATTTAGAGAGAGAGAGAGAGATTTAGAGAGAGAGAGAGAGAGAGAGAGGGAGAGAGAGAGAGAGAGAGAGAGATAGAGATTTAGAGCAAGAGAGATTTAGGGAGAGATTTAGAGAGAGAGATAGATTTAGAGAGAGAGTTTTACAGAGGTTCAGAGAGAGAGAGAGAGAGAGAGAGAGATTTAGAGATTGATTTAGAGAGAGAGAGAGAGAGACAGAGATTTAGAGAGAGAGAGAAAAATAGATTTAAAGAGAGAGTGATTTAGAGAGATTTAGAGAGAGAGAGAAAGAGAGAGAGAGAGATTATCCAGTCTGGCGCCTGAAGAGTATGAAGGTGATGAATCTCACATCAGAAATGGCAGAGGAAGGCTTGTTCTTATGATGCATGTACCACTCCCCATCGTACCCTTTTAATCTGTGAATAGTGGACTTGTAACAAAAGTTATGTTTGACATGTGCTAGGTGAGCTATTTCTTTTTTTTTTTGCCCTTGCATGCATCCTTAATATATGATTAAAAAAAACCTGAATATTTAAAAAGGAAAATCCCAAATGCTACACTTGCTATTCAGATTTCTGAGCTAATGTCTGGGGTGGTGTCTGTAGGACAAATAAGTGAAAAAACAGAAAAATACTCCCATTCAACCCACATTCAGAAGTTTCTAAAAAAGGCAATAAGTAAGTAAACACAGCACATGCGTTGACTGGTCCAAATGCACCACATGTTCTGCTCCTCAATGGAGAAGAGCGACAGAAGGGACACTTGAGGAGACTGTTGCTTGAATATGTTTATCCATTTATGAGCAGTGTCTATGCAGGTGTTTTGGCAAGGCATTCTAGTCACTCACCATACCATCCTCAAAATGTAAACGAAAAGTTCTGCACTTAAATCGTACAAGAAAAGCAGGCCATTAAGTCTTCCAGCGCTGCAGCTTTCACCATTGTTCGAGTATAGAACATGGATTTGTTGTGCTTGAAGACTGCTGTATTCGAGGGAAACTATTTTATTTAGACATTAATTAATTACCATGGGTTCCCTTTGCATATTTAGGCTGCTTCATTAACAATTCCAAAACATATGTGAAGGTTGCAGTGGCAGAGGTAAAAATGAAATGGAGCCATCTCTCCCAACATGGCGAGTGGACAGAAAATGATTGAGGAGGACGGAAGCATGAAGGTTAGGAGATGCTAAATTAAAACAGCATGTAAAGAGCACAGACTTCGGTTCAACCACATAGAAACTGAACGGGTCACTCTTTATTCTTATAAACTAGCAGGAGCAGTGGCGTGCAGCACATGTGCGCGCGCTATAAGAGAGCCCGCGAGCCATGCGCTTAATGAGCCATGATGATGGAGTGAGTGCCGCGCGCGCAAGAGCGAGCACCAGACCATATGTTTTGAATTATCGCACCTGTGTCTGGGCACGAAAATTCAAAACATATGGCGCATGTGTGGGTAACGGCAAGCAATAGGCCACACACGCACGAGCCTCTGGTGAGCTTTTCAAAGCCCCTTACTAAAAGTCTCGCCAGTGCAGGGCATGTGCGCTGCTGCAGGCTCAACATAAAAATGAAAGTAAGAAGAAGAAAATTGGCCCGTGCAAAGTGATGACTCCTGCCAGATCTGAGCCAGTGACGTGAAGATAGAGATAGGGACTTTGCAATCATGTGCCAAAGGAATTTTACGAGCACTCGACTGCCAGATAAGAGACCCTGCTGAAGTGACTGCAACTCTACTGGAACATTTTGCCTTCATGAGAAAAGGAGAGAGTGGTAAAATTGCTAAATATATTTTTTTCTGGAGACAGGTAAAATTCACATATTTAGACAGCGCTCTCCTTCACGCTTCAGTAGTGAAATGGCGAGCAGACAGGTGGGATTAAAGGCAATGCGTCTGTGAGGCTTGGAGGAGGACGATCATCCAGTGCATGAGAACCAAAGCCCTACTGTGAGTTGGATCAACTGGTGGGGTCAATATGTGAGAAGAAGCCAAAAGCCCAGTTTGCGCACTGAACCATGGATCTCAATTGGACAAGTCTAGGCTGAGCCCGTGATGGCACATGGACCTCGTCTCATCGACTCGCTCCATCGAGGTCCAATGGCTGCATGCAGAGCCGATGTATTCTGATGTTCTCGTGAATATGGGATGTTCCAAGAATACTAGTCTACCTAATTGAACAATGGCGCGGAAACCAAAAACAGGCTGAAGATCATACACTATGGAGGCAGTAGTCATAGGAGGACCAGACTAATGCGTGTACAAGGATTCCACACAGACCAATCCCAAACAACAGCTGGAAATTAAACAAACATACACATGAACATTTCCATAATATTGAACTTTTCAAAAGTGACAGTTTTCCGGCTGTCCACCAGCCTAATGACTGTGAAAACTGCAAGGAAGATAAAGCAGACGAAGTGATAGTACCAACCAAAAAGGTGCTAGCGCATCACCACTCAATGGTTTCTGTCCAATAGAAACAGATGGTCCATGGTGTGTTTGCTACACAAGGGCTTTCAAAATATGAGGAGGACGTGTGGTACCACCAGGTGAGATGAGAGAGACTGCTGGAACAAGCAGCAACTGCATCCATCCAGTACAGAAAGCGCCACATCAGTAGCCACCCTGTTGGCCGTGCTTTCCTGACAATAGTGTTTCGTAGTGACTATTTTTTGCCCACCTTCACAGGTTTCTAAGTCAACTACACGCATACAAAAAGGGTTCTTGGTGGCTGGTAGTTCAAAGACTCTAACGGATTCTGAAGTCAGGGCACTAAAGCGTGCTCTTTAAGTCAAAGCAGAGGCTACAGATAACAATGATTTTAAAAAAAGGGAAATAAGTTAAGCCCTCACTGCTGATAGCTGGAATCAGCAGATCGCCCTGGAATCCCAGCATGGCCATCTAAGCCTTTCATCCTTCAGATGTTAATCACCATTGACAATGGCCTCAGTAGAAAATACACCATTAATGCATCCTGAGGCCACAACAACCATCTTGGACATCACTTACATTTTCTTAGCAAAGGTAAATGAGCCCTAACAAAAAAATCCACACTTTACCCCAATGAGGGGGGCGCTAGAGAGCGCGCAAGCAGCATGGCCACACTGATGTGAGGCTCCTGCTTCCTGGAACTGATATCCTCCACTTATCCTGAACAATTGGGCGCTAATTGGGCTAAATTGTTGAGAGATCGGTGGCGCTACCCTGCGGCTACAAGTGGAGTGAAGTGCGGAAGGATCGGCGGCGGACAACCAGAGCAGCGGGCTCCTGAAATCTGAGCCGCGCCGCCCGCCTGACCTGCATGGAGCTGTGACTCGGCTGCAGTGGCTGGGAAAGGTCGGGGATTACCACAAGGCAACCAGGCCGCGCGTCCGGCAACAACACAGTGAGTTAGTGTTATCGCTAACGACCGAGTCACGGCGCAGAGGCGGACTGCCCGTGCAACATGACGCCAAGGAGGCATTTATGGAGATAGTATTGCTGGGGGTGGCGGCGCAGGTTTCCATGAGGCCACTGCCCGAGAGACTTCGCTGAGAGCCATAATGGTGTTGCGATGTGATTGATGGATGCGGACATACTGACGGAGGCGGCGAGGACTGTGTAGCTGAATTTGTGGGGAGCCCACATTGCGCAGCGGTGGAGGATTGGCGCGTGCCCCCCCCCACTGTGAAGATCTAGTGAACACCGGTGCAGGATAATAAATATACTGAGGAGGCCGGACATACCACGGCGGCTGCGGGGAAAGCGCCTTTGGCAGGAGAGCCGTTCTGAGGTGTGGAGACAGGCTTCGCGAAGATACTGAGCAGTGTTCTTCCCCTACACGCCTCAGTTACGGTATGGAACAGTCTGTGTGATGCCCGTGGCGAGAGGGGAGATGGGCAGTGGCAGTGCGTGGATAGCCGGCTGAGACGAGAGTGCAAGAGGAGTGAGACCCTTACTGGCCGGTGCGGAGCACCTGAAGCGACCTGCGACAGGCGCGATAAACCCCCTTGGAGCGGCAGAGCATTGGGCGGTGGTTTGACGGGGTCTGTGACTGCCGGGCCGCCACTTGTTCTCCCCCCACCATATTGTGGGTGCTGGATGTCGCATGCTGCTGCGGTTTTACGGACTTAGCAACCTGCTGCCGTTGTGCCCTACAGGGCTTTGGAAGGGGCTCAAGTAGCTCCGTGAATCGCCATACATTGGTGGAGAAGGCAGCTGGCGATTATGAGGTGATGCTTCAGCGGGACACAGTCTTGGGCAAGTAGCTGACCCAGTGAGGTCAGAGCAGCTGAGAAGCACTGGACAGAGCAAGCTGACGCGACAAGAGTACGGGGCAGGATCAGCTGCTGACGACGAAAGGGCCACGTGGTGACTCGGGCTGGCCCTCACACTTCACCCTAGACTGGTGGTTGCCTTGATTACTCCTGATACATACGCAGAAGGCGTCGCACTCCTGCTGAAATATGGGGAAGCCCGACACTCGTCAACCAAAACTAAATTTCGAAGCTGCAAAAAGGGAAGCAAATCTACTGCTGACGACCAGGAGCAGGACTTGGCTGAGCGCACTGGAGGGGGAGCCAATTCACAGGCCTTGGACATGGCCAATATACTACAAGAGATGCGGCAAGGATTTGCAACAGTGGTGGACAAGGTGGACCGGATGTCCTCTAGGATGGATGCCATTGCACATAAGCTAGATGGCCACGAAGACTGCATTAAGGAGGCGGTAGGACACATATCAGAATCAGATGACGTCACTGCAACCCATAGAGTGCAACTTACGAGAATAGATAAACTGCTACCCGTCATAGCCACAAAAAACGAGGACTTGGAAGCGCGCAGTCGGCGCAACAACATACGCGTCATAGGCATACCAGAATCGACAAATACTGGTAGAATGGAGGACTATATAGAAAAACTACTGCTGGAGTCCATAGGCAAAGACGCCTTTTCCTCGCAGTTCATAGTGGAAAGGGCACACAGAACCCTCGGTCCACATCCGGTGCCGGGAAGCCCCCCACGACCTATAATTGCACGATTACTTAAGTATAGAGACCGGGATGTAGCCCTCAGAGCTGCGAGAAACAAGCAGAAGTTGACATATGATGGTAACACCTTTTCCATATATCCAGACTTCACACCTATCGTGCAAGAAGAGCGCCGCAGTGCTTGTGGAAGTCAAGCGGAAGTTGCGATCGGAGCAAATTGATTACGCACTCCTCTACCCAGCAAAACTCAGAGTGACGCACCAAGGGAAGCAGCGATTCTTCACGTCTCCCCAGCAAGTCGAAGACTTCCTCTGAACATTGAAACGAGCAAACCGGGGTGGAGTGTGACTGGAGGCCTCGCAGCGGAATGGTGACATGAATGAAAATGAGGATCTGGAATGACTGACTCCAGCAAAGTAATCTGCACACATCCAAGAGAACTATTACGGATTGGTAGGCTCGGTCGGACAATCTAGCTGATGCGAGGTGAGATCCTTCCAGTATGGCTCAATTGTTTACATGTTTTTGTGGTTCAAGGCATGCTCCCCCTCCTCATGATAGGGCCGGCAGCGCCGTCGGAGGAGAACTTAAGGGGAGCGAGGAGACTGCGTAGCTGTCTAGAAGGTCCCCCTATGGGTATTACCCCATGGAAGTACAAGTTTTGAACTATGAGGGGAGGGTAACGGAAGTGGGGTTCCAATTTGGAGGCAGGGTGGGAGGGTGGACGTGGGATTCTGGCAAGATTGGGTTGCTTCAGTGTGTGGGGGGAGGGAATTTGCAGTTCTTGTTGAATAGACGTAGGTCTGTGGGGGGTTTGTTCGAGGGGGTTATTTGGTACATGTGGTTGTCAATAAGCACATCTAAGGGATTTACTGTATGGTCGTACACAAAGATTAATATTACTTTGAAATGTCCTTGTTGTACTGGAGCCGCAGTTGTTGAGCGACTAAAGGTGGTAGATCTGGAACAGCGGCAATGCTATCCGATGGAGCACTGTAGAGATGTACAAGGCCTAGCTCATGACCCTCATTGATAGCACTAAACTAAACATAATTACATGGAACGTACGGGGGCTGCGTGACCCGCGTAAGAGACGCCAAATACTATCCTATCTTGACAGACACCAGGTAAACGTAGCAATGCTGCAGGAGACACACTTCAACCCAAGACGTAACATCACATTTGCTTGTAAATGGGCGGCACACAGGATCTTTTCTTCTTTCTCTTCCTATGCGAGAGGTGTGGCGATTCTGGTTAAGAGGGGCACTCCGTTCACACTAGCAGGAGCCACGTGGGTTGCCCAGGGGAGATATTGCCTGACTTGGGGGAGGTTGGGGTCTGATTCTGTTACCCTGGCCTGCTGTTATGGTCCTAATGTGGACGGCCCCCACTACTTTACAGAACTATGGGCATAGATTGTGGACATTGGGTCCAACCATATTGTGTGGGGAGGTGACTTTAACATTGCGCGGAGTCCGGATATTGATAGGTCCCAACCAGCTCGCCATCATTACACAAAAGCCTGTGCCATGCTGCATTCCACACTCACGGACCACAATCTGATAGATGCGTGGAGACACTTGCACCCTAACGACCTAGAGGGTACCCACTTTACTGCGCAGGCGGCGACATGGGCGAGACTGGACTATATTTTCTTGAGTGTCGGGCTGTGTCCGGCGATTTTACAAGTGCAACACTTAGCCAGGACTTACTCGGATCATGCACCGGTATGGCTTACATTGTCCTCCACAGATTATGGTCCTCCCAGAAGCAGCTGGAGGTTGCAACCTACCATACTACTAGACACTGTGTTTCAGGAGGAGCTCAGAGTGGAGATCAAAGATTTTTTCATACGTAATAAGGATTCGGTAGATAGCGTAGAAATTATCTGGGAAGCTTTCAAAGTGCCGTTACAAGGCTTTTGCATAGCAAAGGGTGCTGGGATGCTTAAAGATATTTTGAACACGTTACGTACACTTGAGACCGAGCTTAAGTCATTGGAGAGCAGATTAGTTACTAGGCCGGATGGCATAACACAATCTCAGTTTAGATCGAAACTCACAGCCTACATGTATGAGGCTCGCAGAGAGGCGAGATTTTGAGGGAAGTATTGGAGGGCCCGCCGCTATGGCGAGGGGGAGAGGCCTGCGAAGGCACTGGCAGAGACGATTCGGAGGTCATGAGGCTCTAATGTAATCCTAGAATTGGAAGGGTTGGACGGCATTGTATATATGTACACTGTGACCATACTTAATGCCTTCACTGAGCACTACACAGCATTGTATACAACCACTAGGATGGGAAAATTGAACCTAGATGCATATTTGGACGATATATCGCTGGGGTGGTTGAACGATACACAGCGGACATTTGTGTGTGCCCCGTTCGAGCTTGACGAGGTCAGGGAAGCCATCATGCATAAGCAGTTGGGTAAGCCCACGGGGTCGGATGGTATCCCAGTCGAGTTTTATAAAACCTATACTGTGTGAGGTCTATGAGGATGCACTGGAGGTAGGGCGTCTTCCCCCTTCCATGAGAGAGGCGATCATCGTCTCCCTATTAAAACCAGGGAAAACACCGCACCACTGTGATTCGTATAGGCCCCTGTCACTGCTCAATTGTGATGTTAAAATATTAGCTAAGCTCATAGCTAATCGTCTCAGTCTACTCATGGAACATTTAATACTGCCTGACCAGTCGGGATTTGTGCCCGGGCATGCAACATCCCATAACTTGCGGACCCTATTCACAATATTGAATAACGTTTCTTCGGAGTTACCTTTGGCAGCAGTTTTTCTGGATGCCACAAAGGCTTTAGACTCCATTGAGTGGGACTATTTATTTGGTGTGATGTCCCGAATGGGATTCCCACCCTTTTCCTTTCCTGGATACGTTTGTTGTATTGCTCACCTACAGCTAGAATAGTGATTAATGGCAAAACTTCTGAGGGTTATTCAATAACGAGAGGTACGAGGCAGGGTTGCCCCCTGTCTCCCCTGTTGTTCGCGATCGCGGTGGAACCACTGGTGGCTAAATTGCGTCAGCACCACCGTGACAGAGCATTGCAATGCAACATGAGGCAGATATTGGTTTCCCTCTATGCGGACGACATTACACTCTACATACGAAACCCCCAACAGAACTTAAATATTATCCTTCGAGAATTTATAGTGTTTGGATTGCTTTCAGGGGTCCAGATAAACTGGGGTAAGTCCAGTATCTTTCCCCTTACTGATGCAATGAGTCGCTTTCCATTGGACTATCCGATGGCATGGTGCGAGGATGAACTGAAATATTTAGGCATCCGTGTGACGAGGGATAGAGATGAATTGATGCGTCTTAATTACGGGACCGCTATGGTTCGAATTGCGGATAATATATCAAAATGGATTACCCTCCTCTCTCCATGGCGGGCGTGTGTCTTTGGTAAAGATGGTTATATTATTTCAACTATTGTATATGTTTCTTAATATACCCTTTCACCCGGGGTCATTCTTTTTTAAACAGTTGCGGTCAGAAATGACGCGATTAGTGTGGGGGGGGGTAAAACCGCAAGATTACGGTGGGATGTATTGACGAGGCCCTATTCTCAGGGTGGATTTGGTGTACCTAATTTTGAATTAAACTATTACAGCGCACATGCGCATTATGCCCATTTTTTAGTGCATCAACCACGTTATATGCCCCAGGTGGCGGCGGAGCATTGGCTCACTCTTCCCTTCCCCATTGAGGCGGCGGTGTACATTCCGACCCCCACGCGGGATAAGACGCCGACCACAGTGAGTTGCACGGTGGTGGCCTGGGCACATGTGAGTAAGATGTTGGATGCGCCTATGCTTTACTCGCCATTGTTACCGCTGGTATATCATCCCGCCATGCCTCTTCTTCAGGAGACACTTTTCCACAAGTTTAAAGATCGCACTAGGATACACAACTGGGGGGACATGTATCAAGAGGGGTTATTCCGCACAGTGGCACACGTGTTCCAGAATATAACACAGACACCCCTAGAAACCTTCCTATACATTCGCCAGCGGCAGGGAATTCGCTCTATTACTCCTGATTTCCCTTCAGAGCCACCGACTTTTACACCGCTACAGCTGACACTTCGGAATGAGAAGGCTAAACGGCTGGTGTCAATACTATACAAAGCAGTACACACGCAGAAGATTGAGCAACCTGCAAAGGCAAGGGAAAGGTGGGACCTCGAACTGGGTATAACTCTGACGGATAAACAGTGGGAATTCTGCTAGCTGCAGACTGAGCGAATTTCAGCTAGCAGTAGGTTTAGGATTATCCCCTATAAATTCCTACAAAGACTGTATTATTGTTATTGTTATTGTTATATGTACTTCTAAAGCGTGACACTCATCCAACAAGGATATTACGGCGCTAAAATTGAACAGTAAACCATAAGCAAATTTCCAGGGACTACTATCATTCTATTTAGGGAATAATGCAGTTTTTAGTTTTTTTCTGAAAGTGAGGTAACAATCAGTACATCGTAGATCGATAGGCAAGTGTGAGAAGTTGGCCTGGTAGGGGATGTTTCCAATTCTGGAACCACCTACTACCTGACCAAACAATCCCTTATGGTGTCTGGTTGTAAGTCAACCTTATTAGACAAGCTATCCTAGGGGTAGCATGGACTAAGCAGCCTAAAGGCTTAACTTAAGAGGTCGTGTTAAGCGAGCTGTTTTACCACATACAATCCTGTAATACCAAATGAAAGGACACCACACAAGTATATATTATAAAAATATATGTATTTATTACTAAAAACAATCCCCAGTATTCTTTATGAATAAAGGGGCACAAGCGTTAAATCAAAAGCACTGTTTAAACATACAAGTTGCACAATTATGGATGAGGGCGGGTGGCCACTCAAACCATATACTAAACAAGTGGTATAAGAGATGCCACTCGAGCAGTGGTTAGGCCTAGGGCCTAGGGAATCGCTGGGAGCAGTCAGGACAAGCAATGCTGAAGTCGGGAATGGCCCTCGGGATTCGGGAGATGTGCGGAAAGCGCACGCATGCACCAATGTTAGCCAATGGTGCGTAAAAGTCAAAGAGTTAAAGTTTAAGGACACTTCCGCTGAACCTAGAGGAACAAAACTTAACACACAGACCCTAGAGGTGTGCACCAGTGTGGGAACACCGGCGGAGCAAAGTTACCTCACCCACAGGAACACAGGAAGTGGGTGCACAGGGTCGAAGTGGCGTCGGGTTTTGACACGCAGGCTCTTGGTGCTTGGAGCTGAAAGGGCTGCAGGCGGGTTAAAGATGAAGTGTCCGGTGGAGTCCAAGGGTGGACTCAAGTTGTAGAGTACCTGAAAGCAGAGGGGACAGAGTCTGGGTCACTCAGCAGTGACCAGGGTGGAACCAGGACGGAACCAGGCAATGTCGGGCGCAATCAGGTGGTCGTCGAGGAGCTTCTCTCCGCTGTCACGTGGGCTCTGGGGCATCTGCGACGTCCAGGAGCAGGTCACGATCTGTCCCACGCAGGCTCTCACCGTCGGTGCAGTCGGCTTCAAGTTTGGAGCAAACAAGCCTTGGTAAGAGCAATCCACGCAGGATCAGAAGATTGCTTCTCACTCGGACCAGGAAGGTCAGAGTCGGGGCTCCTTTTCAGGGGAGCTGGTGTGGATCTGGAGCAACCAGAATCACAAGTCTTCTTAGGTAGTTCGTCGGCACAGGGACCACAAGCCAGCTGGCAAGTGACCGGGCCAACGCGTTGAGCCAAATCGTGCCAAAGGGCCCCACGCAGCACTCGTCGAGTGTGGAGGGCTGAACTTCGGCTCAGGAGTAGCTCAGGGTGGGGGCTTCTCAAACCCCGGTGCACAGCTTCGAGGGTCACTCGTGGGCTGCACGGTCAGCGTCTCGTGGTCACTTCAAGATGGCGTGCCCCACGCTTCCGGTCGCCTCCACGGGTCTCAGCTTTGCAGGGACTGTGGATCGGGCTGTTAGAAGCTGGGCAGGCTTGATCTCGTCGATCTCAGTCGCTCGAGTTCCGGCGGGAACTGCAACTAAGTAGACGTCGAGGGCTGGATGGTGCCTGCTGCTGCAGGGTGGTCACTCCTTGACCACAAGGGAGATTCTTCGGGCTTCCACGTTGAGATGGAGGGCGAAGGGTCCAGAATATCGTTTCAAATGTTTCTTCCAGGAAATCTGATGTGCATTGGCACTGCTCCCACTCTTATTCGAATCTGGTGGGCGTGATTACCTGCTAGGTCCCCTCCTATGGGTGGGACCCAGGAAGTGGGTGGATACACCCCCTTCCTTTGATCCAGGCCGCCCTGGCACGAGGGCTGGAGTGCCCCAGAACCGGTTTGGCCGGATTATGCAAGGGGCAGCCTTGTGCGCCCCAGGCAGTGTCTGGTTTCTTTCAAACCTCCCTGCTACAATACACTATCTCCTGTCTGGAGGGCGGTGACACCCTCCTGTGACAGGAAACCCTTTGTCCAGGACCCCCTTGACTGAGTTTCGGTCAGCTCCAGGGGTCCAGACATTTGTCTGTGGCAGAGGCATCCATTTTGTGGATCTTAAGGCCTTTGGAGAAATCAACCGCATTAAAGTGAAGTAACATGTCTTACCCCTCTAGAGGGGTGGAATGCCATCCCCGTCGCCAGAACTGGCGAGGGGATGGTATTCCAAAGCGTATGACACCTTACACGACATGTTTTGATAAAGCCAAACCAAAGTTGCTAAATAACCGCGAGGATTATAAGGCACTTAATAGTATATGGTATGGCATTATCCTGAAACAGCTTAGGGATTTGTTCCCGACGGCTGCAGACAGGCTCAGCTCATGCTAGAGCTCCATCTCACATAAAACCATGCACCCAGCCTCCAGGATTGGTGAGGCCCGACTATAGGAGTGGCTCACAGGTTTACATGTGTCCAGATATAGGTTTAAACATAGGTATACTATATCTAAGCAAGGGGTGTGTACACCACCTTACCCCAGCTGAGTGATCAGCCAGTTGTGTCAATTTAAGAACCAGCCAGGGGTGGCAAAAGATATGCTGCAGCCCCTGGTAGGCCTTAGTGGCTCCTGTGCCCTGTGCACCTATAGTGCATTCTACAGGGGCTGACAAGGAGTCCATTTCCAATTGGTATGTGCCTATAGCACATGTGTCATTAATTTAGTGAGAGAACAGCAGGCTGGGGGTCTGATCAGCAGGCCCACAGCCTCAGTAGTCGAAAACCAGTGAAGCAAAAAGCAAAAATTTGGGGTGACCATAGGATAGCAGACCCTACTCTCCTACACAACCCCCCCCCAAACGCAGGGACATTAAACTAACCTTGACCAGATAAGTCTTCATGTTCTAAGTGGAAGTACCTGGAGAGACCATCTGCATTACCATGGTCAGTCCCTGGGCGGTGCTCCACTGTAAAGTCCATCCCCTGTAGGGAAATGGACCACCTGAGCAGTTTGGGATTTTCACCCTTCATCTGATTAAGCCATAAGAGGGGCTTATGGTCTGTTTGCACCAGGAAGTGAGTTCCAAACAAGTAGGACCTCAATTTCTTTAATGCCCAAACCACAGCAAAGGCCTCCCTCTCAATGGCTGACCAACGTTTTTCTCTTGGGGTTAGCCTCCTGCTAATGAAAGCAATTGGCTGGTCTTGACCATCTTGATTAAGTTGTGAGAGTACAGCTCCCACCCCCAACTCAGAAGCATCTGTCTGAACAATGAACTGTTTGGAGTAGTCAGGACTCTTTAGGATAGGTGCAGAGCACATGGCCTTCTTCAGGTCTTCAAATGCCTTCTGACAGCTAACTGTCCACTGAACCTTTTTTGGCATCTTCTTGGATGTCAAGTCATTTAATGGTGTCACTATAGACCCATAGTTTTTCACAAACTTTCTGTAATACCCAGTCAGGCCCAAGAAGGCTCTGACTTGTGTCTGGGTAACTGGAGGAGCCCAGTCCTGTATGGCCTGGATTTTGCTTTCCAGTGGCTGAACCTGGCCTCCACCTACTAGGTGGCCCAGGTATACAACCTTACTCTGCCCTATCTGGCACTTTGTGGCCTTGATAGTTAGGCCTGCCTTTTGCAGGGCCTCCAAAACTTTCTTCAGGTGGATCAGGTGATCCTCCCAGGTGGAGCTAAAGACAGCAATATCATCCAGATAAGCTGCACAAAAGTCATCCAACCCAGTAAGGACTTGGTTCACCAACCTTTGGAAAGTGGCAGGTGCATTCTTCAAACCAAAGGGCATTACCACAAACTGATAATGTCCACTAGGGGTAGAGAATGCTGTCTTGGCCTTTGACTCCTCAGCTAGTCTGATTTGCCAGTAGCCAGCTGTCAGATCAAATGTGCTCAGAAACTTGGCAGAAGCCAATCTGTCAATGAGCTCATCTGCTCTTGGAATGGGGTGAGCATCTGTCCTAGTGACAGCATTGAGACCCCTGTAATCCACGCAAAACCTCATTTCTCTCTTACCATCTTGGGTATGAGGTTTTGGCACCAGGACTACTGGGCTGGCCCATGGGCTCTCTGATGGCTCAATCACTCCAAGCTCCAACATCTTTTGCACCTCAGCCTTGATGCAATCCCTGACATGATCAGGTTGCCTGTAGATCTTATTCTTGACAGGCAGACTGTCACCAGTGTCCACAACATGGGTACACCAGTCAGTTTGGCTGGGTGTGAGTGAAAACATTTGCCTGTGAGCCTGCAAAACTTGTCTGCAGTCCCTCTGTTGTTGGTCAGTGAGGCTGCCTGCCAAGGCTACTCCATCAACTGAACCATCATCAGGGTTCTGAGAAAGCAGGTCTGGGAGAGGGTCACTCTCTTCCTCCTGTTCCCCATCTGTGGCCATGAGCAAGCTCATGTCCTCCCTGTCCACAAATGCTTTCAAGCGGTTCACATGGATTACCCTGTGAGGGCTCCTGGGTGTTCCAAAGTCTACCAAGTAGGTGACTTCCCCTTTCTTCTCAATAATAGGATAGGGTCCACTCCATTTGTCTTGGAGTGCTGCTGGAGCCACTGGCTCCAGTACCCATACCTTCTGTCCTGGTTGGAACTCTACCAGCACAGCCTTTTGGTCATGCCAAGCTTTCTGCAGTTCTTGGCTGGCCTCCAGGTTTTTGGATGCTCTTTCCATGTACTCAGCCATCCTGGAGCGGAGACCAAGTACATAGTCCACTATGTCTAGTTTGGGCTTTTTGAGAGGTAACTCCCATCCTTCCTTCACCAAACACAATGGACCTCTCACAGGGTGGCCAAACAAAAGTTCAAAAGGGCTGTAGCCAACCCCCTTCTGTGGGACCTCTCTGTAAGCAAAGAGCAGGCAGGGTAAAAGAATGTCCCATTTCCGCCTGAGCTTCTCTGGTAATCCTTTTATCATGCCTTTTAGGGTCTTGTTAAATCTCTCCACAAGCCCATTGCATTGTGGATGATATGGGGTGGTAAACTTATAGTTTACTCCACATTCCTTCCACATTGCTTTTAGATAGCTGGACATAAAATACGTCCCTCTATCTGATAGTACCTCCTTAGGAAAGCCCACTCTTGAGAAAACTGCAATGAGGGCCTTTGCCACCACAGGTGCTGTGGTAGTCCTTAGGGGAATAGCCTCTGGGTACCTGGTGGCATGATCCACTACCACCAGTATGAATCTGTTCCCAGATGCTGTTTGGGGGTCCATTGGACCCACAATATCAATTCCAACTCTCTCAAAGGGGACCCCCACCACAGGTAGTGGTATTAGGGGGGCCTTTGTTGTGCCACCTGACTTACCACTGGCTTGGCAAGTGACACAGGAGCGACAAAACTCCTTGACATCCTCTGACATGTGAGGCCAGTGAAAGTGTGGAACAAGCCTGTCCCACGTCTTGTTCTGGCCTAAGTGTCCTGCAAGGGGAATATCATGGGCCAAGGTAAGGAGGAATCCCCTAAACTGCAGAGGTATCACCAACCTCCTGGTCATGCCAGGCTTGGGGGCTCTAGCCTCTGAGTAAAGGAGTCCCTCATCCCAATACACAGTATGGGTACCTTGGGCATCCCCAGCAGCCTCAGCAGCAGCCTGCTGTCTGAGGGGTTCAAGGGAAGGGCAATCTAATTGAGCCTGCCTCAGGTCTGCCCTTGAGGGTCCCCCTGTCCCCAGAAACTCAACCTGGTCAGGTTCAAGCTCCTCAGAGACAGTCTCCTCTTGGACTGCAGAATCAGTTTCCTCTGAAACCTGATCCTCAACCTGGGGCAAGGTGGAAGGCGAGGCCTTTCCTCTCTTGCTCCTTCTCTTGGGTTGTGGCTGGTCTATTGTCTCAAGATCCACCACTGGTTCAGGAAGGCACTTCTTAGCCTGAGCCCTTGTCATGGCAAGGACATGCTCTGAAATCCCTAGCATTTCTGCATGAGTCCTGTACTCCACTTCTGACCATGCTGAGCTTTCAAGGTCATTGCCTAACAGACAGTCTACTGGTAGGTCTGCACTCACCACAACCTTCTTTAGGCCATCAACCCCTCCCCAGGAGAAGTTCACAACTGCCACACTATGGGAGGTAGTGGAGTTGCTTGCATTGGTTACTAGGTAGCTCTCTCCTAGTACAATCTGTCCAGGGTCCACAAAGCCAGGGGTCACCATGGTGACACTAGCACATGTGTCCCTGTAAGCTTGAGCCAGTTTCTCATTTATTAAGGGAGTCTGCCTGTATTTGCCCAGGTTAGTGGGGCTTACTGCAGTGGGCAACTCAATGTCCACATCATACAGGAGAACTGCCTGTGTAGGGACTCTGACTAGGCCAGATCCTACTTCAATACCCAGGGTCAACCCAGCTACACCCTTGGACTGTGTTCCACCACTGCTTACTGTACTTGGGGTTGCAGTTGCTTTAGGAGCTGTAGTGGTGGGAACTGGATTTGCCTTGGTGCACTCACTGCCCCAGTGTGAAACTGATTTGCAGGTATTACACCAAGGTGTCTTTGGACCTTTGTTGTTCTTCTTCTTCTTGTTACCATTTTGGGAACCACCCTCTTTACTATTAGTTTGGGGGCCTGAAGACTTCTGGTCTTTTTCTTTATCTTTCTGATTCTGATTACCACCCTTCTGGTCTGTTTTCTTCTGGTCACCACCTTGGTTCTGGGGTTTCTGCTTAATCCTTGTTCTGACCCATTTGTCTACCTTCTTTCCCAATTCTTGGGGAGAGGTCAGATCAGAGTCAATAAGGTATTGATGCAACAGCTGGTTTGTACAGTTATTAAGGATCTGTTCTCTCATCATAAGATTGTACAATCCTGTATAGTCTGAAACTTTACTTCCCTGCAACCAACCCTCCAAAGCCTTAGTGGCACACTCCACAAAATCAGTCCAGTCTTGAGTCTGTGCTTTCTGGGTGTCTCTGAACAACAACCTGTATTGCTCAGTGGTTAGGCCATA
Organism: Lissotriton helveticus; assembly: GCF_964261635.1. Classification (NCBI taxonomy): domain Eukaryota; kingdom Metazoa; phylum Chordata; class Amphibia; order Caudata; family Salamandridae; genus Lissotriton; species Lissotriton helveticus. The sequence continues at coordinate 1,045,361,662 of NC_136065.1, forward strand.
CCCTTCAATGAGAGCACTCTTCAAAACAGAGTAGTTTTTGGCATCCTCAGGTCTAACTGTGAGGAGCCTGTCCCTCCCTTTCTCAGAAAAGGAGTACCACAAAATTGCAGCCCACTGATTCTCAGGAACCTGCTGTACCATGCAGGCTCTCTCAAGAGCAGTCATCCATTTGTGGATGTCATCCCCTTCTTTAAAGGGGGGCACAATTTTGGTCAGGTTTCTATTATCATAGGCCCTGTCTTTTTCTCTTGGAAAATTGCTGCCACCAGTGACATCTAAGCCACTTAATTTCTGCTCTCTTGCCAAGGCAAGTCTAGCTTGAGCCAAGGCTACCTCCTCCCTCTCTATCTGGAGTTTGACAGCCCTCATTCTGGCCCTATGCTCTAGCTTTTGAGAAGCATTCATGCCTCTCTGTGATTCTCTGGAGGCACTAGAAATATGAGAGTCCCCTGAGGGGGATCTCACTCTTCTGTTGCCTGGGAGAATAACATGTTGGGTTCTGGGGAGGTGCTGGCCCTCTCCATTCCCCAGTAGGTCCAAGTTGGCCTGGCTAAGCCTACCAACTGGAACCTGGCTACCCTGATCCTGTACTTCTAAGTCCTCAACATCTGAGTCCTCATCCAAGTCATCATCATCCTCCTCTTCAGGGGGATCAACTGCAGGGGGGTTCCCTCCAGTTCCTGTATCTAGGGAAGCTGCTTTTGCCTTCTCTAAGTCATCCTGTTCTAGGATTTCTACCAGGATTAGGCAGGTGGGGCTTCTGCCCCTTTTTAACCCTCTTGCTTTGCACAAGGCAATCAAGTCTCTGCGGGTTAGTTTGTCATATCCAAAAGTTGCCTGGGTAGGGTCAACTGTCACAGGACTAGACCCTGAGGCCTTTCCTGTGTCAGACATGGTTACTAGTGAGGTGTAAGTGGTGCACTTACCTACACTGAGTGTTTTCCTACTGGACCTTGCTAGTGAGTTGTAGTCAGGGGTGTGCTACTCCCTTCAACCTACAACTACTAAGTTCAGTAGAACTTAATATGCTAAGCTTTTGATTTTATATGTACCTAGAGGTACTTGATGTGATCTTTCAATTTGATATAAAGATTGCAATGGTAAAACAACAGCAAGCTCAAATCCGCACCGCTGCTCACCAATGTGAGAAGTTGGCCTGGTAGGGGATGTTTCCAATTCTGGAACCACCTACTACCTGACCAAACAATCCCTTATGGTGTCTGGTTGTAAGTCAACCTTATTAGACAAGCTATCCTAGGGGTAGCATGGACTAAGCAGCCTAAAGGCTTAACTTAAGAGGTCGTGTTAAGCGAGCTGTTTTACCACATACAATCCTGTAATACCAAATGAAAGGACACCACACAAGTATATATTATAAAAATATATGTATTTATTACTAAAAACAATCCCCAGTATTCTTTATGAATAAAGGGGCACAAGCGTTAAATCAAAAGCACTGTTTAAACATACAAGTTGCACAATTATGGATGAGGGCGGGTGGCCACTCAAACCATATACTAAACAAGTGGTATAAGAGATGCCACTCGAGCAGTGGTTAGGCCTAGGGCCTAGGGAATCGCTGGGAGCAGTCAGGACAAGCAATGCTGAAGTCGGGAATGGCCCTCGGGATTCGGGAGATGTGCGGAAAGCGCACGCATGCACCAATGTTAGCCAATGGTGCGTAAAAGTCAAAGAGTTAAAGTTTAAGGACACTTCCGCTGAACCTAGAGGAACAAAACTTAACACACAGACCCTAGAGGTGTGCACCAGTGTGGGAACACCGGCGGAGCAAAGTTACCTCACCCACAGGAAGTGGGTGCACAGGGTCGAAGTGGCGTCGGGTTTTGACACGCAGGCTCTTGGTGCTTGGAGCTGAAAGGGCTGCAGGCGGGTTAAAGATGAAGTGTCCGGTGGAGTCCAAGGGTGGACTCAAGTTGTAGAGTACCTGAAAGCAGAGGGGACAGAGTCTGGGTCACTCAGCAGTGACCAGGGTGGAACCAGGACGGAACCAGGCAATGTCGGGCGCAATCAGGTGGTCGTCGAGGAGCTTCTCTCCGCTGTCACGTGGGCTCTGGGGCATCTGCGACGTCCAGGAGCAGGTCACGATCTGTCCCACGCAGGCTCTCACCGTCGGTGCAGTCGGCTTCAAGTTTGGAGCAAACAAGCCTTGGTAAGAGCAATCCACGCAGGATCGGAAGATTGCTTCTCACTCGGACCAGGAAGGTCAGAGTCGGGGCTCCTTTTCAGGGGAGCTGGTGTGGATCTGGAGCAACCAGAATCACAAGTCTTCTTAGGTAGTTCGTCGGCACAGGGACCACAAGCCAGCTGGCAAGTGACCGGGCCAACGCGTTGAGCCAAATCGTGCCAAAGGGCCCCACGCAGCACTCGTCGAGTGTGGAGGGCTGAACTTCGGCTCAGGAGTAGCTCAGGGTGGGGGCTTCTCAAACCCCGGTGCACAGCTTCGAGGGTCACTCGTGGGCTGCACGGTCAGCGTCTCATGGTCACTTCAAGATGGCGTGCCCCACGCTTCCGGTCGCCTCCACGGGTCTCAGCTTTGCAGGGACTGTGGATCGGGCTGTTAGAAGCTGGGCAGGCTTAATCTCGTCGATCTCAGTCGCTCGAGTTCCGGCGGGAACTGCAACTAAGTAGACGTCGAGGGCTGGATGGTGCCTGCTGCTGCAGGGTGGTCACTCCTTGACCACAAGGGAGATTCTTCGGGCTTCCACGTTGAGATGGAGGGCGAAGGGTCCAGAATATCGTTTCAAATGTTTCTTCCAGGAAATCTGATGTGCATTGGCACTGCTCCCACTCTTATTCGAATCTGGTGGGCGTGATTACCTGCTAGGTCCCCTCCTATGGGTGGGACCCAGGAAGTGGGTGGATACACCCCCTTCCTTTGATCCAGGCCGCCCTGGCACGAGGGCTGGAGTGCCCCAGAACCGGTTTGGCCGGATTATGCAAGGGGCAGCCTTGTGCGCCCCAGGCAGTGTCTGGTTTCTTTCAAACCTCCCTGCTACAATACACTATCTCCTGTCTGGAGGGCGGTGACACCCTCCTGTGACAGGAAACCCTTTGTCCAGGACCCCCTTGACTGAGTTTCGGTCAGCTCCAGGGGTCCAGACATTTGTCTGTGGCAGAGGCATCCATTTTGTGGATCTTAAGGCCTTTGGAGAAATCAACCGCATTAAAGTGAAGTAACATGTCTTACCCCTCTAGAGGGGTGGAATGCCATCCCCGTCGCCAGAACTGGCGAGGCGATGGTATTCCAAAGCGTATGACACCTTACACGACATGTTTTGATAAAGCCAAACCAAAGTTGCTAAATAACCGCGAGGATTATAAGGCACTTAATAGTATATGGTATGGCATTATCCTGAAACAGCTTAGGGATTTGTTCCCGACGGCTGCAGACAGGCTCAGCTCATGCCAGAGCTCCATCTCACATAAAACCATGCACCCAGCCTCCAGGATTGGTGAGGCCCGACTATAGGAGTGGCTCACAGGTTTACATGTGTCCAGATATAGGTTTAGACATAGGTATACTATATCTAAGCAAGGGGTGTGTACACCACCTTACCCCAGCTGAGTGATCAGCCAGTTGTGTCAATTTAAGAACCAGCCAGGGGTGGCAAAAGATATGCTGCAGCCCCTGGTAGGCCTTAGTGGCTCCTGTGCCCTGTGCACCTATAGTGCATTCTACAGGGGCTGACAAGGAGTCCATTTCCAATTGGTATGTGCCTATAGCACATGTGTCATTAATTTAGTGAGAGAACAGCAGGCTGGGGGTCTGATCAGCAGGCCCACAGCCTCAGTAGTCGAAAACCAGTGAAGCAAAAAGCAAAAATTTGGGGTGACCATAGGATAGCAGACCCTACTCTCCTACAGCAAGTCATTCCAACACTTAGCGGCAAGGTGCAAAAAGGCACGTCCACCCATCCTGGATAATTTTATTCGTGTGGTGACTGCTTTAGCTGTGGCTTGTGAACGTAAGTTCCGAACTGGGGCATAGAGCTTGATTCTGTTCCGCAGGATGTAAGGACCAGTATTATGCAAAGTTTTATGAGCGAAGCACAGCATTTTGAAAGATGTTCTTTGCCTCATAGGCAGCCCAGCCAGAATGTATAGATACAAATTGAGGGATACCGACTCGTGTGATAGGTGTCATGTTGAAGGCGCTGACTTCCTGCACTTGGCATGAGGCTGTCCGGAGATATATAAGTATTCGGCGCAGATTTTTCAGGCTCTGTCCACTATGATTAATGCCCGGATTGACATGTCCCCACTGATGGCTTTATTTGGGGTAAGTGGAGCGGCTAAGGGCGGAACATCGTAAATTTGTGGCCTTGGCGTTGCTTCAAGCTAAAAGGGGAGTGGCATGCCACTGGGGAAGAGGGAGAGCACCCAAGTTTAAGCTGTGGCTTCATGATCTAATATATTGTCAGGAACAGCAGACGATCTATGCGGAACTTCTGCCACCTACATCAAGGCCCCCACGATATTTGGGTACCACTGCAATGTTATCTATTGTCCCACTCTCCGAGCAGTCCTTCCGGGGCGGAGTAAGCCTGTTCGAGAGCAGGAACTATTAAATGTCAATGTGGACTATCAGGAGTTGGTTACACCAGCTGGACTAGACCTGAGGGAGGGTTTGGGTGCTAGCTGCCTCACTAGTGGTTGACCTGTTGGGTTGTGGTGGAGGTGCCCCCTTGCCCACCTACCCTTTCCTCAATATGACCTGTTCTAGTCCCTGGGTTTCTATTGTTTCATTTCTTTTGTAATGGGTGTGTAATTTATCTGACTGGTTTGCTCTGATATAACAACGTTGAACAATGTAACAGGAAATAATTGATTTGCAAGACGAACACTAAATGTATGTTTATGACACATTGAAATAGCTGTATGTATATGACAACATGTGTACCACGTTTATGGTTGTTTTCTAAAAATCAATAAAAAGATTTTCACAAAAAAAAAACACTTTATCCAAATGAGCTTCCCATGACAGCATCATCAAACACCTTCCCTTCCAGCGGAAATCTCAAACATGACAGTCGCTGGAAATCTTCCAGACAGCAACTTCGTCTTCAGGCCCAGCTCCAACCCTAGGAATCGGGGTCTCCCTGCTACTGTGGTAAATAGACTTCCACCACACTGTCAGCAGACACACTAGAAATCATTGCTTATAGCAGGCACACTGCCCACTGTTGGAAATGGCAGACACGCTGTCAACCAACGGTAATGGCAGACACGCTGTCAACCAACGGTAATGGCAGACACGCTGTCAACCAACGGTAATGGCAAACACGCTGTCAACCAACGGTAATGGCAGACACTCTGTCAACCAAGGGTAATGGCAGACACACTGTCAACCAAAGGTAATGGCAGACACGCTATCGACCAAAGGTAATAGCAGACACGCTGTCAACCAAAGGTAGTGGCAGACATGCTGTCAACCAACGGTAATGGCAGACATGCTGTCAACCAACGGTAATGGCAGACACGCTGTCAACCAACGGTAATGGCAGACACGCTGTCAACCAACGGTAATGGCAGACACACTGTCAACCAACGGTAATGGCAGACACTCTGTCAACCAACGGTAATGGCAGGCATGCTGTCAACCAAAGGTAATGGCAGACAAGCTGTTAACCAACGCTATTGTGGTAAACAGACTTCCACCACACAGTCAGCAGACACACTGGAAATCATTGCTTATAGCAGGCACACTGCCCACTGTTGGAAATGGCAGACCCGCTATCAACCAACGGTAATGGCAGACATGCTATCAACCAAAGGTAATGGCAGACACGCTGTCAACCAACGGTAATGGCAGACACGCTGTCAACCAACGGTAATGGCAGACACGCTGTCAACCAACGGAAATGGCAGACACTCTATCAACCAAAGGTACTGGCAGACACGCTGTCAACCAAAGGTAATGGCAGACATGCTGTCAACCAAAGGTAGTGGCAGACACATTGTCAACCAACGGTAATGGCAGACACGCTGTCAACCAACGATAATGGCAGACACTCTGTCAACCAAAGGTAATGACAGACACGCTGTCAACCAACGGTAATGGCAGACACGCTGTCGACCAAAGGTAATGGCAGACACGCTGTTAACCAAAGATAATGGCAGACACGCTGTCAACCAACGGTAATGGCAGACACGCTGTCAACCAACGGTAATGGCAGACACTCTGTCAACCAAAGGTAATGGCAGACACGCTGTCAACCAACGGTAATGCAGACACGCTGTCAACCAACGGTAATGCAGACACGCTGTCAACCAAAGGTAATGGCAGACACGTTGTCAACCAACGTTAATGGCAGACACGCTGTCAACCAACAGTGATGGCAGACACTCTGTCAACCAAAGGTAATGGCAGACACGCTGTCAACCAACGGTAATGGCAGACACTCTGTCAACCAAAGGTAATGGCAGACACGCTGTCAACCAACGGTAATGGCAGACACGCTGTCAACCAACGGTAATGGCAGACACGCTGTCAACCAACGGTAATGGCAGACACTCTGTCAACCAACGGTAATGGCAGACACGCTGTCAACCAACGGTAATGGCAGACACGCTGTCAACCAACGGTAATGGCAGACACGCTATCAACCAAAGGTAATGGCAGACACGCTGTCCCCCAACGGTAATGGCAGACACGCTGTCAACCAACGGTAATGGCAAACACTCTATCAACCAAAGGTAATGGCAGACACGCTGTCAACTAATGGTAATGGCAGACACACTATCAACCAACGATAATGGCAGACACACTACCAACCGCTGGCAATGGCAGACACACTATCAAACAGTGACAATGGAAGACACGCTATCAACCATTGGTAATGGTAAACAGACTACCCATTATTGGTAATGACAGACACACCATCCATCATTGGTAATGGCAGTCCATGCTTCTTGGGGCCACTAGTCAATATAAGATTCATTAATATCATCAACCAGTTTTTCTTGCTTAGAAATTCTCCCTTGAAATGTGCTCACCACTGGCTTAATCATAAATTGAGAAACCTCCTACCTCTTAGGACAAAAACTATTTGCACTGAAATTCCTATATACCAGGAAACGAAACCCCAGCTCATACTATAAACATCCCTGCATGACTCTATATCCTGGCTAATTGACAAAGTATGATGTTACAACGTTCATACAGGGTGTTTTTATCAAAAATAAACAAAACCATGAAATTGGACTCTGCCTGTTCAGGCTTCTGTCCTCCCTGCTGCCTGATCCATCAACCCTACTCTTCCGCGTGGGCTCCCTGCCTGCTCAGCACTCTGCCTGCTCCTTCATCTGCCCTCTCTGCTGCCTGCTTCAGCCACCCTGCTCATCTGCTTGCGCTCTGCCTGCCCAGACCTCTGAGATCTCTGTGCCTACTCGGCCTCTAATGTCTGGGTGCCCGGGTGAGGTAAACTGCGCATCAGAGAAGGCAGACACTTTGAGGAGTTGTGTGCACGGGGTATTCAACACTTGCCAGCTTTTTAGCCTTCCTCGCTCTGAAATTGTCGCTGCACTTACAAAACTACAAATGAACCGCAGGCGCCCTTCGCAGGGACCCACAGCAGCAGCGCAGCACTCTCTGTGCAGGCACACAAAGTAGACGCACTGACAGACAGACACAAACCTATCCATGCACAGTGTGCCCTGCCCGCATGTACGCTGCTGTCACATTGGATAGCGCTCCCTACTTCTGTTTAGGTGCAGAAGAGCTTTGTACAGAACTGTGTGAATGTATGCACACGGGTACAAACTGCGTACGTATGTTAAAACAGACACTGTGCATGAACACTGCACAGGGAACTAGCACACGTAGAGACGTGAAGTAATCTGGTATTTGTACATAGACACGCACATGTATGTACGCACCTAGATATCCACACAACTTGTAAATCACGGTCCAAAGACCACGAACATGTACATATGGAAACGTGTTAGACATCCACATTTAAAAATTAAATCGTATCATAGCAGTATTCTACGGACGCTTACACGCCCGGCACCCCCCACACATGCGGGCAATGCATATGTATGTCACGTATGCCCTTCCGCAGGGAAGATGACACAGCAGGAGCGGGGCCTTTGACATGAAAAGTTTTGTGTTTGCAATAGGGTACAGTGGACAGGACTTGATTAGAAGCAGCATTCCGGCCCGGAGGCCCATATGGGTATGAGTGTTATGTTTTGAACAGATGGTGTTTGTCAACGGTGCCTATTGAAAATACGTGACTTGCTATCAGTGACTACAAGTACCAGCATGCCGGGAGAACCGCACACCTGTGAGCCATGAAATGAGTGCATGTGCATAAATACTTTCAAGCCGTTTAAGCTGTTGAACACCATTTTCCTCTGATGAAGGAGCCATAGTGCTCTGAAACGCGTCAGGATTAAAGGACATTACTTTGAACTCTGAAATGGTATGCTGTTTGTATATCCCTTGTCCTGGTCAGCAGACTCCAGGAAACCTACAATATGAGTCTCACACTGGTGCAATGACAACATCAATAAAATAGGCTGACTGCAATACTCAGTAAGCTTTTTTTTATCATGGCACAGCAGAAATTAGGCAACTCAGAATATAGGCCATGGTCATTTGGCAAACCAGACACCATAAGCAATCTTGCAGGCAGGAAAGCATCATCATATCATGCCAGTGCAAACTTGCCCTTGGGTTTTAAAATCTTGCACATTTAAGGTAACATTACAGATTCAGTCATTATAGGCAGGATCACCTACTCTTTCACTAGTGATAGTTGCCGAAAAATGTTGTACACCTTCTCTGGGGTGTATAACTAGAAAAGGTAAGGAAGCAATAAGTACCTATTGTGCTGTTCCTATTGAAGCAGGGTCAAGATTGATTTGCAGGTGGCATGGTGGGCAAAAGAACAATGGGTTGGAAAGCTATCCAGAACAATTGCCAGTGGTTAGATATATTGCAAGCATCCTCTCATCACCTTTTGTGAGTTTGTTGTAATGGTCCAAGTGGCTATATGTATGCTCAGTCATGGGTCCTCTCTCATGGCGCACTGGAGTCAAGCTAAAGATGACTGAAGAGCCCCAAACATGGTGAAACCGGTCTTGGGTTGCAAATGGCTGGGTCCAAACTGGGATGGCATTGTGGGCAAAAGTGATTAGACAGAACATTATTTTCATTACCTTTTGTGCTTTTCTGATCTCGGATTTTCATGTCCTCTTTGTTCTGATTCCCCTGGTCATCTGGTTTTCTTTGCCTTGGTGTGAGACTTCCTGGGCCTGCTCCTCCTGGGCTCCATAGTGATATTCCTGGTCTCCTTTGTCCTGGTCCTCCTAATGCTGGTCATGTGCAAATGCCTATGCATGTAGGAATTGGAATCAAATGTGTGATTCCTTAACATTGGCTAATAGCGATTGGGAAGTTGCGAATCGCTATTAGCTAATGTGACTCCTTTCTTTCCTATGGGCCTGCAGGCCCATAGGAATGAATGGTAATGCATTTGCAAACTGCAATTACCAAATTGGTAATCGTAAATTACAAATGGAAATCCAAGGGTGTCGGGGGCCTAAGGCCCCCCTGAAGCACCCCCCCAAAAAAAGTAAGTGTGCGCATATGAAGCAAAGTGCGCTACATGGCATGCTTCGAAAAATGCATTTTTGTGCAATTTTCGAAGCATGCACAAATTGCCATCAACTTGAAGTTGATAGTAATTAGCGTTTCCTAATTGCACAGTTCGTATTTAGGAAAGGCATAAACGCCTTGGCATTACGGAATCGCAAGTTGCGATTCCCTAAATGCATTCGCAATTTAGATACATCTGATTACCAAAATAGCAAATGACAAAAGGTACCTGCATTGGAAAAGGCCTTTTTCCATTCGCAAACGGGCCAATTCTGCAAATCGGCCAGGCTTGATGCATGTCCCCCTAAGGGAATAAATTAAATGCAACTTTTAAATCCAGTACCATGTGCGTTAATTGAATTGCTTTCTGATAAGCATGGCGTGAAAACTTCACTCCCTTATTTTCAGTTGACCCGATTTGGGGCATGTGCTAAATTTACTAAAATCTGCTGTGACATGGGGCAGAAACCGGGACTGTTCTGGCAAATCCAGGACATCCTACTTATAAAGTACTGGGAAAATAAATACTAGACTTAAGGAAGCACAAATGCAGTTTCCATCTTCCGAGCATATTACTGATGTAGCTGCCTTTTTTTTATGCTGAGGTTGTTGAGAATAATGAGAAAATCAACAAAACAGATATTTTTCCCAATTCACTGTACATATCAAAAAACAAATATATGAAGAAAACACTTCAAAAGAATTTTAGAGCTATCTATTCCTAAATTATTACCAGCGCACTCTCAGTGTTGCCAAGCTAACAAATTAACAGAAAATCATATTTAATTATCAGCTCCATGCCATACTAGAATCTGGCAACATAAATAAAAGAGCAATATTTTTCTTCTGGGACCTTATTATATTACTGATCAAAAATGGGGCAAACATGCAAAGCAGGTTCCCTGCGCTCCCGTGGACTGACCACTGGCTAGTCCCTCGATTTTGGAACACTCATAAACCCCCTGCTCTGATGCCAGGATTACGGGACGCACGAAACTGGTCCGAACTTTAGATAAGTGGGCCGATGAGCTACAAGCCACAACACCATCTATTAACGTAGATCCCGTAGTAGCTAATGATGAATTCAACAACTGGATAACCAAATCGCTGAATATCATACTCCCAGTTAAGAAAACCTTGGTAAAGAGATCTAGGACCTCGGCCCCCTGGTATTCTGAGGAGTTCAGGGATATTAAACGCAAGTGCCAAAGGTTAGAGAGGAAATGGCGCCTGGGTTATACTGACCCAGATAAAACCTTGTACAGAAAATCCATCAGGGACTACAAGAAGGAAATAAAGAAAGCACAAGCCCTGTACTATACACAAAAGATTTCCGAAGCCAGCTTCAACTCTAAGGAGATCTATCTGATTGTAAAAAGTCTCACTAAACTTCCCTAGCTCCCCGTAAATAGTGAAGACTTACAAGCTCGCTGTAATGATCTAGCGGACTTTTTTTTATAACAAAGTGGATCTCATCTACTCATCCTTTTCAACCACCATTCCAAACGCTTCAGTAGACATCTTGGCGTATTCTAAGCAGGATACAATAGGCAACTTGTCATCTGTGCTGGCTTAGTTCCCTTTGCTACACTCGGACCTACTGGCCACTTTAATGGCGCAGGTTAAATCAGGCTCCACCTGTGATCCTGCTCCTCCGAGCTCTTTAAAGGCCGTTGGCCACACTATCCTTCCTGTCATGTTGGAGGTACTTAATGCCTCAATCTCCACTAACACGGTCCCACCAGCATGGAAAGAGGCTAGGATGAGGGCACTCGTGAAGAAACCCAACATGGACATTAATAACTTCAGTAATTACTGTCCCATTTCCCTGCTCCCGTGGGTCAGCAAGATATTGGAGAAATACATCAACAGTCTTGTGACTAATTTTCTAGAAAATAATCAGTTGCTTGACCCTTCACAAATGGGTTTCCGCCCCAAACATGGGACGGAATCTGCCTTGCTGGCAGTTCTGGAGGAAACTAGAGGTATCTTAGATCATGGGGGGATCGGTGGCAGTCATTCTCCTCGATCTGAGTGCCGTTTTGACACTGTAAATCATGAAATCTTATTGCAGCGTCTCTATGACATCTGGATTCAGGGAGGAGCGTTGAAGTGGCTCAGGTCATTCCTGAGTGATAGAACTGTTCAGGTCTTTGAGGGAAATACCACCTCCACTAGCAGACCTCTGGGCTGTGGAGTCCCGCAGGGCTCCTCGCTTAGCCCAACGTTGTTTAACGTTTATATGAGGCCGCTGGCTGGGATCGTCCGTCCATATGGTATTAAGATCGTTACCTATGCGGACGGTACCCAGCTGGTGGTCTCTCTGACTCGGACAGAGGGCTCTGCGGCCACGGTAGATCTGGCGGGCTGCCTAAGCGAAGTAAACAGCTGGATGACCCTGTCTTGTCTCAAACTTAATGGGGACAAGACAGAGGCCATGCTGCTGGGCCGCTTGGCCCCATCCTTGGTGGGCTCGATTTGGCCAGCCTGTCTGGGTCCCCCTCCAGCCCCCAAGAATGCCATTAAGAGCCTGGGCATCTGGCTGGATAGGTCCCTAACGTTAGACTATCAGGCTGTCAAGCTATCTGCCACCTGTTTTGGCCTTCTCAGAATGTTAAGGAGGATTCTCCCCCTGCTACCATTCAAGGCCAAACAAACTGTTGTACAGGGATTGATCCATTCTAGGCTGGATTTTGGAAATGCACTCTATCTTGGAGCTCCTGACTTCACACTGCGGAAACTGCAAGTTATTCAAAACTGTGCGGCCCGCACCCTACTTCAAATTCCCCGTAGGCTCTCCGCCAAACCTGGACTAATAACACTGCACTGGCTCCCTGTCAGGGACAGGATTAGTTTCAAGTCCCTCTGTATTGCCCATCAGTCATTCTGGGAAACTGGTCCAGCAATCAATCGTCCTTTAATCACCCCCTACCTCCCCAGCTGACAGCTACGTTCCGCCAACGCGTTTCTTGCTGTCGTGCCCCAGGTTAAACGGACCAGATTGGGAGGCCGTTCTTTCACCCTGAATGTTGCCAGGCTGTGGAACACTTTACCCCTCCACTTAAGGTCCAATCCAGATCTAACTTCCTTCAGGAAACACTTGAAAACTTTTTTGTTCAATAAATAGGTCCCTTTCAACCTCTGTGTCATCCGCTCAACTGTAAGAACACCTTTTTAGTCACAGCGCTTGGACGCCTCCGGGCAGCTATTCACGCTTTACAAAACGCATTTTCATTTCATTTCATTTCAGATGAATGCCACATTTAAAATAGTTTAGCTTAGCCACTTGCACAGGCGGTACCTCACTGCTTTTTGGCTACATAAAACATTTCCAGTCCAAGCAGATACACACTTTTAAGCCATCTTGTGTGTAGGTGTGCTCTAAAAAACAAAGATTCATTATGCTTTTGCCCCTTTTTAAGAGAAGCAATACAACATTAGCTGTAAAAAAAAAAAGCTATAAACGTGTAGCCTTACGTATGTTATGTTAAAACCGTTTACGGATTGGGACTGAAAATTCAAAAGCAAAATATTATTCTGTTGTCACATTAGGTTTTTGGAAACATCTAGTGCTTGATTTCAAGATGGCCGCCCCTTTTGTCCAGCAATGGGAGCCATTTGGTAGTCCTTTCTCTATTTACTGATGTTGTAGAATTTTCCAGAAGCAGAAGACATTCAGTTGTTGTACTGACTTGTGAGAGATTCTACAGTTGTTACAGCTCCATTGTACAGTGAGTGCATGTTTCATTTTTATTTATTTGTCCTCAAAGATAGAAATCTTTATTTTGAAGAACACCTAGCTGAGTTTTTGATGCAGAGTGCAGGATAGCGAATTTTGCTGTGGGTTCAGATTTGAGTGCAGGTTTCAGAAGTGAATCTAGCATGTGCTTTAAGTTTTGAGGAAACAGTTGTATTGGTTTGTATTGCAAGTGCAGGAATGTAGAGACTGCAGCACTGCTGTTGAGGCACAACCTGGATTTAAGCTCCATTGTACAGCGAGTGCATGTTTCATTTTTTATTTATTTGTCCTCAAAGATAGAAATCTTTATATATATGTTTGAAGAATACCTAGCTTTTGATACAGAGTGCAGGATTGTGAATTTTGCTGTGGGTACAGATTTGAGTGCAGGTTTCAGTAGTTATTCTAGCCTGTGCTTTAAGTTTTGAGGAAGCAGTTGTGTTGATTTGTATTGCAAGTGCTGGAATTTAGAGACTGCAGCACAGCTGTTGAGACACACTCATAGCATGATTTCAAGGTGCAAGTTGATGGTTGCAGTTTATGGTTGCAGGGACCATGTTGCAGAACTCGAGTGTAATTCATTTTAAAAGTAGTCAAATATTTTGGAAGTTACAATTCAGCCATGGGTGCAGATGTCTCAAACTAAAGTGACATGCAGTATTTCTTCTCAAAGTGACTACAAAGCAGTGATATTTTGATTCAAACATATGATAGGTAAATTGTATTGCAATCTCTGGTTGCATCTTTTGTGCAGGTTACTTTACAAAAGTCCTCCATATTATGCCATGCAAACCCGACAAGCCTCAACCTTTTTAAAATAAGTTAATAATAATGAAATAATTTAGGAATCATTCCAGATTCTCTGGGCTGCCAAGTTCTTGACCTGCTTTTACAAAACATATTTTTGCCGCTAGTGGGCTTATCTTTTTATTCATGTGAAAATACACTTGTAAACTAAAACTCAAAGCGCATAAGTAAATGTCTACCATAAAATAGATCAGTCATAATTTGTCAGAAGTGTGTTTTATTTAAATTGTGTATTTCTTTCCTGTTCCTCTTTCATGCTAGAAATCTGGGAGCACTCTTACCTCAGCATTGATCACCGTCGCTTGGATGGTGCTCTTCTGTGCGTTTGTCAGAGCTCTGTCGCTAGGACTTGGCTGTGTTCCTCAGCCAATCACAGCAGATGGAACATTCTGTGTTGATGCTCATTAGGTAGTACTGTTTAGCTGTCACTGACATAACCCATTCCTTAGCCCACAGTCAAATGATATATAGAACCTAAACCTCCCTTTACAGAAAGATAATTTGGATGTCATTATTTAAACTTTGCGGTAAAACTATAATGAAAGGAATAATCAAGACCATTAAAGTACAAAGTGCCTAAAATGAGTAATTTGTCAACCTCTGGTATGTTTTTCATCAGGGCACTGAAATTCTGTGGCAGGGAGGGGCCAAATTATCTGGCATGGTTGGCTAAATTATGTGGCAAGAAGATACAAATTATGTGGCATAGTATGGCACATTGTAAGGCAATTTTATTTTGACTTTTGTAATTTTTAATACATTTTAAAAGTGTCTTACCGACGTTTTCATCTCAGAACTACCAATTTAATACTTAGAATCAGCAGTTAGCAACTGAATGGTGACCAGTCTTTGCAACTTGCATTTCAATGTGCAGAAGCACGCGTTTCCACACTATTATTTTTTGTTAAAATCTGCACACATGCACCAGATAATGGATTATGTACAAATGCTTTGAATCCATAACTATGCAGAAGATGCTGGAGCTTCTGACTCACATAATTCAAATGGCCTTGGTTTGAATAGGGCTGTACACTTTTCATCTCACAAATGAGATTATATGTGTGTGCATTAGATTATAGATATTAGTATCCGATTCCTACCACATCCTTCAGTATTTCACATCTTATTCTGCAGCAATAGAGGTTGAGGTTACCACTATAACATTAATCATAAGGTTATTTATGTAAACCTTTATTGAAAGGCATAACTTGAGGGCAACATCTCGTTTAAGAACAGATTGCCCTAGTGTAGTAAAATAACCCTGTAAAAGGGCCAGAGAGCCCTAATCTGCAGGCAGATTTTGATGTAAAGACCAAGGGCACAAAGTCAGATTCTAATATAAAGTCAGAGATCTCTAACATCTACTAGCTGATCCTAATATGAAGGACAGAAAACCCCAATCTATAGAGAATATTGGGGTTTCCTGGAAACACCTAACCTTAGGTCAGACACTCATGCCAGATGCATAGAGTCATCACCTAGGAGTAGAGTGTATATAACATAAATGGTAGTGAGAGCTATAACCTGAGAAAGAACCTGAAATAATGGGGAGAGGACCAGAACCAAGGACTACAGGTGCTACAGGGAGATCAGAATAGATCACGATACGTGAGTCAGATAACTCTAACCTGGAAGCTGATCTTAATATATAGGCCACCAAACTTGAAGGCGGAACCTAGAATAATGGAAAGAAACCTCTAACACACAGTGAGATCCTGATGTGACATGAATAGGGGCTTAATCTGGGATGAGATCTCTTAACAGGGAACCTATACGGGCAGATCTTAATATGAAAGGCAGAGTTTACCTTTTTGTAGGGTAGAGAAAGTAGGTGCTGGTTTCTGATGCAAGGGGCAGGAAACCATAGAAAGAGATAGTGCTTGATATAAGATGCAGAAGTATTTTACCATTGAATATATCCTTTACTGTGTGCAGAGAGTTCTAAGCTTGGGAAAGACACTTTTGTAAGAATTATAAGGTCCTTCCCTGAGGATAATGTGCACCCTTATCAACCTTTTCCTAATGGAGAGAGGGGCTGGCCTATGAGGCAGATATGATGACCAAGGAGAGAGTTAAGAAGTACAAAATAAAAATGTGGATACTTCCAAGTGTAGATTCCTCCCTTTTGAAAGCACCAGACTGCATCCAGAAATGTTTTCAGCAGTGCACCTGCAGGCTGCTATGTGGAACCGTGTGGCTCTGTGCTGGCTCTGCCCTTCCCCGGAAGTAAGGGAGTAGTGCCTCATATAAGCACTATATACAAGCTCACCCCTTGTTCAATACACCAACCCATGCCCACGTCATTCACCCACTCATTTGCTTTTCACTATAAGCTCACTGTTCACTTGTCTGCTCTCATTTCTTATTCCTTGCTTGTCTACTCATGTATTGACATACTCGCAAGTTTCTCTGCTTACTAACATAAACTCCATCTCTTAAGCTTCAATAAATACTCACTCGTTTCATTTCTCCTTACTCACTCCTTTAACATGCACACATTGCACCAGAGTTGTCAATTAGCTCCACATCGCCATTCTTTTCTGGCTAGTCCTGCCTTTTTACCTACCAGGAGTTTGGATTCTACTACCCTTGCTGTTGCTTTCCCACATTATGATATATATAGGACCAGAACTATAAATCAAAATGGTATTGTATAGAACAACTCAAGTGTCGTTAGGTAACTGATAACATTGCGCTTATTGGTAATTCTGTCCCTCACATATCCATTAGCTCACTCCACAGTGACAATCTATACTTATCCTTACTTAATACTCAAAGCCACATGAATCAGTCCTTAGTCACTCAAAAGTCACAGATAATGTATTTGCTCTTCACACATACAGCACACACCTCTGTCTCACTTATTTCTTCCATATAATATCATCTTTTGCTAACTTCTTACTCATTCACAGCTATTCCCACTCATACTTGTAGAAAAGTAGGATCTGGGTTTATGCTTACCCCCACTTTTCGCTTGGTGTTATGCTGTTTCTGCCAAGTCTGACTGGGATCTGCTAATCAAGACCCCAGTCTCTGTGATTTTTTCCCCTGAATTGGATATGGTGAGGACTTGGGTACATCCCAGATTGGCTACTGGTGTACACTTGTAAGTCCCAAATATATGGCACTGAGGTACCCAAGGCATAGGCACACTAGGGGCCTCCCATGGGCTGAATCATGTATTATGCCACTCATGAGAGAACACTCAAAGTGTGACTGTAGACCTGCCATTGCAGCCTGTGTTTCTCTATATCTGAGGTCACTGCACTTGAAACCTATAAGTCACCCCCTTAGGCATGCCTTCCAATCCCAAAGGCAGGGTGCTTGGTTCTAAGTGTGAGGGTACCCCTGCATGTGCAGGACACCCCTACAACCTTTTGAGTCCATTCACCGAGTTGTAAGTACATCAGCCATTATTATATATAGAGTGGCCATGCGTCATTACACAATGACCATCTCCAAATTATCCAGAAGAAACCATGCTGTGTTTGGTATCAAACATGTTGGAATCATACCCCCACACTGTTTGTGTGAGAGATATGACTCCATGTACTGTGAATCTCCTCCGGGAGGCCCTCAGTGCTCCCTGTACCAGTCTTTCAGAACCGGACAGCATGCTAGGGCTGCTGCCGGCCAGAGACATGTTTCTGCCCTCATGCTGCTGAGCCAAGCTCGAGCAGGGGAAGGCAGAACAATAGATATCTTGTCACAGGGGGGTGTGACCTCCTCCCAGACAGGGCTTAGTATATTGGGACAGGGTAGGGGCGCTTGCCAGTGCCACTAAGACTACTTGAAGGGCACACTTGGTGCCCTCTTTGCATAGTCCACTTCAAACCAGTTCAGGGAGCCGTTGGCTGCCACTCTGGTGCAAAACTGGACAAAGGATATGGGAGTATCCTCCCCATTGTGCAGCCCCTCCTATGGGAGGGACCCCTGAATCGTCCCAACCCATTCCTTAGGGTACGTAAGGGCTTACCTATGGGTGGGCCCCTAGATTCATTGTGGGACAAGATTCAGATCAGACACCACTTCATCTTTAACCGTCTGGGCACTCTGTACTTCGATGGACGTTTGCTCTGGACATCGAGACTGCAGCTGGGAAGACTTCTGCTGCTGCTGGTCTCGTTATCCTGCTCATCCACTGTAACGTCTGTGCCTGTGCTCCATACAGGAACCTTCCAAGGCCTGTGGACATCCAATACACCTGAAGGATTATCCCTTGAAGTGAAAGAGTCACTTCCCTGCATCTGCAAGCACCACAACTAATCTAACCGGTCTGCTGCTCCTGGGCTCCCAAGGACTCCAGAAGGCTCAGCAACACAGGTGGTGGTTCTACAACTCCCTTGAGGCCTGCCCTGTCTTCTCCACGAGTTTGAGGCCAGTATCCCTCGTCGGAACTGCAGGAACCAAACCCCTGTGCACCGGGTTGACTTGTCGTTGCAAAGGCTTGTTAGCTCTCTTCCTCAGAGATCTTCAGGCTCCAAGTAGTCATCAACCACAAGCATCGGCTGTGACTAAGATCTTTGTCCTCACCGCATCTCTTGCACCGTGGGCCTGCATCTTTGGTGAGCTGCTTGAGGTCCTCTTACGACTCCAGTGCCTCCCAGCCTGCGGGTCCTCTTGAGGGTCTTCTTTCATTCCAGTGGGCTCCCCTGTTTGCCTGGGCCTACTCTGACTTTTCTTCTTGTGGCAAGTCACTTGGACCTTGCTGGTCCCCACACTGTACCTTTTTTTCATAGTATTAAATTAAAAAAATATATTTTTCAGTAATTTTACTAACTCCAGGGAGCAACAAGATAGGGCGATAGTTTCCAAGGTCTGAAGGGTCAAGGCTTGATTTTTTAACAGAGCCTGTAAGCAGTAAGCAGCATTACACATTATCCCCTCCTACCCCGTGGATCTGTGAGGATTTCCCCTTCTGAGCTAGGGGCCCTGCTTCAGACGTCCTCCTTCAAGCTTCACAATCGGGTTGAGGTGGCTCTTGTCCACCTTGTGATACAGCTACACTCATGCTTGTGATTCCTTGGCTTGATCTGACCCATGAACATCATGCTCACGCTTACAATGGGTTTGTCTAAAATCACAGTGACTCAGAAGACAGAGTTAGAGAGGCACTTTGTATAACCATACAGAGCCAGATACCCAAATACAACTTTAGAACTCAGTTTGCCGCGGACTACATGTAACATAGGCACAACTGGTTGGCCTCTACAAGCTGGCATCAGTCTAGTTGTCCTTCAATCATAGTTGCTGCAGGAGTAGATCTAAAGGCAGTGCATTGAAGCCAATATCGTGACCTAGCAAAGCATCCCATTACAGGTCATACAAGAGGGTCTAACAAGGCCCCTGTTATGCACTGTTCAGTAATGATTATCAATACATAGACAAATATTGATTATTGTCTCTATCACACAGATAAGCTCTACTTTTTGGTAAATGAACTCCAAGTGTCACTGTGGATTCCCACCTTGTG
Source organism: Lissotriton helveticus (assembly GCF_964261635.1). Lineage (NCBI taxonomy): Eukaryota > Metazoa > Chordata > Amphibia > Caudata > Salamandridae > Lissotriton > Lissotriton helveticus. The sequence goes on from NC_136065.1 coordinate 1,045,381,306, forward strand.
CAAGACAGCTCATGTCTATTCAGCATAAGCTTCAGGCACAAGCAGGCACACCATTAACACCAACTTAACCACTCATAATGAGAAATGTAAAATACCAGTTGACTTGTGTGCGAGTGTACCTTGCACGTTTACAACCCCAAAAGGATTTTCCCTGGATATTGTAATAAGTAGTTTGGTTAAGGGAATGTTGTTGCTGCAGGTCAGTGTAGATGCAAGACAGGCTAAGGCAATTTCCTTACAGCAGCTTTCCAAAACAAAGTTGTCAGTGATACACTATTGTTGCTAAATAATATGTTGTTTACCAGATCCATAATCCTATTTACAGTTGTGGCCATTGGTGTCTGTGCTCGTGCTAATTTTGAGTTGTGAATGCCACTGTCACATGTGTTCCCCTTCTTAGAAGTGTTTTCCTTGAGTAACGGTGGTAGATAAAAGCAAAGTTGGTGTCTTAACCCCTAAAAGTCTGGTCTCTTCACTGGTCCCTGGCATTAAGACTTACAGAAACTGTTCATTTTGTTGTCATTCTTGTTTCAGGTTTAGACTGGACATCTCCATGGAAATCTCTTCACTTTGTTTCAATTTTGAATGTTTTCTGTTGTACCATTTAGTCATTGTCTGGCAATGCACACATTTTATTGTTTTGTTCATGCCCTTTCTTTGTCTCAGTTGTAGTCATCTACCCGTTAAGGTCTGCACTGCACATAGTGGTGCAATGTTCTTCATATGCAGCACATTTAAAAGTGTTGTGTCAGGTACTGATTCTATTCCATGGCCTTTTTTGCTCAGTTTGGTGTCTGGATATATTTCTCTTAATTGCCAAGTTTCATATTGCATCATACTGACTCAGTTGTTGTCCATTTGCTTACATATTTATCAATTCTCTCATCCTCTCCTTTTGATAATCTCACCTATTAACTGCCCATCCTTCTATTAAGCCTCTTTTTGTTCCCTTTTCTATTCATTCCTAAATGGTTTACTATTCACACCCCCTTGTTGCATTCATTTGCCTTGCCCATTTATTTCCTATGCTGGTTCTCTGTGAGAGAAAGAGAGTGGCCTCAGTGAGATTCCCCTCAGCACGGCGGCCATCTTGGACTGCCTCTGACTGCATTAAGTCTCAGTTCACACAAAATGGAGGTTGGTCTTCAGTGCACCCATATACAAATTTACAAACAGCTGTGAGCTTCAATTCTTTAATTTTAGCTAAAGAATCGTAAACAAAGGTTAGTGTTTTCAGTGAAAACACACTTTCATCTTTCACAAATGATAGCACAGCTGATTCACATTTCCCTCACTAAACATTTGCTTTTTTAACAATGTTTTTGTTGCCATCAAATACATAACATGATTTTCATAAAAACATTAATTTTCATTCATATTCTTTTAGGTATTGCTGTGGCATCACACCTTTTATCCTCAGCATAGGAGGCAGTTATTGTGGTTCTCACACAGGCGAAAACCAAAATGTATAGTTGGAAACATGCTTTTCATTTACACATCCAGTCAGAAAAAACGTGTTCCTTTGGTTATATTAGATACAAATTATTAGACTGTGGTTTTCTCACTGTTCTGCACTGTTGCATTGATCACCTGGCCAGATTTGTTGTTCTTGGCCTTTCCTATTTAATAAATGACTTCATACAAGATACAGCTTTTGTTTGCCTACCCTGTATTGAGACAATGGGAGTCCACTTTTGGCTTTATTGTGGTTCAGGGGAGTAGGGTAAAAGGATTTTGTGACGAGAGGTGCCATCCTATAAATGCGAACACTTAAACTCTCTTCAATGAGCATACATGCCAACATACCTGGTTCAAGCTTGAGACTACCAATGTTTAAGCCTAAATGGCTTTATCTGTTTCCGACCTGAAATTGCTCCTTCTTTAATGTATATCAATTGGCAAAATACATTCCCCCTAGTTTGTTTCCAAAATATCTACTTTTAAAATGTTGACATGTCTGTATGAGGCTGAACCGAATATATGATGTTACAACGCAAACAGTTACAACGCATGCCTTTACAACGTGGCTTTTACATCGCAGCATCCATTACAACACATGATTTTACAACGCATGCCATCACAACGCATTTTTAGAAACTACATTTGCAACGCATTCCATTACAACGCATACCATTACAATGCACAATACTTTTAGGGCAAGAGTAGTGTAAGTGTTAGATAGCGTAGGGGTAAAAATTATTATTCCCACTCCAGTGAGTGCAACAGTAGGGTAAGTGGTGGATAGTGTAGGGGTAAAAATGTATATTCCCACTCCAGTGAGTGCAACAGAAGGGTAAGTTGGATAGTGTTGGATAGTGTAGGGTTTTAAAATACTATCCCCATGTACCCCAGAACCCATACCCACCCTAAAACAAAAAAATCCCCATTACTTACCTTATAATGCGTTGTAATGGCATGCGTTGTAATGATATTCATTGTAATGGCATGCGTTGTAGTGACATGCATTGTAATTGCATGCGTTGTAATGGTATGTGATGTAAGGGCAGCTGTGTTGTAATGACTGCGTTGTGAAGGTAGTGCGTTGTAATGACTGCTATGTAGAGGTTGTTTCCCGGCTGAACTAGTTGAAGACTGTAGAATTCTGACCTGAAATTGCTTCTTCTGTAATGTATTTCAATTGGCAAAATACATTCCCCCTAATTTGCTTTCACAATATCTACTTTTAAAATGTTGACATGACTGAATGAGGCTGAACTGAATATATGATGTTACAACGCAAACAATTACAACGCATGCCTTTACAACGCGGTTTTTACATCGCAGCATCCATTACAATGCATGATTTTACAAAACATGCCATCACAACGCATTTTTAGAAACTACATTTACAATGGATTCCATTACAACGCATACCTTTACAACGCATGCCATTACAACACGCAATACTTTTAGGGAAAGAGTAGCGTAAGTGTTGGATAGCGTAGGGGTAAAAATTGCTATTCCCACTCCAGTGAGTGCAACAGTAGGGTAAGTGTTGGATAGTGTAGGTGTAAAAATGTCTATTCCCACTCCAGTGAGTGCAACAGTAGGGTAAGTGTTGGATAGTGTAGGGCTAAAAATGTATATTCCCACTCCAGTAAGTGCAACTGTAGGGTAAGTTGGATAGTGTAGGATAGTGTAGGGATAAAAATACTATCCCCATGTACCCCAGAACCCATACCCACCCTAAAACAAAAAAATCCCCATTACTTACCTTATAATGCGTTGTAATGGCAGGCGTTGTAATGATATTCATTGTAATGGCATGCGTTGTAGTGACATGCGTTGTAATGGCATGCGTTGTAATGGTATGTGATGTTACGGCAGCTGCGTTGTAATGACTGCGCTGTGAAGGTAGTGCATTGTAATGACTGCTATGTAAAGGTTGTTTCCCGGCTGAACTAGTTGAAGACTGTAGAATTCTGACCTGAAATAGCTTCTTCTTTAATATATTTCAATTGGCAAAATACATTCCCCCTAATTTGCTTTCAAAATATCTACTTTTAAAATGTTGACATGTCTGAATGAGGCTGAACTGAATATATGATGTTACAACGCAAACAATTACAATGCATGCCTTTACAACGTGGTTTTTACATCGCAGCATCCATTACAATGCATGATTTTACAACACATGCCATCACAACGCATTTTTAGAAACTACATTTACAATGCATTCCATTACAACGCATACCATTACAACGCATGCCATTACAACGCGCAATACTTTTAGGGCAAGAGTAGTGTAAGTGTTGGATAGCGTAGGGGTACAAATTACTATTCCCACTCCAGTGAGTGCAACAGTAGGGTAAGTGTTGGATAGTTTAGGGGTACACATTTCTATTCCCACTCTAGTGAGTGCAACACTAGGGTAAGTGTTGGATAGTGTAGGGGTACACATTTCTATTCCCACTCTAGTGAGTGCAACAATGGGGTAAGTGTTGGATAGTGTAGGGATAAAAATACTATCCCCATGTACCCCAGAACCCATACCCACCCTAAAACAAAAAAATCCCCATTACTTACCTTATAATGCGTTGTAATGGCATGCGTTGTAATGATATTCATTGTAATGGCATGCTTTGTAGTGACATGCGTTGTAATGGCATGCGTTGTAATGGTATTTTATGTAAGGGCAGCTGCGTTGTAATGACTGCGTTGTGTAGTTAGTGCAATGTAATGACTGCTATGTAAAGGTTGTTTCCCGGCTGAACTAGTTGAAGACTGTAGAAGTATTTTGCTTGTTAGGAGGGCCCAGTTATTGCCAAAAAGTAATATGCAGTTTATCCAGCAGTCTGGCTGAAAGAGGGCACACACTTTGAGTGGTATCTCTATCAGCTGAGTTGAACTTTTGACCTCTTCTGCCAACAGGGCAGAGGCTGGCATGGACATTCTGAGAGAAGAATGCCCTGTGTCAGTATTCTGTGCCAACATTCTAAAGCTTCCCTGCCCAGCCCCCGCTTCAAGCACCCTTCTCAGAGAGGAACATGAAAAGTGACAGAAGCTTTAGATACAGAGATCGGTTCTGGCTCATGTCACTCTTGCTTTGGCCAAATGATTGAACCTTACAACAACCTTACCTAACACTCTCCAGTTTATCCCTGTCCCTCACTTCATTCACTTCATATTCATTACATACACCCGGTATTGTTCCCTTTTCTATTAATTCCTAAATGATTTACTATTCACACCCCCTTGTTGCATTCATTTGCCTTGCACATTTATTTCCTATGCTGGTTCTCTGTGAGAGAAAGAGAGTGGCCTCAGTGAGATTTCCCTCAGCACGGCAGCCATCTTGGACTGCCTCTGACTGCATTAAGTCTCAGTTCACACAAAATGGAGTTGTTCTTCAGTGCACCCATTTCCAAATTTACAAACAGTTGTGAGATTCAATTCATTAATTTTAGGCTAAAGAATAGTAAACAAAGAATAGTGTTTTCAGTGAAAACACACTTTTATCTTTCACAAAAGATAGCACAGCTGATTCACATTTCCCTCACTAAACATTTGCTTTTTTAACAATATGTTTGTTGCCATCAAATACATAACATGATTTTCATAAAAACATTAGTTTTCATTCATATTCTTTTAGGTATTGCTGTGGCATCACACCTTTTATCCTCAGCATGGCAGGCAGTTTTTGTGGTTCTCACACAGGCAAAAAACTAAATGTATAGTTGTAAAGATTCTTTTCGTTTACAAATCCAGTCAGAAAAAATGTGTTCCTTTGGTTATATTAGATACACTTTATTGGACTGTGGTTTTCTCACTGTACTGCACTGTTTCATTGACCACCTGGCCAGCTTTGTTTTAATTGGCCTTTCCTATTTAATAAATGACTTCATACAACATACAGTTATTGTTTGTCTACCCTGTATTGAGACAATGAGAGTCCACTTTTGGCTTTATTATGATTCAGGGGAGTAGGGTAAAAGGCTTTTGAGACAATAGGTGCCCACCTATAAATGTGTACACTGAAACTCTCTTCAATGAGCATACATGCCAACATACCTGATTCAAGCTTGAGACTACCAATGTTTAAGCCAAAATGACTTTTTCTGATTCTGACCTGAAATTGCTTCTTCTTTAATGTATTTCAATTGGCAAAATACATTCCCCCTAATTCGTTTTCAAAATATCTACTTTTAAAATGTTGACATGTCTGAATGAGGCTGAACTGAATATATGATGTTACAACGCAAACAATTACAACGCATGCCTTTACAACGCGGTTTTTACATCGCAGCATCATTAAAATGCATGATTTTACAACGCATGCCATCACAACGCATTTTTAGAAAATACATTTACAATGCATTCCATTACAACGCATAGCTTTACAACGCATGCCATTACAACACGCAATACTTTTAGGGCAAGAGTAGTGTAAGTGTTGGATAGCGTAAGGGTAAAAATTGCTATTCCCACTCCAGTGAGTGCAACAGTAGGGTAAGTGTTGGATAGTGTAGGGGTAAAAATTTCTATTCCCACTCCAGTGAGTGCAACAGTAGGGTAAGTTGGATAGTGTTGGATAGTGTAGGGTTTTAAAATACTATCCCCATGTACCCCAGAACCCATACCCACCCTAATACAAAAAAATCCCCATTACTTACCTTATAATGCGTTGTAATGGCATGCGTTGTAATGATATTCATTGTAATGGCATGCGTTGTAGTGACATGCATTGTAATGGCATGCGTTGTAATGGTATGTGATGTAAGGGCAGCTGCGTTGTAATGACTGCGTTGTGAAGGTAGTGCGTTGTAATGACTGCTATGTAAAGGTTGTTTCCCGGCTGAACTAGTTGAAGACTGTAGAATTCTGACCTGAAATTGCTTCTTCTTTAATGTATTTCAATTGGCAAAATACATTCCCCCTAATTTGCTTTCAAAATATCTACTTTTAAAATGTTGACATGTCTGAATGAGGCTGAACTGAATATATGATGTTACAACGCAAACAGTTTCAATGCATTCCTTTAGAACGTGCGTTTTACATCGCAGCATCCATTACAACGCATGATTTTACAACGCATGATTTTACAACGCATTTTTAGAAACTAAATTTACAACGCATACCATTACATTGCATGCCATTACAACGCATGCCATTACAACGCACAATACTTTTAGGGCAAGAGTAGGGTAAGTGTTAGATAGCGTAGGGGTAAAAATTACTATTCCCACTCCAGTGAGTGCAACAGTAGGGTAAGTGTTGGGTAGTGTAGGCGTATAAATTTCTATTCCCACTCCAGTGAGTGCAACAGGAGGGAAAGTATTGGATAGTGTAGGGATAAGAATACTATCCCCATGAACCCCAAAACCCATACCCACCCTAAAACTAAAAAATCCCCACTACTTACCATATAATGCGTTGTAATGGCATGCGTTGTAATGATATTCATTGTAATGGCTTGCGTTGTAGTGACATACGTTGTAATGGCATGCGTTATAATGGTGTGCGTTGTAAGGGCAGCTGCGTTGTAATGACTGCATTGTGAAGGTAGTGCCTTGTAATGACTGCTATGTAAAGGTTGTTTCCCGGCTGAACTAGTTGAAGACTGTAGAATTCTGACCTGAAATTGTTTCTTCTTTAATGTATTTCAATTGGCAAAATACATTCCCCCTAATTTGCTTTCGAAATATCTACTTTTAAAATGTTGACATGTCTGAATGAGGCTGAACTGAATATATGATGTTACAACGCAAACAATTACAACGCATGCCTTTACAACGCGGTTTTTACATCGCAGCATCCATTACAATGCATGGTTTTACAACGCATGCCATCACAACCTATTTTTAGAAACTACATTTACAACACTTTCCATTACATCGCATACCTTTACAACGCATGCCATTACAAAACACAATACTTTTAGGGCAAGAGTAGTGTAAGTGTTGGATAGCGTAGGGGTAATAATTGCTATTCCCACTCCAGTGAGTGCAACAGTAGGGTAAGTGTTGGATAGTGTTGGGATAAAAATACTATCCCCATGTACCCCAGAACCCATACCCACCCTAAAACAAATAAATCCCCATTACTTACCTTATAATGCGTTGTAATGGAATGCGTTGTAATGATATTCATTGTAATTGCATGCGTTGTAGTGATATGCGTTGTAATGGTATGCGTTGTGATGGTATGTGATGTAAGGGCAGCTGCGTTGGAATAACTGCATTGTGTAGATAGTGCAATGTAATGACTACTATGTAAAGGTTGTTTCCCGGCTGAACTAGTTGAAGACTGTAGAAGTATTTTGCTTGTTAGGAGGGCCCAGTTATTGCCAAAAAGTAATATGCAGTTTATCCAGCAGTCTGGCTGAAAGAGGGCACACACTTTGAGTGGTATCTCTATCAGCTGAGTTGAACTTTTGACCTCTTCTGCCACCAGGGCAGAGGCTGGCATGAACATTCTGAGAGAAGAATGCCCTGTGTCAGTATTCTGTGCCAACATTCTAAAGCTTCCCTGCCCAGCCCCCGCTTCAAGCACCCTTCTCAGAGAGGAACATGAAAAGTGGCAGAAGCTTTAGATACAGAGATCGGTTCTGGCTCATGTCACTCTTGCTTTGGCCAAATGATTGAACCTTACAACAACCTTACCCAACACTCTCCAGGTTATCCCTGTCCCTCACTTCACTCACTTCATATTCATTACATACACCCGGTATTGTTCACTTTAATATTCATTCCTAAATTGTTTACTATCCACACCCCCTTGTTACATTCATTTGCCTTGCACATTTATTTCCTATGCTGGTTCTCTGTGAGAGAAATAGTGTGGCCTCAGTGAGATTTCCCTCAGCACGGCAGCCATCTTGGACTGCCTCTGACTGCATTAAGTCTCATTTCACACAAAATGGAGGTTGTTCTTCAGTTCACCCATATCTAAATTTACAAACAGTTGTGAGCTTCAATTCTTTATTTTAGGCTAAAGAATCGTAAACAAAGAATAGTGTTTTCAGTGAAAACACACTTTTATCTTTCACAAAAGATAGCACAGCTGATTCACATTTCCCTCACTAAACATTTGCTTTTTTTAATAATATGTTTGTTGCCATCAAATACATAACACGATTTTCATAAAAACATTAATTTTCATTCATATTCTTTTAGGTATTGCTGTGGCATCACACCTTTTATCCTCAGCATAGCAGGCAGTTTTTGTGGTTCTCACACAGGCAAAAAACTAAATGTATAGTTGTAAACATTCTTTTAATTTACAAATCCAGTCAGAAAAAATGTGTTCCTTTGGTTATATTAGATGCACTTTATTGGACTGTGGTTTTCTCACTGTACTGCACTGTTTCATTGATCACCTAGCCAGCTTTGTTTTACTTGGCCTTTCCTATTTAATAAATGACTTCATACAACATACAGTTATTGTTTGTCTACCCTGTATTGAGACAATGGGAGTCCACTTTTGGTTTTATTATGATTCAGGGGAGTTGGGTAAAAGGCGTTTGTGACAATAGGTGCCCACCTATAAATGTGTACACTGAAACTCTCTTCAATGAGCATACATGCCAACATACCAGATTCAAGCTTGAGACTACCAATGTTTAATCCAAAATGGCTTTTTCTGTTTCTGACCTGAAATTGCTTCTTCTTTAATGTATTTCAATTGGCAAAATACATTCCCCCTAATTTGTTTTCAAAATATCTACTTTTAAAATGTTGACATGTCTGAATGAGGTTGAACTGAATATATGATGTTACAACGCAAACAATTAAAACGCATGCCTTTACAACGCGGTTTTTACATCGCAGCATCATTAAAATGCATGATTTTACAACGCATGCCATCAACGCATTTTTAGAAAATACATTTACAACGCATTCCATTACAACGCATAGCTTTACAACGCATGCCATTACAACACGCAATACTTTTAGGGCAAGAGTAGTGTAAGTGTTGGGTAGCGTAGGTTTAAAAATTGCTATTCCCACTCCAGTGAGTGCAACAGTAGGGTAAGTGTTGGATAGTGTAGGGGTAAAAATTTCTATTCCCACTCCAGTGAGTGCAACAGTAGGGTAAGTTGGATAGTGTTGGATAGTGTAGGGTTTTAAAATACTATCCCCATGTACCCCAGAACCCATACCCACCCTAATACAAAAAAATCCCCATTACTTACCTTATAATGCGTTGTAATGGCATGCGTTGTAATGATATTCATTGTAATGGCATGCGTTGTAGTGACATGCATTGTAATGGCATGCGTTGTAATGGTATGTGATGTAAGGGCAGCTGCGTTGTAATGACTGCGTTGTGTAGGTTTTGCGTTTTAATGACTGCTATGTAAAGGTTGTTTCCCGGCTGAACTAGTTGAAGACTGTAGAATTCTGACCTGAAATTGCTTCTTCGTTAATGTATTTCAATTGGCAAAATACATTCCCCCTAATTTGCTTTCACAATATCTACTTTTAAAATGTTGACATGTCTGAATGAGGCTGAACTGAATATATGATGTTACAACGCAAACAATTACAACGCATGCCTTTACAACGTGGTTTTTACATCGCAGCATCCATTACAATGCATGATTTTACAACGCATGCCATCACAACGCATTTTTAGAAACTACATTTACAATGCATTCCATTACAACGCATTCCTTTACAACGCATGCCATTACAACACGCAATACTTTTAGGGCAAGAGTAGTGTAAGTGTTGGATAGCGTAGGGGTAATAATTGCTATTCCCACTCCAGTGAGTGCAACAGTAGGGTAAGTGTTGGATAGTGTAGGGGTAAAAATGTCTATTCCCACTCTAGTGAGTGCAACAGTAGGGTAAGTGTTGGATAGTGTAGGGGTAAAAATTTCTATTCCCACTCCAGTGAGTGCAACTGTAGGGTAAGTTGGATAGTGTTGGATAGTGTAGGGATACAAATACTATCTTCATGTACCCCAGAACCCATACCCACCCTAAAACTAAAAAATCCCCATTACTTACCTTATAATGCGTTGTAATGGCATGCGTTGTAATGATATTCATTGTAATGGCATGCGTTGTAGTGACATGCGTTGTAATGGCATGCGTTGTAATGGTATGTGATGTAAGGGCAGCTGCGTTGTAATGACTGCGTTGTGTAGATAGTGCGTTGTAATGACTGCTATGTAAAGGTTGTTTCCTGGCTGAACTAGTTGAAGACTGTAGAATTCTGACCTCAAATTACTTCTTCTTTAATGTATTTCAATTGGCAAAATACATTCCCCCTAATTTGCTTTCAAAATATCTACTTTTAAAATGTTGACATGTCCGAATGAGGCTGAACTGAATATATGATGTTACAACGCAAACAATTACAACGCATGCCTTTACAACGCGGTTTTTACATCGCAGCATCCATTACAATGCATGATTTTACAACGCATGCCATCACAACGCATTTTTAGAAACTACATTTACAATGCATTCCATTACAACGCATACCATTACAACGCATGCCATTACAACGCGCAATACTTTTAGGGCAAGAGTAGTGTAAGTGTTGGATAGCGTAGGGGTAAAAAGTTACTATTCCCACTCCAGTGAGTGCAACAGTAGGGTAAGTGTTGGATAGTCTAGGGGTACACATTTCTATTCCCACTCTAGTGAGTGCAACAGTGGGGTAAGTGTTGGATAGTGTAGGGATAAAAATACTATCCCCATGTACCCCAGAACCCATACCCACCCTAAAACAAAAAAATCCCCATTACTTACCTTATAATGCATTGTAATGGCATGCGTTGTAATGATATTCATTGTAATGGCATGCGTTGTAGTGACATGCGTTGTAATGGCATGCGTTGTAATGGTATGTGATGTAAGGGCAGCTGCGTTGTAATGACTGCGTTGTGTAGGTGGTGCAATGTAATGACTGCTATGTAAAGGTTGTTTCCCGGCTGAACTAGTTGAAGACTGTAGAAGTATTTTGCTTGTTAGGAGGGCCCGGCTATTGCCAAAAAGTAATATGCAGTTTATCCAGCAGTCTGGCTGAAAGTGGGCACACACTTTGAGTGGTATCTCTATCAGCCGAGTTGAACTTTTGACCTCTTCTGCCACCAGGGCAGAGGCTGGCATGGACATTCTGAGAGAAGAATGCCCTGTGTCAGTATTCTGTGCCAACATTCTAAAGCTTCCCTGCCCAGCCCCCGCTTCAAGCACCCTTCTCAAAGAGGAACATGAAAAGTGACAGAAGCTTTAGATACAGAGATCGGTTCTGGCTCATGTCACTCTTGCTTTGGCCAAATGATTGAACCTTACAACAACCTTACCTAACACTCTCTAGGTTATGCCTGTCCCTCACTTCACTCACTTCATATTCATTACATACACCCGGTAATGTTCCCTTTTCTATTAATTCCTAAATTATTTACTATCCACACCCCCTTGTTGCATTCATTTGCCTTGCTCATTTATTTCCTATGCTGGTTCTCTGTGAGAGAAAGAGAGTGGTCTCTGTGAGATTTCCCTCAACACGGCGGCCATCTTGGACTGCCTCTGACTGCATTAAGTCTCAGTTCACACAAAATGGAGGTTGTTCTTCAGTGCACCCATATATGAATTTACAAACAGTTGTGAGCTACAATTCTTTAATTTTAGGCTAAAGAATCGTAAACAAAGGTTAGTGTTTTCAGTGAAAACACACTTTTATCTTTCACAAATAATAGCACAGCTAATTCACATTTCCCTCACTAAACATTTGCTTTTTTAACAATGTTTTTGTTGCCATCAAATACATGACATGATTTTCATAAAAACATTAATTTTCATTCATATTCTTTTAGGTATTGCTGTGGCATCACACCTTTTATCCTCAGCATAGCAGGCAGTTTTTGTGGTTCTCACACAGGCGAAAACCAAAATGTATAGTTGTAAACATGCTTTTCATTTACAAATCCAGTCAGAAAAAACGTGTTCCTTTGGTTATATTAGATACAAATTATTGGACTGTGGTTTTCTCACTGTTCAGCACTGTTGCATTTATCACCTAGCCAGATTTGTTTTTCTTGGCCTTTCCTATTTAATAAGTGACTTCATACAAGATACAGCTTTTGTTTGCCTACCCTGTATTGAGACAATGGGAGTCCACTTTTGGCTTTATTGTGGTTCAGGGGAGAAGGGTAAAAGGCTTTTGTGACGATAGGTGCCATCCTATAAATGCGAACACTTAAACTCTCTTCAAAGAGCATACATGCCAACATACCTGGTTCAAGCTTGAGACTACTAATGTTTAAGCCAAAATGGCTTTATCTGTTTCCGACTTGAAATTGCTTCTTCTTTAATGTATATCAATTAGCAAAATGCATTCCCCCTAATTTGTTTCCAAAATATCTACTTTTAAAATGTTGACATGTCTGAATGAGGCTGAACCGAATATCTGATGTTACAACGCAAACAGTTACAACACATGCCTTTAGAACGTGCCTTTTACATCGCAGCATCCATTACAACGCATGATTTTACAACGCATGCCCTCACAACGCATTTTTAGAAACTAAATTTACAACGCATTTCATTACAACGCATACCATTACAACGCATGCCATTGCAATGCACAATACTTTTAGGGCACGAGTAGTGTAAGTGTTAGATAGCGTAGGGGTAATAATTACTATTCCCACTCCAGTGAGTGCAACAGGAGGGTAAGTATTGGATAGTGTAGGGATAAGAATACTATCCCCATGAACCCCAAAACCCATACCCACCCTAAAACTAAAAAATCCCCACTACTTACCTTATAATGCGTTGTAATGGCATGCGTTGTAATGATATTCATTGTAATGGCATGCGTTGCAGTGACATACGTTGTAATGGCATGCGTTATAATGGTATGTGTTGTAAGGGCAGCTGCGTTGTAATGACTGCGTTGTGAAGGTAGTGCGTTGTAATGACTGCTATGTAAAGGTTGTTTCCCAGCTGAGCTAGTTGAAGACTGTAGAATTCTGACCTGAAATTGTTTCTTCTTTAATGTATTTCAATTGGCAAAATATATTCCCCCTAATTTGCTTTCAAAATATCTACTTTTAAAATGTTAACATGTCTGAATGAGGCTGAACTGAATATATGATGTTACAACGCAAACAATTACAACGCATGCCTTTACAACACGGTTTTTACATCGCAGCATCCATTACAATGCATGGTTTTACAATGCATGACATCACAACGCATTTTTAGAAACTACATTTACAACACATTCCAGTACATCGCATACCTTTACAACGCATGCCATTACAACACGCAATACTTTTAGGGCAAGAGTAGTGTAAGTGTTGGATAGCCTAGGGGTAAAAATTGCTATTCCCACTCCAGTGAGTGCAACAGTAGGGTAAGTGTTGGATAGTGTAGGTGTAAAAATTTCTATTCCCACTCCAGTGAGTGCAACAGTAGGGTAAGGGTTGGATAGTGTAGGGATAAAAATACTATCCCCATGTACCCCAGAACCCATACCCACCCTAAAATAAAAAAATCCCCATTACTTACCTTATAATGTGTTGTAATGGCATGTGTTGTAATGATATTCATTGTAATGGCATGCATTGTAGTGACATGCGTTGTAATGGCATGCGTTGTAATGGTATTTGATGTAAGGGCAGCTGCGTTGTAATGACTGCGCTGTGTAGGTAGTGCGTTGTAATGACTGCTATGTAAAGGTTGTTTCCCGGCTGAACTAGTTGAAGACTGTAGAAATATTTTGCTTGTTAGGAGGGCCCAGTTATTGCCAAAAAGTAATATGCAGTTTATCCAGCAGTCTGGCTGAAAGTGGGCACACACTTTGAGTGGTATCTCTATCAGCTGAGTTGAACTTTTGACCTCTTCTGCCACCAGGGCAGAGGCTGGCATGGACATTCTGAGAGAAGAATGCCCTGTGTCAGTATTCTGTGCCAACAATCTAAAGCTTCCCTGCCCAGCCCCCACTTCAAGCACCCTTCTCAGAGAGGAACATGAAAAGTGACAGAAGCTTTACATACAGAGATCGGTTCTGGCTCATGTCACTCTTGCTTTGGCCAAATGATTGAACCTTACAACAACCTTACCCAACACTCTCCAGGTTATCCCTGTCCCTCACTTCACTCACTTCATATTCATTACATACACCCGGTATTGTTCCCTTTTCTATTCATTCCTAAATGATTTACTATCCACACCCCTTGTTGCATTCATTTGCCTTGCACAATTATTTCCTATGCTGGTTCTCTGTGAGAGTAAGAGAGTGGCCTCGGTGAGATTTCCCTCAACACGGCGGCCATCTTGGACTGCCTCTGACTGCATTAAGTCTCAGTTCACACAAAATGGAGGTTGTTCTTCAGTGCACCCATATACGAATTTACAAACAGTTGTGAGATTCAATTCTTTAATTTTAGGCTAAAGAATCGTAAACAAAGAATAGTGTTTTCAGTGAAAACACACTTTTATCTTTCACAAATGATAGCACAGCTGATTCACATTTCCCTCACTAAACATTTGCTTTTTTAACAATATGTTTGTTGCCATCAAATACATAACATGATTTTCATAAAAACATTAATTTTCATTCATGTTCTTTTAGGTATTGCTGTGGCATCACACCTTTTATCCTCAGCAAAGCAGGCAGTTTTTGTGGTTCTCACACAGGCAAAAAACTAAATGTATAGTTGTAAACATTCTTTTCATTTACAAATCCAGTCAGATAAAATGTGTTCCTTTGGTTATATTAGATACACTTTATTGGACTGTGGTTTTCTCACTGTACTGCACTGTTGCATTGATCACCTGGCCAGCTTTGTTTTACTTGACCTTTCCGATTTAATAAATGACTTCATACAACATACAGTTATTGTTTGTCTACCCTGTATTGAGACAATGGGAGTCCACTTTTGGCTTTAGTATGGTTCAGGGGAGTAGGGTAAAAGGCTTTTGTGACAATAGGTGCCCACCTATAAATGTGAACACTGAAACTCTCTTCAATGAGCATACATGCCAACATACCTGATTCAAGCTTGAGACTACCAATGTTTAAGCCAAAATGACTTTTTCTGTTTCTGACCTGAAATTGCTTCTTCTTTAATGTATTTCAATTGGCAAAATACATTCCCCCTAATTAGTTTTCAAAATATCTACTTTTAAAATGTTGACATGTCTCAATGAGGCTGAACTGAATATATGATGTTACAACACAAACAATTACAACGCATGCCTTTACAACGCGGTTTTTACATCGCAGCATCCATTACAACGCATGATTTTACAACGCATGCCATCACAAAGCATTTTTAGAAACTACATTTACAACGCATTCCACTACAATGCATACTTTACAACGCATGCCATTACAACTCGCAATACTTTTAGGGCAAGAGTAGTGTAAGTGTTGGATCGCGTAGGAGTAAAAATTGCTATTCACACTTTAGTGAGTGCAACAGTAGGGTAAGTGTTGGATAGTGTAGGGGTAAAAATGTCTATTCCCACTCCTGTGAGTGCAACAGTAGGCTAAGTTGGAGAGTGTTGGATAGTGTAGGGATAAAAATACTATCCCCATGTACCCCAGAACCCATACCCACCCTAAAACTAGAAAATCCCCATTACTTACCTTATAATGCGTTTTAATGGCATGCGTTGTAATGATATTCATTGTAATGGCATGCGTTGTAGTGACATGCGTTGGATTGGCATGCGTTGTAATGGTATGTGATGTAAGGGCAGCTGCGTTGTAATGACTGCGTTGTGAAGGTAGTGCGTTGTAATGACTGCTATGTAAAGATTGTTTCCTAGCTGAACTAGTTGAAGACTGTAGAATTCTGACCTGAAATTGCTTCTTCTTTAATGTATTTCAATTGGCAAAATACATTCCCCCTGATTTGCTTTCAAA
Source organism: Lissotriton helveticus (assembly GCF_964261635.1). Lineage (NCBI taxonomy): Eukaryota > Metazoa > Chordata > Amphibia > Caudata > Salamandridae > Lissotriton > Lissotriton helveticus. Next base: position 1,045,397,641 of record NC_136065.1, read on the forward strand.
ATATCTACTTTTAAAATGTTGACATGTCTGAATGAGGCTGAACTGAATATATGATGTTACAACGCAAACAAGTTCAATGCATGCCTTTACAACGCGGTTTTTACATCGCAGCATCCATTACAATGCATGATTTTACAACGCATGCCATCACAACGCATTTTTTAGAAACTACATATAAAAATGCATTCGATTACAACGCATACAATTACGACGCATGCCATTACAACGGGCAATACTTTTAGGGCAAGAGTAGTGTAAGTGTTGGATAGCGTAGGGGTAAAAATTACTATTCCCACTCCAGTGAGTGCAACAGTAGGGTAAGTGTTGGATAGTCTAGGGGTACACATTTCTATTCCCACTCTAGTGAGTGCAACAGTAGGGTAAGTGTTGGATAGTGTAGGGGTACACATTTCTATTCCCACTCTAGTGAGTGAAACAGTGGGGTAAGTGTTGGATAGTGTAGGGATAAAAATACTATCCCCATTTACCCCAGAACCCATACCCACCCTAAAACAAAAAAATCCCCATTACTTACCTCATAATGCGTTGTAATGGCATGCATTGTAATGATATTCATTGTAATGGCATGCGTTGTAGTGACATGCGTTGTATTGGCATGCGTTGTGATGGTATGTGATGTAAGGGCAGCTGCGTTGTAATGACTGCGCTGTGTAGGTAGTGCGTTGTAATGACTGCTATGTAAAGGTTGTTTCCCGGCTGAACTAGTTGAAGACTGTAGAAGTATTTTGCTTGTTAGGAGGCCCCAGTTATTGCCAAAAAGTAATATGCAGTTTATCCAGCAGTCTGGCTGAAAGAGGGCACACACTTTGAGTGGTATCTCTATCAGCTGAGTTGAACTTTTGACCTCTTCTGCCACCAGGGCAGAGGCTGGCATGGACATTCTGAGAGAAGAATGCCCTGTGTCAGTATTCTGTGCTAACATTCTAAAGCTTCCCTGCCCAGCCCCCGCTTCAAGCACCCTTCTCAGAGAGGAACATGAAAAGTGACAGAAGCTTTAGATACAGAGATCGGTTCTGGCTCATGTCACTCTTGCTTTGGCCAAATGATTGAACCTTACAACAACCTTACCCAACACTCTCCAGGTTGTCCCTGTCCCACACTTCACTCACTTCATATTCATTACAAACACCAGGTATTGTTCCCACCTTTCTGAGAGAAACATACTGGGTATCTCTTCATTTTCAACATTCTGCAATGGCCTGGACATGTTTATTAAGTAGATCTTAAAATGAAAATATCTATTCTTTTTTAACGTTGCCTTTCTGACTTTTTTTTACTTTAGTTACCTGTCAGGGGTCATTAGGGCAGCTATAGAACACATTTAAAGTGTTTTCTTCCTACATGTACTCTTTCAAATATGTAGTGCGAGGGGGAATAAATACATTCTTTAGGTGATTTTACCTGTCATGCTGCTATAAAAGTGGCCAGGTGGCACGAAAAGATACCTAGTATTTAATTTGCTCACTTGCTTTTCACTACGAATTCCATGTTCTCTCATCTGTCCTCACTTCTTATTCATTGCTCGCTCCCCCATGTATTAACACAATTACAAGCATTGTTTCCTGTGCTAGTTTTCCTCTGTATGTGGATTGCAATGTTCTACTCTTGTAGAAAAGTGGGTTATTGTTGCAGTAACCCCTCCCCACCTTTTGCTAGAATTCTGATGCACTTTGACATGATGTGCCCTGGGGCACTGCCAATCAGGTTCCCAGGGCCTGTATTCTCTCCCAAAACTGTACCTTTGTACCCCCAATTGGCACCTCTCTGGCCACATGCAAGTACCCTGTAAAAGGTACCATAAGTACCAAAGGCTCTGTGACCAGGGAAGGCCTCTAAGGGCTGCAGCACATATTGGGCCACCCTTATAGGTCCTGTACCTTTAAGAGATACACACTGCCATTGCAGGCTGCGTGTTTTTGGTGCAGAGAAAAGTGAAAAGTCAACATGACACACATACCCGTGCGCCATGCCTGCAACCCATTGCCTATTGCATAGATAAATCACCCCTCTAACTGGGTGCACTATACCATTGATGAGAGTACAGGTGAGACATTCTGAGACATTGTAAGAGCAGTAAAGCCACAAAGAGTATATGGTCTGGGAGTCTGTCATTACAAACATCACAGCACCATAATGGCTTTACTGAATTCTGGGACGTTTGGTAGAAAAGAAGATGCCCAGCAGAAAAGACTGCAGAGAAGAACTGACTTCGCCCCAGCCCTACCGGCCCGTCTGTAGTTTCTGGAAATGATGCGCCAAAAATGGCCTTGTCTTGCAGCCAGCTACCTCCAGAACCCCGGGAGGACTGACAGCCTTGAACAAAGACCGGATCTCCTGTGAACAGCAGCTCTGTTCAAAAGAAACTCCAAAGACAGACTCTGAGTCTACTGAGGCAAAAGAAACTCCATGCCTGGAACCACCACTGCACCCAACGCCTATGGCCCGAGTCCAAGTTTCCCACCGGTTCCAGCGAGGTCCACCAGTGCTCCAGAGTCCGAGACCACTGTGGGTTGACCCCTCCAAGACTCCCCGACGTTGCCTGCAGCCTCTGCACGGAGAACCCCTAACCGTGAGTAACCCGATTCGGTGGAATCTGACCTCAAAACGGCCCCCTCTGTCCGGCCGCCCTGCACCCTGTAGAAGAGGACCTGAGGTGCACCTATGTCCCCGAGCCCTCCAACTTACCTGCTTAGCTGTTGTTTCCTCCTGGAAGACTTCCTGGACCGAGCATGCAGTCAAAGCCCAAAACCGGCAACATCCATTGAAAACAACGAGTCAACCAACGCCAAGCCAGCACACTGCACCCGGCCGCCCCTGTGCTGCTGTGGGTGCACCTTGTTCACAAAATCTAATCCTTTGCCCTGAGCTGAACCTTAGGAGCCTGGCTTCCACAACCTTGTGGCCTGCCCATGAGCAGCCACCAACAGAAGGCCCCCAATCCCCAATGGATAACATTGGGACTCAGCTCTCTGTACCCGGCCGCCCTAGTGCCGCCGAGGGTGTTCTCTGAGTGCATCCTTGACCCTGGGGGAACCCTGATTCTAACCCAGAAACACAACTCTACCAACCAAGTACTTACATTTATTCATTTCCTCCTATAGGAACGCATTGACTGCTTTTCTGTGAAAAAAGTTATGCGGAGTTGGAAATTGTATGAGAACCTAGAAACTGTGTATTTACAAAAACTGACTTACTTACCTTTGAGTTAGGAAATGTGCCAGTGTGATATCTAGGCATATCACACGGAGTAGAAAAGGTAATCTGAAAAGTAATCTAAAAAGTAATTGCAAAGTAATCTAAAAGTAATTTCAATTGTTCCTGAACATTTGGCCTACCTGTATCTATGTTCAACTGCATTCAACTGTATTATTAGAAAGGTACTAATTTTACATACCTGCACCAAGTCTGGCTTGGTCCTAAAAATAAAATACAATAAAGAATTTTTTTTATACAAAACAATTGGGCGGAGTTCAGTCTTTCAGTGTATGAAATCATGTGTTGCCTTAGTGTGTACAATACATCCTTTAAACTACCCCCTGATTAAGCCTTACTGCTCGCCCACACTACCACAAATAGAGAGTAAGTTGCTATTTACTTTAACCTCTGTAAGCCTTTGCTGGATCCACTGGACTCACACTATACCTTCATTTGGTATAGTATATACAGAGTCAGAACTTTGCATTTGTTTAACTGACTTGGTCAACATCTGACCACATGACTGAATTCCTAAAATTACTTTAGAATTCTGTTTTTTTTTAAAATTGGCAATTTTTTTCAAAACTACAAAGTCTTGTTAGGGCCTTGGTTAACTCCTTTAGAATGTTTTAGAAAAATAAAAACTTACCATATTTAGGGGTAAGAGGGTTTAGTTTTGTTTCAGAATGTCTCTTAACAAGACCTCAACTGTTAGTGAAAACCTACCAAATGGCATAGCGAACATGGTTGAGGAGCTCGACCTCACCCCTTACCTCCATCTAGTATTTAGGGAGTTAAGGTCTCAATGCAAACTGAAAAACATTGTCACGGGGTCCCAACCCTCCAAACAAAAGCTGCAGGAGCTGTTGGCAAGGTGAAGACCTCTCAGATGGGGAAGAAGATATAGGGGATGAGGATAACTTCTAACCCCCCTTACTTCCTATGGAGGAGAAGGCCCCTGTGCCCCTGACTCCAAAAATACAACTCAAGGCACCTAGATCCCACACAGGTGGGTCTGGTGCTTCTGAGTCCATTAAGGACTGCCTCAATGAGGAGAGCAACCTCTTAGTGACGTTGGCCAAAAGATTAGACCTAGAGACCAGACTCCTGGCTCTAGAAAAGGAAAGATCAGAGATGAGACTAGCTCCCATCAATGGTGACAGCAACTTAATAAATAGCCCCAAATCCCTATATTTGAGGATGGTGATGATATCGCCAGGTGGTGCACAGCCTAAAAGAGGGATTGTGTAGCCAGAAAAGGGAAGAAAACTCAGTGGTGAGCACTGCTTTGGGAACTTTTCTCTGGTAAGTGCCCTCAATGGGGCAGAAGCAGAGTCCTATGAACTCATAAAGGTCACCCTGATTGAGGGATTTGGCCTCCCTTTTGAGGAGAATAGAATTAGATTCAGGGGGTCTCATAAAACCCAGAGTAAGCCCTGCGTGGAAATTGTAGACTGCTCAATGAAGACACTAGGTGACTGGTTGACTGGAAGTAAAGTGCAATATTATGATGGTCTTTATAATTTGTTTATGAAACAACACATATTAAGGAAAAGTTGCATCAGTATCTGGTAGGCATAGGTCCAATTTCTCTCTAAGCATTGGGAAAGAATGCGGACCACTGGTTAGACAAGGGTGACCAGGACGTCCACTGGGGGTGACCAAAAGAAAGTGGTTAAAAAACCTCCCCAGAGGAAAGACAGTGAGCCTCCTAAAGATAAAAGTAAGGAGTCCCAGGTAGCCCCCTAAAAAACCTGTCCAGGAGGGTCGGCCCACCGAACCAGCACCCCCTATCACCTCCCTCTGCAACTGGACCCCGATCAGCACCGAAGACACCATCCGCACGATGAACACCATCCACTCCGGATGTCCAACCGACCCTTGCCCCCACCACGTCTTAAACAAGGCCGACTCCATCATCGCACCTCATCTGCGGGACATCATCAATGCCTCCTTCCACACCGCCACCTTCCCGGAGAGCTGGAAGTACGCCGAGCTCAACGCCCTCCTGAAGAAACCCACAGCGGACCCCACCAACCTCAAGAACTTCCGCCCCATCTCGCTCCTCCCTTTTCCTGCCAAAGTCATTAAGAAGACCGTCAACAGACAGCTCGCAGTCTTCCTCGAGACAAATGGATCCTTGCCCCTTCGCAGTCCGGCTTCAGAGCCAACCACAGCACCGAGACCGCCCTCATCGCAGTCACAGATGACATCAGATGCCTGCTCGACAACGGGGAAACAGCAGCCCTCATCCTCTGGACCTCTCCGCAGCGTTCGATACTGTTTGCCACTGCACCCTAATACAGCGCCTCAGCAACATCGGAATCCAAGAGAAGGCCCTGGAGTGGATCATCTCGTTCCTCGCCGGAAGAACCCAGAGAGTCCGCCTCCCCCCGTTCAGATCTGAGGCCACCGAAGTAATCTGCGGCGTACCACAAGTATCATCACTCAGCCCAACCCTCTTCAACGTCTACATGAGCCCCCTTGCAGCTATCGCACGACAACACAACCTCAACATCATCTCCTACGCCGACGACACCCTGCTGATCCTCTCCCTCACCAACGACCCTGCCACCGCCAGAGCTAGCCTACACAAAGGGATGAAAGACGTCGCCGAGTGGATGAAGAACAGCCGCCTGAAACTGAACTCAGACAAGACAGAAGTCCTCATTCTGGGATCATCGCACTCCGCCTGGGACGATTCCTGGTGGCCCCCTGCCCTGGGCTCCACTCCCAAGCCAACGGACCACGCACGCAACCTGGGCTTCATCCTGGACTCCTCCCTCTCGATGACCAGACAAGTCAACGCCGTCTCCTCATCGTGCTTCAGCACCCTGCGTATGCTCCGTAAGATCTTCCGCTGGATCCCCACCGAGACCAGGAAGACGGTCACCCAGGCACTCGTCACCAGCCGACTGGACTACAGGAACACCCTCTACGCCGGAACCATAGCCAAACTGCAGAAAAGACTCCAACGCATCCAGAACGCCTACGCACGACTCGTTCTGGACGTCCCCCGTCACAGCCACATCTCCGGCCACCTGAGAGACCTGCACTGGCTCCCCGTCAGCAAGAGGATCACGTTCAGGCTCCTCACCCACGCACACAAGGCTCTCCACGACCTAGGCCCCAAGTACCTCAAAGACCGCCTGACCTTCTACACGCCCACCCGCCAGCTACGATCGTCCAGCCTTGCCCTCGCCGCCATACCACGCATCCGTAGAGCCACCGCCGGAGGAAGATGCTTTTCCTACCTGGCAGCCAAGACGTGGAACTCCCTCCCCATCCACCTTCGGCTGACCCAGGACCACCTTTTCTTTCAGGAAGCAACTCAAGACCTGGCTGTTCGTGCAGTAAAGTATCCCCTACCCCAGCGCCTTGAGACCCTTCCGGGTGAGTAGCGCGCTATACAAATGGCTTGATTGATTGATTGATAGACACCTCACAACCTAAAACTGGGTACTAAGGTAAGAGTTGGGATTCCAACAGGTATGGTGTCACAACTGTCAAAAGACAGGTCACCACACCAAGGACCCTAGCTGTCCTCAAAGCAGAGCCCCCTAGTGCAGCTCCAGAGGTTGCCAGTGTAGTCTCTGAGGGTTGTTTCTCAGATGAGGAAGTCCTTCTAGCCTTCAACTGGAAAATGGGCACAAAAGGGTAGTTGGAGATTCCAGAGGGGAGTTGAAACTTCCACTACCTACTGGTGAATGGAATCCCAGCCCGTGTCCTGAGAGATACATGTGCCAGTCACACAGTGGTGCATGACAGGTTGGTGCTCGCCAACCAGTATGTCCCAGGAAAAACAAAAAGAGTAAGGGCTCCCTCAGGGGAGGCCACTGTGGCTCTGGCTATAGTACCCCTAGAAATCGATGGGTCTTTTATTTCGAGAAAGGTGGTAGTTAACAAACACCCTCCCCTTGATTGTCTCCTTGGGAGTGACCACTCAGAGGTTGGTCGTAGCCACAGTGAGGTACTGGTCCAGTGCCAGACCTCAGGCAAGGACTGGGGGGGAGGGGCTGAACGTACAGCTAGTGCATAGAAGCCCCAAAAGAAAAAGAAGACAGTGTACAGAAGGTGGACAACTGTTAGCCACAGTTCCAGTGGGTCAGGGAGACTCTATCCTAGTAAGGTAGACCTCCAACTTGGAACTGGTGTAGTCCTCCTTAGCTCACAAAAAGACCTGACTAGTCAGGCAACTGTCCAGCCTGAGTTGGTGGCTCCTCAGATGGAAGAACAGAGGGTGGAAGAAGGGTGTTCACTACATAGTGAAGTGACCCCCTACCCTAAAACAGCAGACAGACAACCAGAACTCAAAGAAGTCTGTACGTAAGCCCCTTCAGAGCTAAAGGTATGGTTCTGGGTGCTGGCAGCTGTCAGTGGCCTCTGCTGTGTGTTAACCTTCATGGCAGCACTGTCCTCGGCCTGGTGGTCTAACCCCCTGCCAAATAGCAAGTTAGGTACCCTGACACTATTGGTCATGTTTGGGTTACTCAAGCTGTGGGTAACCTCTTTGGGTAAGCTGGGACTTGCCCTAGCTATGTTAGACTTTTGCAGAGGTAGGCACCTGTGAGCCCAAGATAAAAAGATGGGGTAAAGAAACTAAAGAGCTAGGAATGGAGCATTGGGAAGTAGGTCCCGAAACTGTTGAGGTAGGCCAGCTCCCCAAAGGGACTGATTTGGGAAAAAGGATGCGAGGCAGAGTAGGCCCTGTAAGTTGCAAACCACTTCCACTACACTTCCTCGCCTCAAAGACTAGGAAGACTATCCCAGGTTTGACTGAGTCTCCTGGCCTTTGGAGCTTTGGAAGGTGGGGGGGTTCTTGTGTAGGAAAATGGGTTTCTGTTGCAGTACCCCTCCCCTCCCCCACTCTTTGCCAGACTTCTTGATGTGCCCTGGGTCCCGGCCAATCAGGTTCCCAGGGCCTGTGTGTGTTCTTTTCCCAAACTTTACCTTTGTACCCCCAATTGGCACCTCTCTGGCAACATGTAAGTCCCTTGCAAAAGGTACCATGGGTACCAAGGGCACTGTGACCAGGGAAGGCCTCAAGGGCAGCAATAGAACACATTTAAATTGTTTTCATCCTACATTTATTGTTTTAAGTATGTATTGAAAGAGGGAATAAATACAGTCTTTAGGTGATTTTTTCATACTTTTGTACCTGTCATGCTGCTATAAAAGGGCTACAAGCAGTGGAGATCCATAGACGGTCGGCCGATTAAAAGAGACTTATCAGGGTCTCGGATTTTCTTCGCAATACAGCAGAGCAACCTCCACGCAGTAATAGTGATTCACTTATAAAAACTGAGAATTTTGACCTTGATTACAAAGTGTCAAGTTCATATCTAGTAGGTGATTTGTGGTAGCCGAATACGAGTCCGTCTTCCCCAGATACTTGTGGGATTACACCCAGGTGGTAGAAGGGACCATCCTTACCATGTTTTCCCTTTTTTTCAGCGATACGGGTCATTTTGATCAAGATTCCTAATACTACGTCTTGAGCCATTATTCTTGGGATTGCACCCAGGTGGCAGACGTCACCAGTATTGCCATACTCTTACCCCTTTTTTGTGCGACACGGGTCAATTGATCAAGATTCTAAACTATACGTTTTGCCTTGAAAAAGATTCCTTGAGACGAAACGCGTGTCGGCGGTGTGAGCTGGAAAGTTTTTATATCTATGAAAATAAAGATTTGGAAGTCTAATATCGGGTCTGGATCCATAATTTGGAGTCTGTTGTGATAAATTGTTATATACTAATGAATAAGGAAAAAATTCAAAATACAATATCATTGATTGACAAATCCAAGAAACTAGTTTAAGATATTTTACAACAATAGATGTAACGTAACAAGCATTTGGGAGTGCTGTATGATCCTATTTCTTTTTTCTTGATATTGGCACATTTTGTGCATTTTAACATCTTAGGTGGTGGATGTATTTCAGGCGATAAAAGCACCACTTTGAATGATATAAACACAAATTTGTCTAAAATACTTCACGTTAAATGATCTTTTGAGATATGTATTGACATTATGTGCGGACGTTTTCTCCTTTGATGGGGAAACACTACCACCAATCCTCTTTAGAATGCTGCTATAAAAGTGGTCAGGTGGCACCAATAGATACCTATGTCATTAATTTGCTCACTTGCCTTTCATTATTCGCTGTTCACTCATCTGTCCTCACTTCTTATTCATGGCTCGCTCCCTCAAGTATAGAGACACTCATAAGCAATGTTTCCTGTGCTAGTTTTCCTCTGTATGTGGGATCGCAATATTTGTATGCACCTTTTTATCAATGTGTGCACAGCAGTATGTTGCGGTAAGCAGAGGTAAATAGTGTGAGAAACAGTGCCCACTTCACTCCAGGCTATTAGGAACACTCTCTTGTAGAAAAGTGGGTTTCTGGTTGCAGTAACCCACCTACACACTATTTGCCAGGTTTCTGATGCACTTTGACTTGATGTACCCTGTGTCCCTGCCAATCAGGTTTCCAGGGCACTATACTCTCTCCCAAAATGGTACCCTTTTGCCCCCAATTGTCACCTCTCTGGCCACATGTAAGTCCCTTAGAAAAAGTACAATGGGTACCAAGGACACTGTGCCCAGGGAAGCCCTCTATGGTCTGCAGCACATATTGAGCCACCCCTAAAGGCCCTGTACCTTAACACACACACTGCCATTGCAGGCTGTGTGTTTTGGTGCAGAGAAAAGTGAAGAGTCGACATGGCACACATACCTGTGTGCCATGCCTGCATCCCACTGCCTATGGTACAGGTCAGCCACCCCTCTAGCTGGGTACACTATACCACTGGTGAGAGTACAGTTGCATGAGCACTGTACCCCTACAGTGTTTAAGTCCATTCTTAGACATTTTAAGTGCAGTGAAGCCATATAGATTATATAGTCTGGGAGTTTTTCATTACGAACTCCACCGCACCATAATGGCTTTACTGAATTCTGGGAAGTTAGGTATCAAACTTCTCAGCATAATAAACCCACACTGATGGCAGTATTGGGATTTATTATACCATGCACTCAGAGGGAATCTTAGAGATACACCCTGAAAAAGAGAACAGCCCCTGGTGGGTTCCCCAACTGGTAACCACCAGCCTGCCACCACAAGACATGTTTCTGGACCAATGGGATGGGAGCCTTCGCTTCCTCAGCCCAAAAACTAAGCCTTTCCTGGGCAGAGGTGGTCACAGCCCCCCCAGGTTATCTGTGGTAGGGGAGCTTCAAAGGCCTTGCCACCTTTGTAACATGACCCGAGCCTCTCCTGCTATCAGGAGCTGGCCCTCTTCCTGTCTCTCCCCCTTTTCGGTGGGAGGACAGGCAGGAAAAATTAGAACAACCCAAAAGGTGTGCCCACCTATGCCAACCCCACCCCTCAGGTGGGAGAGGCGAGGTGAAGCTCACCCTTCAGTGCCCACCATCTTGCAGATGGCAGGCACTCTCCAATCAGTGTTAGGGATTGTGCCCCCTCTCCCACATAGGGTGAGCACACCAAGGGTGTAGTCACCCTAAGGTCAGAATTTTATTGGTACCTGAAGCAGAGACCCATAAAATGCCCCCTAAATGCAGTATTTAGGGGGCAGCCCTGAACCCAGGAGGCAGATTCATGATACCTACAAAGAAGAAGGATGAAAGAAGATGGCCAGCAGAGGAGAATGCAGAGAAGAACTGGCTTGGCCCCAGCCCTACTGGCCCGCCTGCAGTTTCCTGAGATTCTGCGCCAAAGAGGGCCTTGTCCTGCAGCCAGTAATCTCCTGAACTCCTGTAAGGACTGACTCCCTTCAACGAAGACCGGATCTCCAGCAGCTCTGTTCAAAAGAATCACTAAAGAAATACTCAGAGCCTGCTGAGGACAAAGAAACCTGACGCCTAGAACAACCACTACACCTGATGCCTACGGCCTGTGTCTTGAGGTTGATGTAGATATCAAACAAATGAACACATCATCCTAACTTGGGGAAGATCTGATAATGTCTGCGTAAAGGTTTCATTTAAATACAAACATCTGAGAGTAGATGGTCCTTCCCTTTGAAGCCTTATATTTCTGATTGACTGATTGTTATGAATCAATCACGTGTGATAGTAATTGTGGCCACAAATGATTAAAATCTCACCAATTTTTCAAATGGGATGTTAACTGATTAACAGAGGGTTTTTTCATAATAGGATCCAAAACTTGAAATGCATAATTCTGAAGGGGAGTATAAATAACCATAACACTATTGTTATTAAATGAATATTTTCAACATTGTATTTATATGAAAGTTATAGTAGTAACATCTAATTTTTAATTTAGTTTCTTGTGTGTTACTCAGGGATTTTTTTCTGTATCACATTTACTAACACAACTTTTAGATTAGTTCCCAGTCAATTTACAAAAAATTATGTTCACGATACATTCATCTTTCCTAAGTGCTTAATGATTTAAAAACTAAACCCAACACATCTTTATTGTTATGTGTTACTATAACCCCTTCTTTAGGGTGTGAAATTTTTAATAGTACTAATACTCATATTAACTTAAATCCTGAGCATCACATAGTGCCCCCTGCAGCTTTCTTTTTTTTATACTTCTTAGCAATTTGTCCATTTACTACATACTTTCATAATCACCAATAATGAGGGCATTCAGTTATCAGGTTGCTGCAGTCACTTAATACACCCTTTATTTCTAGGTAATTTGTACTTAATAGTTGCCAACACAAGTTTTTTCCTGATATAAATTCAAACAGTTTGACTAGGTGTTCATCACACCAAGATCACATCTCCTTCGTCCCACTATCTCATCACAGATCATAAACTGTTTTGACTTAAAAGACATATAGCAATCAGAGCGAAAGAGCTAACTTTTTCTCTCAGGTATATTTTTTCCAGGGGAGAATGTTTTCTTTGCCTGCCACAAGTTGTGAGATGTCTAAATAATAATCATAAGGTGATTTTTACACTTTCCCTGGGAGCACTAAGAAGTGAGTACTGATTATTGCAATTCAAGATGCTGGTAATTATAGGTCTGTGGTTGTCTCCAGAATATTGTTTACACTGAAAACAATGGTGGGCTTGCTTTATGAGAAATAATCAAAAATGGTAGAGTGAAAGCCCCAAATTAGCTTTTCTACAAATAGCTTCCTACCTAGCACCCAAATCCGCCCTCTAAAGTACCTTATCAGATATTGATCCTTTAGGTCTTTAAACCTTGAATTTAAGTATGGCATGTGCTGTCTTATGAGCATTTAATCAAATTCTTCACCCCTTATACATTTCATGTTTTTTTTCATCAGCAATGAAAAGTATGTTTGGGTTGCTCTTTCTCAGAGGAGCAAGAATGCTGTTTCCCCTGTGCTGCTCTGTTGCTGATAATCTGATATCCAGTGCTATTGAAGATCTGTGAATACCTCTATCTTTTTATGCTTCTAATCTACATTGACCATTCCCAGAGCTAAAATCCTTTCGGTCATAAATTATTACCTATATTGAGTGCACCAGAAACAAAATTATTGAAAGTGGTATTATAATGGCCATTTGGGGACGGATTAGAGCCAAAGGCCTAATATGTATAGCATGAGTCCATTTTGTCTGGATTCTGATACTTGTATGGTTGTTGACTTCACTCAAACTTCAAAGTGCTGCTGGTTACAAAATAGAGCTGTTTGTCAGTGACAAATAACCTGGGGCCATTTTGTAACATACTCCTCACTTACACAGTTATTCACTAACTATAACTAACTGATTGCTCATTATGTCACTTTCCTCACTCACCTCATTTAATCCTTGTTAGTTTATACATTTCTTCACTCATTCTTCCTCATTATCTTCTCTACTCACTCAACTTACTCCTCTGTCTCTCTCATGCTCTTAACTCTGAAAACATCTCACAGATCTTTACTTTCTGATGGATACTTCTACCTGCAAATTCCTCATCTTTTTGAATATCCCCAGTGCCAATCAGGATCGGGAAACTCTTCAATAGCTCTCCTATGCAAATATAATGTGCTGGCTCCACTTCATTGCCATACATGGCATCACTGCGAAGTCATTAGAGCCATAAAATTCACCTTTAGGAGTGCTGACATCAGTTTCCTTCTTTGTGCTACACCTGCACATTCTGGAGCACTCCAAACTCTTCTCAGGAGTCTTGATGTCATGGGCGATTTCTTAAAAAATATAAAAAGTTTGGTTACAGTTACCTCACGATGATACCAGCCGAGCGGTATGGCTTTAAACCATACAGAGATTGTAATGGCCAAATCTCCATCAGAAATCCTGCAACATGTGCCTTTGGTGCCTGGGATTTGACCACGACCCGCAGGCCTGCAAATCATGTCAGTGTATGCATACAAAGGTGATTAAAGAACAAGAGGCCAAGATGTTTATGGCCTAGCACAAGACAAGCATTGGGGACGTCAAAATCGAGACAGTGATTGAAGTTGCTGCAATAGCCATCTTCATCAAAGTCACCAAAGAAAAAAGAAAAAATTATAGAAGAGGCATGAGTCTCTCCGACATACTTCAAGAAGTAAGTCTCCACAACCCTGACTTTGCCACATTCAATGTCGCGAATCTGACATAATATCGACAGACAAAATATCTACATACAAAAATATCGACACAAAAATATCGACATCACAAATATCGGAGTTATATCTTCATAAAGGTAAGTACAAAAATATCGAAAAAATATATAAAAATATCGTTTTTTAAAATGTATTAATAATAATGTAAACATTTTTTAAAAATACATATAATTTTTCAAATATTAAATAAAAACATTAAAACATATTTAAAAAATAATAACTAATACATATACGTTTAAAATTAAAAACTCTACATATAAATGAATATATATACTTACACCACATATTGCAACAGTAGGAAAAGCGTTGGATAGCGTAGGGATAAAAATTACTATTTCCACTCCAGAGGGTGCAACAGTAGGGAAAGCGTTGGATAGCGTAGGGGTAAAAATTACTATTCACACTCCAGAGGGTGGAACAGTAGGGAAAGCGTTGGATAGCGTAGGGGTAAAAATTACTATTCCCACTCCAGAGGGTGGAACAGTAGGGAAAGCGTTGGATAGCGTAGGGGTAAAAATTACTATTCCCACTCCAGAGGGTGCAACAGTAGGGAAAGCGTTTTATAGCGTAGGGGTAAAAATTACTATTCCCACTCCAAAGGGTGCAACAGTAGGGAAAGCGTTGGATAGCGTAGGGTAAAAAATTACTATTCCCACTCCAGAGGGTGCAACAGTAGAGAAAGCGTTGGATAGCATGGGGGTAAAAATTACTTCCCACACTACTCCCCCTTTAACACACAACAAACTACACATACAAAAAGACAATTAATATAAATATCAATTCATCAATTAATAACAATTAATATTATTAAATTGATGCAATTATAAATGACCTAATTAACACATATTAATTACCATTTTATTAACAATAAATACAAATAAATAAATACAATCTCTTTAATTAGTTAAATTTAATTATATAACACCCTATTCCCCTATAAACACACAACCCACTACACATAAATAAATCACATCATTCAATCACTTAATAATAATTAATTACCAAATAATTATTAATTAACTATAACAAAACATTATTTATATTAGAACATTAACTATAATTAATTTAATTAACTAATTAATAATAAGTAATTAACAATTAATTATTAATTAACAATAACACAAAATTAAATATATCAGCACATTAACTCTAATTAATTAAATTAACTAATTAATAATAACTAATTAACAATTAATTATTAATTAACAATAACAAACAATGGTATATACTACAATATTAACTGTAATTAATTCAATTAACTAATTAATAAAAATTAATTACCAATTAATTATTAATTACAACTATTTTTTTTTTAATTATTAATTAATTCATTATTATTAAATTACTTCCCACCCTATTCCCCTATAAACCCATAACCCGCTCTGATACTAAAACGCAAAATGTAAACAAAATTACTAATTTCAAAACATACATTAAAAAACATATTTAACAAACATATAAACAACATAATAAAATACATAACACTAAATAAAATTTCGATATTAGTAAATTTCGATATTAGTAACATACATACCTTAAAAACGATATTCTGTCTGTCGATATTTTGCACTTCGATATTCTGTACCATCGAAATTAAAACATCAATATTATTGTATCTCAATATTTTTATTTCGATATTTTGTCTCTCTACCCAAGCTAACACCTGGTGCCTTTCCCACAACATAATCTGAGGTTTCAGCAGGGGATTTACTTTTGGGACCATCAGCAATACACCCAACAGCAGCCCCAACAACAGGGGATCTTCCCTCTACAAATAGTAGAGAGGACAAAGCAAGGGAAGAGCAGATGCTCTACCCCTTTCTCCTTCCTCCTCTTCTTCCCCAACCACTACAGGGAAACAGCCATAGTTACCCTTGTCCGAACACACACAGTCATTTTGGGGACAGACATCCCATTTTCACACGTTTGGAGGACTTCAGACCTTTCACAAGTTTTGAGGATTCCAGACCTTTGGGTCTTGTAGATTGTGGGAAGGGGTATGCCCTACCCTTCCAGCAGAACCCTCAACCATCTCTTCCAGTTACCAGTACTCCTGCCAGACCATCTGACTGTCCTTCAGCAAGAGGTTCTGACCTTACTAGTAATGGGTACTCTGGAGTGTGTTCCAGAGCAGGAGAGGGGCTAGTGATCCTGTCCCTAGCTCTGGTTCTTCTAGCACTGGAAATGGAAGTCTAGATTGTGTCTGTTGACCTGCAAGATATCTACTTCCACCTTCCTATCCTGCAGATACACAGGAATTTTCTAGGCATCACGGTCCGATCCGAACACTATTAGTTTGCTGTTCTCCCATTTGACCTCACTTTGCTCCTCCAGTCTTCACAAAGGTGGTGGTGGTAGATTCAGACCATCACAGATGACAATTAATTCCAGAATTCCTTTACCGGGATAACTGGCTCCTAAAAGCCAACTCACCAGGGATGTGTCCTACCATTTGCACACAACTGACAAGTTGTCGGTCAATATGAACTTTTCCATCAACAATTCTACGTCTCCCCTAGTTACATTACAGTGCATCCAGAGGCATATTTATCAATGTTTTGCATTGCCCTTTAACCGCGCAAGGCAGTGCAGGGCTACACAAAACCTAGAATGAGATTTACCAAGCCTGGCTGGATTAACAAAAGGCTGCGCAAGTCATTGCCTTGCGCTACTCTGCCCTGACAAGGCGTTCCATAGGTGAAGCATGGATATTTCTATGCATCCATCCATTGATTTTGGTGCATTCTCCGAATAAATCTGGGAATGTGTCAACATTCTACACCTTCCCAGGGGAGGTACAGCGAGGAGAAATGTGTCTATATATTTTCATTGTTTCCGCTTTCTAAGTGTTCGGCATTCTGCAACACACTTAGTTGAGGGAAGTGTCTTTCAGCGTGGTGTTTGTGCAGGAAGATGACCCTTCCTGCACAAAAACAATACTGCACCCCTGTGCAAGGGTGCCTGCTCTGGTGCAAGCAGTACATGTTGCGCCATCACAAACAGAGGACAGGAATATGCCAAATAATGTTAAATATGGCACATTCCTGCTCTCTCCCTTTTGTGCAGCGCAGCAAGGTATCTTGCAGCAATGCTTTGCTTGAAGACGTGATAAATTGGAAGGGACGGGATGGCATACCATTGCAAAATGAGCCTTCCCTTCTTCTCAGAAGGTTCACAACATCCAGGCTATGATTGTGATGTTTCAAAATGGAGTGATTGTTCCAGTCCTGATGGTCTTATGCCTCTTCGATCTGCAATCCTCCTTCATCCTTCTGGTCACCTATGCATGCTGACACATGAGGGCACTCCAATGATGTCTTTGCAGGCAGTGGTTCAAGCACATTTTATAACACTTTAGTGGCCTTACAGTGGTAGAGGATGGACAGCAATCTATCCCAAGTAAGTCCATTTCACTCTATCCCTCCGGTGGCAACAGGTATCACTGATGCCTCCACTCTAGAGTGGGTAATATATCTAGAAGAATGTGAGATCAGAAGCCCCTGGTCCCTAGATGAACGGAGATTGCTCATTAACCTCTAGGAATTACAGGTCATAATTTTGGCACTCAAGGTCTTCCTCACTTCCCTCAGTGATCAGTGTTTTCAGATCTTGATGGACAATAAACTATGTAGTATATCATCAAGCAGGGGTGAGTAGGGTCATACTTCTCTACCAAGAAGCTCTGAGACTCTAGTCTTGGGTTCAGGAACATTAGATTTGCCTGGTGGCACATCACCTTGCAGGTATGCTCAATGTGCTAGTGGATAGTTTCAGTAAGATTCATCTTGCCAACCACAAGTGGCATCTGGAATCGGAAGTAATCCAGGACATATTCCAGCTCTGGAGGACTCCTGATATTGACCTGTGTGCCACTCACGAGAACGCTCAATTCCTGAAATTCTGTGACCTCTAGTTTCCGATGCAGGGAGCATTGGGGCATGTGTTTCAGTTGAAGTTGAACTTTTCGCTTCATTATGTGTTTCCTTCCATTCCCTTGATTGCTCGAATTCTAAGGAAAAGTTTTCTTGATCAGGCCCAAGTAATCCTCATTGCCCCCAGATTTGCCACAAAGGGTGTAAAATGTAGACCTTATTCGCTTCTCCCTGTGCCCTCCGCTCTGTCTCCCTCACAGAGTAGACCTCTTGTTGTAGTCACATGGCGGGTTCTTCATCCCAACTGCTAAAGCCTCCACCTGTATTTCTAGAGATTTAACGGGCAACATGAGATCTCTTTCTTTACCTTCTGAAGGTGTGGATATTAATTTGTGTGCCCACAGTCATGTCCCCAAGATAGTGTACTGAGGCAGATGGAATTCATTTACCAATTGATATGTAGACAGCTTAGTAGACCCTCTTCAGGTTCATCTGTCTACCATCTTAGGATTGTCCTTTCACTAGCTCAGCAGTGGGGCGCAGTGGGTACTGCTAAAGCTCACTTATCAGACTTTTCGGCTTTTCTTTGTTTACCTGACCGGCTGTCCCTTTTCAAACCATCCATAGTTATGAGGTTCCTAAAGGGACAATTAACAAGTTTCCACCAATCCCTTGTAGGATGCCTCAATGGGGCTACAACTTGGTTCTCGTGTTTCTTTTATTTTCCCCTTTTGAACTATTACATAGTTGTCCTTTACGTTACTCACATTTAAGGCAGTCTTCCTGATCACTAACACACCAGCTAGACGTGTTAGCAAGTTGCAAGCGTTTAGTGTCAAACATATATTCATTTCTTTCAGTCCTAACAGATTGGTGTTAAAACCAAGGCTGCCTTCCTGCCAAACAGACTCCCAACCTTCTTCACTCATCCACAGGCAACCAAGTAAGAACAGAGACTGCATCGTCTTGATCATAAGAGAGCAATTAGCTTCTATGTGGACAGAACATGCGAGTTAAGGCTAGATGATCAGCTGTTTGTGGGCTATATGGAGAAGGTGAAAGGCAAAAAAGTGCATAAGAGGACATTATCAAGATGGATAACCCTATGAATTACAATGTGCAGTGCTCTGGCTAACAAAGAGCCATCAGAAAGTATTCAAGCTCATTCCACCAGAGCAAGTTTTGTACTTCTGCAATAGCAACAGGAGTTCCGATAGCACACATCTGCAAAGTGGTGAGTTGGGTGTCCCTCTACACTTTTGCGTAGCATTACCATTTGAACTCAGAAGGGAGAATGGAAAGTCACTTTGCTCGCTGGTTCCTTGAGAAGTTCTTGGTAAAAACAGCCATGCACCCACACCTTGTCTCGTGACTATTGGGGGAATTTATTCAATAGGTGACGAATCTGCAAGTAGAGCAAATACGCCCTGGAAATTTCTCTATCCACCCACACAGAATTATGTACTCAATCAATCAATCAAATCAAGCTTTATTCGGATCATACAAAATGTCCATAAAAGCATTCTATGAAATACAATAAAATCCATTTATAACCAAGACTATGCAAAAGAAACATTATCTTAACATAATTAAAATAAGCACAATCATTATACATGTATACCTATAGTAATTCTTAGTTCAATTTTTCTAAGTGAACAAGGTCATTCCTTTGTTTTTTTGCTGACATTATTTAACAAATTACTGCATTGCAGACTGGTATTCTTTCCAAATTCCGTAAATAATTAAAAGAAGTTTTATAGGATTACAGGCAATTATCTTTAAAAATTGGACAGAGATACATTTTTCTAATTTCTATATACAAATTACAAAAGAGTCAAAAGTGAAGGGTGCTTTGTTTGGATCTACCATCACACGGGCAGTTTGGAAGATTAGCACACCACTTGCCCCTTTTAGGAAAAGCAAAAAGATGGTGTAATGTATTCATCCGTATCTGGTTAGGTAGAATCTATGCTGTACATTAGTTATAAAAACGAGGTATGGCTGCAGACCCATGGCGATTGGTCCCTTAAGATAAGATATAGCAATTTTCTTAGAACCTGAAACCTCATCTCTTAAGGCTGTCCTAACATTCAGGAGACTCCTTTTCAAATCAACCTTACTGATGTGTTGTATGTCTTCAGGTTGATTTCCATTCAGGGGCAAGTTGCATTCTTCTAAGAGACCACTAATATACTTAACCAAGGTATTTTCTTGCATCGGTCTGGGGACAAACAGTCTAAAATAATATCCCTCGTAAAGCGAGTTTCTTCCCTAGTCCAGATATGGTGCCACAAATTTAAGGCGGCTATGGTAATCAAATCGTGTATATATGGTGTTCCGGTTTCTCTATGCAAGATAATGAAAGGGGTAGAGGCCGGTACGGCTAACAAACGTCTTAAAAAGTTGTTTGCAAGAATTTGTAATGGCAAAGTATCCGTCTGGCCCCATAGTGCTCCCCGGTGATGCACTTTGCTCCGTATAGCTTGAGAATCTCCCGTACAGGTTTTTTACCAATTTTTTGGGAGAATCTAAAAATAGCCTCCCCAATTTCACAAATTTCAACTTGCATAGAGTTATATGTGTATTCCAAGTACCTTTACTGTTAAAAGGAATCCCTAAGTAAGAACATGTAAACGTTCTCTCTATTAATGTCGCGTTAATATAATGTGATTTTGTTTTAATATTCCTTTTACCGCAGGACATAACCAAAGTCTTACTCAGGTTAATTTTTAAATGTTTTCCGTCATAAATCTAGTAAAATTGTCCATCAGGGACTGTAATCTGTTCGCTGTCCTTGAAATTAGGACAGCATCATCGACGTACAATATTAGGAGTGTTGCCCGCTTACCGATCATTGGGACATCTACCCCCAAATTCTGTAGTAAAATATCAACGCCATTTATATGAAGTGAAAACAGAAGAGGTGCAAGTGTGCAGCCTTGTCTTATTCCATGTGTAATATTAAAGTGCTTTTTGCATTCCCCATGTATTCCATAACGTATCTTTGCGGACAGACGAGCATAGATTTTAGATAAGAAACTAATAATATCCTCCGGGGCTCCCATCCCTCCCAACGTCTCCCATAAAATGCACTTGACAAATCTACAAAGCAAAGGTGCAAGTATCCTTCCCTAGCGAAGGTGTATTTTCCTATTATTGTTGTAATACTTTATTCGATATAATCATATCATAAAAGTACAAACATTCAAGTTAATGGCATACATGATAAAAATGTACAATTCATAAGATAAAAACCAATAAAAATATTATTTACACTTTTAAAACAACTCTGATAGCGGTACTAAAGTGCAACAACGGTAATATACATATGGGCTTTCTGTACATGCAGGATCTATACTTTATTAGTATTTAGCAATCTGGTGCGAGTGAGCCATGCACTTGATAGGTACTTTGCAACTCCGCATACAACAAATAAAGATGTTGTATCGGTTAAGAGAATGCGGAGGGCGACCCTAAAATCTCTAACCCCCAACTCCCTGCATACTGGCTTCAACCATCGCGATCTCGCCCTCTTGTATGCTTTGCAACCAAACAGAAAGTGTGGTAGGGATTCGGTCTCACATGGAGAGCTTGGACAGGTGCCATTTGAGACCCGTGTTCCTTTCCATCCCCTAATAAATTTGTTAAGGGGTAGTGTCCCATACCTCATTTAAAAAAAATTGATCTGTCTTTTGGTATTTGGATGAAATCTAATAATGGTTCAAACCTCCTAGTGGGCTTATGCTCCAAAAATTGAGTGGTTAGAGCTTCCAATTTTGTACTCTTCTGTTCCTCAGTGTGTACCCACTCCCAGTAGATTTTCTTAACAACTTGCTTTGGAGGAGGGGACTGTGAGGTCCAGGATTCAGCCAATCCCAGCTTCATGGCCATTTGCCTCAATTTGTTTAGCCACTGGATCTTATTCGCACTATTCAAGGCTATCAGTTCGTCCATCACCAGGGCGTAATTTGCTAGTTCTGGGGTCCTTCTCAGGCGCACCCAGAACAGCACAGGGCGAAGGAGTACTATGTCTAAAATCGAGCGTTTGCCCATATCATGAAAAAGGGGCTTCAATGGGGTTGAGATAGGAACGGCAACTAAGTCCCTTATAAACTTATTCTCTGCTCTAGCCAGAATGGTGAAATTTTCGCAGCCCCACAGTTCCAACCCATAGACTGCGGAGGACAGCACCTTCCCTTCATATACAGCTAGAGCCCGGGCTATAGGCCTGCTGACTGACATACGCTGACTCCTCAGACTGGCTCCCGAGACTCTCTTGAGGTTTAGCAGCATCTTGGCAACATGGGAGTTCCATTTCATTCTATTGTTAATCCTGATTCCCAGGTAGTCAAAATCCTCCACCACCTCAAGAGGCGACCCATTAAGGGTGATATTAATTTTCTTTGCTTTTTTTGAAGGGGGCAGCACCATTAACTTGGTTTTGGATGTATTAATGGTCAGCCTGCGTTCATCGCAAAATAGACTGAATCTGTCCAGTAGTTTCTGCAGCCCCGATAGGGGTTTTGGACAACAGGAGGGTGTCATCTGCGAAGAGGAGGGTTGGTGTTTTCTCCCCCGCCAGGACAGGGGCATCGGCATTGTCCTCCCTCAAATGGTCTACCACCCCATTGATAAAGAGGGAGAACAATGTCGGGGCCATTACACAGCCCTGGCGTACCCCCCTATCCACAGGCACCCTCCCTGTTAGCTGTCTCTGATTCCGCCATCTAATTCTAGCATAATTATCTTCGTGAAGTTTAACTATAAACTCCAGGAGGTAACGCGGGAACCCCATTTCCAGCAGCACCCTCCAGAGTTTATCACGAGGCACCAAATGAAAGGCCCTTTTGAGGTCTATGAAGGCCAGATATAAATTCCCCTTCATAATGGTTACTGATTTCTAGTATATTGCCCAAAACCTGAAAACCTGGTCCATAGTACCCACATTCTGGCGGAAACCCGCCTGGAAGTGGGACAGTATATTCCCCTCCTCTAGCCACATACCTACTCTATTTATAATGATCCTGCCAATTATTTTCTGAGCAGCGTCGATTAAACTAATCGGCCTGTAGTTGGCAGGGTCCTCCCTATCGCCTTTCTTATGGATAGTAACAACTTCAGTGCCCCTCCACGAGTCAGGGACCATGAAGGATCCATGAAGGATTCTATTCATTAGAGGAGCAATAAAATCAGACCACAGCTTAGGGTCATGTATGTATAGATCGCCCGGTAACCCATCCGGGCCTGCCGCTTTAGAGGGGGGTTATGCTCCTGATAGCATCAGAAACTTCTCGGTCTACAAATTGTTCTACAGGTGTAAGTTCCTCATTAATAAAGTCATTTTGTACCCTCCATAATTGAACTAAATCATCTTCGCCACAATACAGATTTGAAAAATGGGAATGCCATTGTTGCTCAGTTATATGGTTAGGGAGGGGCTCTACTCCTCTCCTGTCAAGTTTGTTTATCAAGTTCCAAAACAGGGTAGAGTTCTTCGAACTGGCAGCAATCTTAAGTTGTTGCCAATATTCTTCCTCCCAGTCCTTCTTTGCACTTTTAATGCAATCGCTATATTCCCTTCTAGCCGTCCTAACTGCTATAGCGTCCTTTCTCCTAATGGCGTTTGCTATAGCCCTTCTCTTTTCCCTACAACCTGTTGTATACCATAGGGTGCCACTTTTTGGTGGATTCTTCTTCCTTGGTCCACTAGTATCTCTTATTGTGAAGAATTAACCAATTTTCTCTATTAGACTCTTGTAGGAGTCTATAAAATTCCGACTTTGTTCGGTTGACTGGGCGGAGGTATGGGATAGGAGTTCCCTAGTTTCTGCCTCTACTAGTTCTTTAATACGGATCAAAATATCTTCTTGGCACATCACCCTGTTCCACTTTAATCTGCGTTTGCAATTAGATGGAACTACTTCTTTTGTGATCATAAGTGGGCCATTTAATGCTTCCCTCTCATTACCCCATCTTATTTCCATGCAAAGTGGATTATGATTGCTATCCTGTGACTGTCTGACTTCCATGTCAACTAGTCTGTTCCAGGAACCGGTATCGAGCAGAATGTAATCAATACGGGATGGACAACTAAATCTGTTATAGGTCATCATACCATTTGGGTCTGAGGTTGTCCTACCGTTCAGGGTACGTAGGTTATATTCTAGTGTTAGGGAATTTATTTGGATCGCTCTTGGCGTCCATTTTCTGATTGGCGCTATGGTTAGAGGCGGGATGGACTGTCTAGAATCCTCTTCGTTAAGTCCCAGGAGATCTTCTTTACTTAAGGGTTCATATGTATAGTTAAAATCTCCCCCTACAATAATGCTAGGCAATGGGGGGATACCTGCTAGCGCCACCTCGAGTAAGGCTATAGTGGGTGAAGTTTGACCTCCTGGGGAACCTATAGCATAAACATTAAACAGCTCCATCGAGCTTCCAATATAGGAGCCCTTAGTGGAGATATGTAGTATGTCCTGCGACTGTAAAGTATGCGCAGTAAGTGCCCAATTCAAAGCCACACTAAACCATACGTGCAGTCCTCCCGATGGGCGACCTCTCCCTGAACTAATTGCCGGAATAAAGTGGGTGGAATATCCGCATTTATATAGGGGAGACATGCTCCATGTTTCCTGGAACATACAGATGTCGAACGTATCTATGAATTCTTTCCATTCTGGATTTGCCATATTTTTATGACGCCCAGCTATGTTCCAGGAAAGCAATTTAATCATGTTTGTGTTTGTAACCCTCTCTGTGTGAACTACTTCTGAAGCTAGTCTTCCAACTGCTGTTGTTAGGGGATATTGAGCGTTGACCACTTCATTAGACCTTTCTTCCCCCCGAGGAACAACCTCATCATTAATCTTTATAGCCTATCTATAAGGCTTGTGGTGAAATTGGTCTGACGTTCGGGCTTCCACATATTGTGTGTTTGTGTTACACTATTCAGATAGTTATCCTTTAATGGTCAGTCTATGTTGTTTAGACCCGATGCGTCCTCGGGCCTAGATTTAGACCATAGAGGTGCGTGTCTGATTTGTATGTTACAATTCCTAGGGGGGCATGTCCTATACTGTAGGGCTACTAGGTTCTCTGCAATTGCTGTGTTACCAAACTATATCTCAATACAGTCTGTTGATGAACTAGGCAAGGAAATTCTTTTAACATTAAACATATCCTCCATAATGACTGATCTGCGCAATGGCTTTATTGCGTATGAATTCACTGTTCTCATAAGTGTTAGCAGCTCCAAGCTTGGTGACCCCGGTCATGTAGACAATACCACAAGGGGATCTGTATGGTGTGTTTATCTGTTTGTTACTCCAATTAGTTGTTTCAGCCATGTCACTATAATATTTATTATCCCCCTGCAGGACCCTGCATTGTGATATTGACCCCCTCAATTTTGCTACTTCGGCATATGAGCCCGAGGTGTTTTGCCTGGCGGGTATTTTAGCTAGGGGGTTATGAGCTGGGATTTTGGGTCGGAACTCTACTACAGTTTTGGAGACACATAATGGGGCTGTTCGTGTATTGGGTTTAGATAGGGCCGCTCCTGCTGTTTGGTTTGGTGGGGCCGATCGCAAGATAGGGGCTTCCTTTTACCGGGTTGGACACTAACACTGGGTGTAGAGTGTTTGTTATGTGTAGTTCCTCCCGTTTTGTAAAGTCCATCATGAATTTCTTAATAATAGATATATATCCCTTACCAGGCTTTCCATTTTCATCATGATTAAATTATTAAAATTCAAACATCTGGAGCATTCACCTGGACTATTCACAGCCTCCACAGTCCCCCCCAGCCCTTGTGATAAGATCTCACTTAATTCCCTTGATTCCCATTCCAACACTGAAAAGCGATTAGTACAAGTGATGCCCATTTCACATGCAATCACCTGCGAGGACCTGTCTATATTCCCAGTTGATATAGCTGGAAGTTCGGCATTAGCACTCATGTTTGCCCCTCTTAATGCCTCTGTAACATTTACCTCAATGGGGCTAGCAGGGTTAGACTGCATATCATCTACTGAGCACTTGGATTTTGATCTTTTAGAAAAAATAGCTAGGATCACTTTGCTCTTTATCTGCAGTAAACCGTCGACCAGGGGATCAGGGTTATCCACATTTCTTAAGGTAGGAGCCGTCAATAGAATGTCCTCACAATCTTCAACAATAGATTCGATGCTTGACATAACACCATTAGCGGCAGCATGTAGCGACTTTTTGACTTCTTCCTTTTTTTGTTGTAATGGCAAGGGCACCCCCCCCTCCATTACCTTCCTTTTACCCATTGCTAGCTACAACTTTCCCTGGTAAATGGGATAATATCCAACAACTCGAAGGTGGCCCAACACCATCTTGTGTATCAGGGAACAGTCAACTTGACGAATGAGCACAGTACCTTTTTTTTTTTGATATGGGTGGTTCAAGTTCTCACATGTAAGGGGCGGGGCCCTGCCCTGCCTTGATCTGCCTAGGACGGCTGCAGACGGCCCCACCCTTGTCCCGGTCTTCTCCCGGCGCGCTCCCGTGCGCGTACCGTGGGACGAGGTTCCAAGGGATCCTTTATGCGCCTCCTGGTGCTTCCGTGTGATGTCTGCGGCGTCCTGGCCTCTAGTGGGGCTGCTGGGAGGTGTAGTCACAGGAGTGGAAGGGGCCCGGCGGAGCCAAGCCTGGCCGGAGGAGGGAGCGGAGTAAAGCCTGACCCACAGGTGCTGCTACAGGAATGCGGGGCTCGGCGGAGCCAAGCCCGGCCAAGATGATGAAGCAGGGCAATGCCCGGCCCTCAGGAGCGAGTACAAGCAACAGATAAAGTTCCCCCGGACTAAGCACCAAGGAAGCCTTTATGCGCGTCCTGGCGCTTCCGTGTGACGTCCACGGCGTCCTGGCCGCTAGTGGGGCTGCTGGGAGATGTAGTCACAGGAGTGGAAGGGGCCCGGCGGTGCCAAGCCCGGCCGGAGGAGTAAGCGGAGCAAAGCCCGGCCCACAGGTGCTGCCACAGGAATGCGGGGCTCGGCGCAGCCAAGCCCGGCCAAGATGATGAAGCAGAGCAATGCCCGGCCCTCAGGAGCAAGTACAAGCAACAGGTAAAGTTCCCCTATTAGTTCTAAGTTCAGAAACTGTTCGACCTCCCCAACACCTCGTCTGAAGCCATACTGAGCTACAGATAAGATGTTCTTTTCTTCTACCCATTGCTCTAGGCTGGCCAACAGCATTCTTGCCATTACTTTAGAAGTAGAGTCAAGCAAAGGTATTGGGCAATAGCAATTGGCACTACTCCTATTCCACTTTTTGAAAATGGGGACTATCAGACTCTCTGCCCAAGTGGCAGGTACCACCCCATCAATTGTTGCATTAAAAAATTTGTCCACAACGGGTACCCAAAAATCCATATTAGATTTAAATATATCAATTGGGACTCCGTCGGGGCCAGCCGCTTTGCCACTAGCGCTATTCTTAAGGGCTGTTACAATTTCATCTTGACTGATACTCCCTATTTTGGTGTTTTTTAAGATTATGACGGATTTATCCTCTTTATTTAAAAAACCCTGATCAGTTTCATAAAAAATTGCTTCAAAGTGGATTAACCAATCCGCTGGGGTCACTACCATATCAATTTTTACTGATTGGACATCTTTAAAGAAAGGTTGATCCAATGTTTTCCAAAAAAGGGCCGAATCTTTAAGATCGGCAGCTTTGATCAGATTCTCCCAATCATTATCCCTAATCTCCGAGTTTCTTCGGGTAAGGGCTTCTTTATATGACTTCCGTAGGATACTGTCCTCCTCCATATTACGCCAGATGTTTTTATTGCAGACTTTAAATCTCTATTTAATCTAGAGCATTGATTATCAAACCATCTTGGGGAATGAGAAACATCTGTTTTAGGATTCTTTCGCAAATTATCAGAAATTGCAGTAGAAATACTTTAAAAAGCCTTAACTATGTCCATACTATTGGAGGAATTATCAGGGCAGGTTAAAACATGATCATTAATTTTTAATAGGATCCTATTTGTAAAAGCTTCTGGGTCAACGGCAGCCCATTTGATTGAGATCCCATTCTCGCCCTGTGTCTTTATATCCATAGCATGGGTACTTGCTTCCGGTTGTTTTAAAAAGGGAGATTTTAAGGTTATCAGCACAGGATGATGATCATTCAATAAACTTGGGGAGACAAAAAATTCAGCTATTAGGGACCGAAGGCTTATTGAGGTGATAAAGTGATCAATACATGAGGATGATCTTACTCCTTCAAAGGTGTAAATATTACCCCTATCCTCACGTCCGCTCCTTTTATAGCCCTACCTGCCTTTGAGGGGATAGCATTTGTTGAAATCGTCTTAAACCCGTTTACGATGAAATTATCTGTGAGCCAAGTCTCTTGTAATAAAACCACATCGCAGAGTTGGATGCTTGTAAGCCAATTTACATCCTGCAGTTTATGCCTAGCCCCAGCAACATTCCATGTCATTATATGGAGGCATTCGTTCTGATGATAGCTAGAAGGATCCGTCTCAACTTCTGTGACAGACCCTTTCTTGCAACTATCAGTGCTAGCCTCCCTAGCTTTAGTTATCTGACTCATACTCCTACCTGCATAGTTTAATGTATCTAGCTGGGTAGGCAAGTTAATCGCAGGAGAAGAGGGAGACCGAACGATGATGTTCTCCAACAGTGGGGGACTTAGAGGTTGTAGTCAATCACAACCATCTAGACCGGACAATGTGGCAAATCTGTTAACTAGATTTAGAAAGGGTGGTCTCTTGGTAGGACCCTACAGTGCTCTCCGGTAAATCCGGTTGACCACCCTTTCCAAATAAAATAGCGTCTATAAAAAAACCCTAATGGCAAAAGTGAGATCTTACTGAAATGATCCTCTAAATTAATACTCCCTATACGGTCCAGCAGAAATCTCACAACCTGCTCGTTATTAAAGTTGGCAACTATGCAGTCCCCTCTCAAGTCCTTCCTAGAATGTCCTATCCAAGCATAACATCTAGCCATGATCATCTGATTACAGATGTTCTAATCCCAAACCCCGACATGCTCCAATTTAGTTGTGAGCCAGTACATAGTTTTGGCCATCAGCTGATCTGTAGTTTCTAACTGTCCTTCCTGTGAAACTGGGATATTCCGCAAGATCACTGCCAAAGGGGCAGCAGCTGGAGGAAGATGCAAGACCTGAGAGCCCTCCAAGGCTAGACTATTATCCACACCCTCAAACGTCTGCTGCGGTTTTCGACGCTGAGGCCCCGATATCAAGCTTGGTGCTTCATCACCCACAGTCCCCACACATGGACCACTTTCTTCCCCTTCCTGACTACAAAAGCTAGCCTGAGTAGGGCCACTAAGATTAACCCCTTGCTCAACCCTTTTAACACCCACATGCACTAAACCAACATCATGATTACCCACAACATCCTCATTCATCCCAGGTACCGACGATGTTGAGGGTATTTGCCTCGCTACGAGAGATTTAGGAGGAATGGAGTTCCCAAGTACCACGTTGCTTAGCTCATTAGATGTATTAACCATTAACCTATTTCTAGAGGCTAAAAAACCCTCTAGGTTAGAAAGGTAATTCATAACCTTCAGTTCAAAATCGGTTAATCCTTCCTCAATTTTAGAGAGCCTATGCATTATTGGAGACAGAGATGATGCAATTAAATTACCCAATTTGGACCACATAACATCATTGACTTTGTCAGGGGAATCGCCTAGAAGATCTAAAGTCGAGTCCGGTGGCAAACTTGGCTGTGAAAACACCGTTGTTAGAGATGGCGATGCTACAGTTTCTCCATTTTTATTAATCTTTTTAATTTTTGCCAGTTTGTCTCTGTGGGCCCCCTCCCCGCTTCCTCTTTTGTGAAGAGTCTGAGGGTACGGCAGAGGAGTTAGTTTTACCATGAGGTCCAGATCTTGTAGCAATACTTGGGGGTGGACTGCTTCGGGTATTTACAGTAACCGTCTCAACCAGTTCAACAGATGGCGTAATATTATGTGTTCCCTGTCCGCCTTGTTTTTCCGATGGTTCATTTTGAGACAATCCAGGGTCACTTACTATGACGGGAGAATCAGGAACTGCAACCAAGGAGCAATCAGGGGTACGAGCACAAGCCAGGGCGCCCAGAGAGGATCGTTTAGCTGTTTGTAGATCAAGAGACTCACGACGCTCTGTCAGTGCTATCTCCTGAGCAAGGACAGAGATGGCTCTAATTAAAAACTGATCCAAAGTCCCCACCACGCTGCCAGAGGGCTGTGCAGATCTTCCCTTGCCCTCACGCCAATTCATCCTCACTAAGCTTCTGAAATGATGGGAGGTCAAAAAAACAACTTAATAAATTCCACCTTCCCAATTAATAACACTTTTCCCTAGACCAACCGTATGTCAAATTGAAATGACCTTCTGATTATGACTGGCTTTTGTGAGTGAGCCTGGCCTCATCCGGTCTCTAACGGGCTCAAACAGGCCCGCCCTTGGCCTGGCCCGCGCCCGCTAAGAGGGAGCCGCAAGCACCTTTATGCGCCTCCGGGTGCGAGAGAATGGCGGCGGCGCCTCCTGGCGGGGTAATCAGGCAAAGCAGTGTGGGCTCTGAAGTCCAGTAAAGCGGTTCCTGCGAAGCGGGAGCCGCGAGCACCTTTATGCACCTCCGGGTGCGAGAGAATGGCGGCGGCGCCTCTTGGCGCGGTAATCAGGCAAAGCAGCGTGGGCTCTAAAGTCCAGTAAATGTACTCACATAGAAATCTACATGCTAGTCAATCTTTTCTAAGTCTACACATATACTTTATGCACAGTAGCACTAGGGTTTCCTTACTCTTCATTTTCTTTTGAGAATCCCATTTTTCCTTGAACATGTTTAAATGTTTGGAAATATTGTGAAGCAAGTGGAAGAAGTAACATTTGAAAAACATGTTTCACTGTTGAGTAATCTCATCTATGCCATCTCTGAAATTCCTTCCTATTCCCACTCTGGAAATAAAATTTATTCCACCTCTTGTTAGAAGTGTATCTTAAATTGTTCCCCGAGTGGTGATCGGCAGAGAAAGTGTTTGTGGACAGTTACAAACTCACAAGTTTGCAGGCACACGTAAACTTTGTAAGGCAATAAAGCCCTTAAAATTTCTCTACATACCCACATAAAAATATTTATTCACATAGATATCTGTAAGTTTTTTAATCTTTTTCCAAGTGTACACATGTACTTTGTGCGCATTAGCACTTTGTCTTTCTTGGAATTGAGATAAATGTATGCCATATAGACCAGGCCATTACATAGCCATATTTGTGATGGATAGGTACACATATTTCCAAGATAAAATGCAATGTAGTTCTCTTTGAGTTACACATTTGTAATATAGTGCTTAATCTGAAAGGCACTTAGTGTTAAAGGAATAATGATAATATGGTACTCTTAATGATGGATAAATTAACATGAACTTTTTCAATACAACATGACGTGAGCATCGATGACACCATCAAGACCATGCACACAATCCACTCAGGCTCTCCGTCAGACCCATTCCCGCATCACGCCTTCAACAGAGCAAGCAGCTTCATCGCACCCCACCTGCGCAACGTCATCAATCTCTCCCTCGAGACCGCTACCTTCCCAGAGATCTGGAAGCACGCCGAGAACAACGACCTAATCAAATAAGCATTTGCAATGCAATAGGTCTCGCATTAGGAAAGTTTGAGCTATTGGTATTGTAAATGACAAATTTTGTATTTATGTGTTGGTTTTGAAAATAGCTAAATTAATAGCTTTGTCATTTACAATGGCAATAGTTTTAGCTTTCGCAAATGTGACACCTATAGCATTTGTAATGCAATATGTGCTGTATTTACGTGACTTAGATGTATTGAAATTACAAATAACAAAGGCATTTTTTTTTAAAATAATTAATACTTAAATAAAAGTTATTGTAATTTATAATGGCAATAGCTTAAACTTGTGTAAATAACTTGTGAAGAATATGTTTGTGACATTTGTAACATTTGTAATAAAGCTTGAAACATGGAGAGAACATATTTGAACCAGTTGTTGTTGAATGGTTGCACAGATTGATGCTGTGTTAGCGCATAGTGATGTTGCGGTATCCCTGAGTGATGATGCATCAGGGGGGTGCTGAGTGATGCGGTGGTGATGCGATAGATAGAGTGAGTGCGATAGATAGATAGAGGGAGGGCAATAGATAAAGGGAGGGAGGGCAATAGATAGAAGCAGGGAGGGTGATAGTGGGAGGGCGATAGACAGATAGATAGAGGGAGGGCGATAGATAGATATTTTATTTATTTATAAAGTTTTATATTGCGCGAACTGGACAATGGATAGAGTGAGGTTGATAGATAGAGTGAGGTCGATAGATAGATAGAGTGAGGGTGATAGATAGATAGAGGGCGATAGATAGAGTGAGGGCGATAGAGAGAGTGAGGGCGATAAATAGATAGATAGATAGAGTGAGGGCGATAGATAGATAGATAGATAGATAGATAGAGGGAGGGCGATAGATAGATATTTTATTTATTTATAAAGTTTTATATTGCGCGAACTGGACAATGGATAGAGTGAGGTTGATAGATAGATAGAGTGAGGGTGATAGATAGATAGAGGGCGATAGATAGATAGAGGGCGATATATAGAGTGAGGGCGAAAGATAGATAGAGTGAAGGCGATAGACAGATAGAGTGAGGGCAACAGATCGATAGTGAGGGCAATAGATAGAGTGAGGGTGATAGATAGAGTGAGGGTGATAGATAGAGTGAGGGCGATAGAGTGAGAGAGAGAGATAGATAGATAGATAGAGTGAGGGCGATAGAGTGAGGCAGATAGATAGATAGATAGATAGATAGATAGATAGATAGATAGATAGATAGATAGAGTGAGGTTGATAGAGGGAGGGGTGTGTAGAGAGAGAGGTGTAGAGATAGAGAGGGGTGTAGAGATAGGGGTGTAGAGAGAGAGAGGGGTGTAGAGAGAGAGGGGTGTACAGAGAGTGGGGTATAGAGAGAGGGCTGTAGAGAGAGTGGGGTGCAGAGAGAGTAGGGTGCAGAGAGAGTGGGGTGCAGAGAGAGTGTGGTGCAGAGAGAGTGTGGTGCAGAGAGAGTGTGGTGCAGAGAGAGTGTGGTGCAGAGAGAGTGTGGTGCAGAGAGAGTGGGGTGCATAGAGAGGGCTGTAGAGGAAGGGGTGTAGAGAGAGGGGTGCAGAGAGAGGGGTGCAGAGAGAGGGGTGTAGAGAGGGGGTGTAGAGAGAGGGGTGTAGAGAGAGAGGGGTGTAGAAAGAGGGTATAGAGAGAGAGTGGTGTAGAGATAGGGGGGTGTAGAGAGAGAGGGGTGTAGAGAGAAAGGGGTGTAGAGAGAAAGGGGTGTAGAGAGAGGGGGCAGAGAGGCGAGCAGAGAGAGAGGGGGTGTAGAGAGAGAGGGGTGTAGAGAGAGAGAGGGGTGTAGAGAGAGAGGGTGTAGAGAGAGAGAGAGGGGTGTAGAGAGAGAGAGAGAGGGGGGTGTAGAGAGAGAGGGGTGTAAAGAGAGAGGGTGTAGACAGAGGGGTGTAGAGAGAGGAGTGTAGAGAGCTGTGCCCCTGGGTGTCAATTTGACACTAAAAAGGGTGATAACAGTGAGTCAGGGGGTGGTGGGGCATTCAAAGGTTATGGAGCAGACACAAGGGAAAAAATCTCATACTGTGGGTCAATGTGACACTAAGAAGGGTGCTAACATTGGGCCCTGGGGGTCAATGACACACTAAGAAGTTTGCTAACAGTGGGTCATGGGGGGGGGGCGGGGTATTCAAAGGATTGAAGCAGACATCCTTATAAAAGTGATAAAAATAGCACGTATCACTGGCGTCAATTTATATTTAAATCAAGATAAGGAAAACTGACAAGTGTGTAATACGTCCCGTGTTCAGTTTGCACACCTAATCATTAATAATAATAATACGTGTAGTGCTTGCTCTCATAACACTACCAGTAGTAGCGGTCACTGTTGCCCAAAATAATGGTACTTCTTTTATAGGCTTGAGGGAGATGAAAGGCAGAGCAAGAGTAGGGAGGATACATATGAACCCAAGACGTGCAGGTTGCACACTGATTTCAGTAGTGAGCTCTTAACGCGCTGAGCTAGATTTTGAGCCATTGGGCTTCCCTGCTCCATCATTTGAAGCGAGTTAAGCTGGATGCTTTCCATGTTATGTGCGTACGAGTAGATTTGCACTGCCTGTAACTACTGCATGAATAGGGATGCTGCTCGTCCCTTTCAAGCTGTTTGCGCTTGTTTTAAACACTTTACGTTCGTATGAGCTGATTTGCACGGTCCGTACCTTTCGTCCGCCTTATTAATAAGAAAAAAGCAGGTATGGCATTACGTGTCCTAGCGCATATACAGACAAACATGCAGAAATAATGAGTGCATGCAATAATAGCACATTAAAGGTAAACGGTTGGCTTTGCCGACAAAGAGAAGCGCTGTCACGCTGTTCCCATCCCAACTCCCAGTGGCTGGCGAGTTAAGAGGTGAAGGGGAGGAGGAGGGCATTGACTAATGGCAGCAAATGGGTCCGCGCTATATAAAAACGCATAAAATAAATAAATAAAAGGAAGGTAGTGATTCCTAATGGTGAGTGTAGGAGGGAGCCTTGTGACAGATGTTGAGAGCCTTAAAAAGCTGAATTGATTTGGGTAGGCAAAGATTTAAGTGGAAACGTATTTAAGAGTATGTGCGGAAGGGAATGAGATAACAAGCTCTGATGCTCTGAAGTCTGATGCCTAGGCACAGACAAATGGTGGTGCACGATGTGCACGAGGGGGGAGGGGGAGCGGCAGCCTTTGATGTCTGATGCCGAGGCACAGACAAATGGTGGTGTGTTATGTGGCTGACGTGCACGCGCCTGTCTCACATGAACTGTATGGGATCCGCAGCCGTTTTGGTAGACTTTTCTTTTCCACTTACTATAATTCTCGCCAGCAATGCGCAAGCGCATTGGCAGGCGAGACCTAAAAACCTAAGGCAGACCCAAGAGACCTCAAGATCTTCCGGCCCATCTCTCTGCTCCCCTTCCCAGCCAAGGTCATCGAGAAAGCCGTCAACAGGCAGCTAACCCGATACCTCGAAGAAAACAGAATCCGGACCCTTCCCAGTCAGGGTTCCGCAGCAACCACAGCACAGAGACTGCCCTCATCGCCGCCACCGACGACATCAGGACCCTGCTGGACAATGGCGAGACCACAGCACTCATCCTCCTAGACCTTTCTGCCGCCTTCGACACCGTCTGCCATCGCACACTACGCGCACGCCTCCACGCCGCAGGGATCCAAGACAAGGCTCTGGATTGGATCACCTCCTTCCTCTCCTGCAGAACCCAGAGCGTCCGCCTCCCCCATTCCATTCCAAAGCCTCCGAGATCATCTGCGGTGTACCCCAGGGATCCTCCCTCAGCCCGACGCTGTTCAACATTTACATGGTTCCGCTCGCACACGTAGCACGACCTCAACATAATCTCCTACGCCGACGACACTCAGCTGATCCTCTCCCTCACCAAGGACCCCATCACCGCCAAAGCCAACCTCCACGAAGGAATGAAGGCCGTCGCCGACTGGATGAAGACCAGCCGTCTGAAGCTGAACTCGGACAAGACGGAGGTCCTCATCCTCAGCTCCAACCCTTCAGCTGGGACGACTCCTGGTGGTTGACGGCACTGGGGGCAGCCCCGACACCCACGGACCACGCACGCAAGCTGGGAATCATCCACCACTCAACGCTGTCAATGACCAAGCAAGTCAACGCCAGCTCCTCCTCCTGCTTCAACACCCTCTGCATGCTCTGCAAGATCTACGGATGGATCCCGACAGATGCAAGAAAGACAGTCACCCAGGCCCTCGTCAGCAGCAGACTCGATTACGGAAACGCCCTCTACATGGGAGCCCCGACCAAGCTCATCAAACGACTACAACGTATCCAAAATGCCTCAGCACAACTGATCCTTGACGTACCACGCAACGGTCACATCACTCCCCACCTGAGAAACCTGCACTGGCTCCCCGTCAACAAGAGGATATCCTTCAAGCTCCTCATCCACGCACACAAGGCACTCCACAAGACCGGCCTCAACAGACGGCTCTCCTTCTACTACCTTAACCACCAGCTCCGCTCAGCCGACCTCTCACTCTCCATCATCCCGCGCATCCAAAGAACAACCACCGGTGAGAGACCCGTCTCCCACCTCGCCGCCAAGACATGGAATACCCTCCCACCGAACCTACGACAGACCCAAGACCTGCTGACCTTCAGGAGGGTACTTAAGACCTGGTTGTTCGATCAGTAGCGCCCCCCCAGCGCCTTCAGACCCTCACAGGTATGTAGTACGCATTACAAATGATTGATTGATTGATTGATTGATGTGACTCTGTGATAGAAGAAGCACACATGTCCAAAATGCACCAAAATGTGGTCCTCATTGTGTTGGATAAAAACACACAATTGTGACACACATCTTTATACAATCCTCATTGTGATGGGAAAAACACTAATCTCTGTAATAGGCAGCATAATATTTCTTGTGATAGATAAAGGCACACAAACCTGTTGTACAGAATTTAATATGGTTCTTAGTTACACCACTGCCTATCGGACCATAGGTCACATTTAAATAGGAGCTATTGTAAAGCACCAAAGAGCACAATCTTGTGACACACAGTATGAAATGGTTTTCAGTGTCCAGAACAAACGTTCATATGCTTGAAACATATAAAGTCGTGGCAGTGTGTATTACACGTTTAAAATATCAACACAAAACTGTAACATGCGTCATGATGTGCTCCTTTTTGCAATGGATAAAAGCTCACATGCTATACACATGGTCACATGAATTGCATAACACGATGCAGTCTTCATTGTGATGGATGAAAATATGTGTGAGATGTTGGTTTCAGAGTGAGGTGTTATAGCGCAGAGTTAAAACACGCACTGTGATGTAATTCATATTAATTGACAACAGAGGGGACCAGTCTCTCACAGGAATGCACATGCAATGAGGAACAGGTTTGTTTCTATTAGGTATCTTAAGACATCTAGTGCTTGATGCACATGATGAACTCAAATGAATTTGTAGCTGTGTCACAGGGTCGAGGATGACTTATTGGAGGAGATTCCATACTCCCCGGTGACTAGGGTGAATGAGGCACTCTTCCTCTGTGTGCAGGCTTTTTCTCCGGTCTGTCCCTTTAAGGAACAAGACTCTGACACCCAAGAAGAAGGCGGTCAGCAAGTCCGGATGACGTCTCTGCCCCTTACCAATGGGAAGAGAGAGCCCCGCTGATGAAAGCGGAAATGGATGTTGGAACGGATGCTGAGGAAGAAGTGAGACCTGAAGAACGCAGAGAGAGCCAGGTGAACCAGAGCGCTTGGAGGAGAAATGGGACCTCATCGCCTGCAACAAGTGGGGAGGTAACCCCTGCAGAGGAGGAGTCGCCAGGAGGCCAACCGTTTCACGCTTCGCTCTGCCACGCTCTAGGAGGAATGTGACTGAACAAGATACAGTCCGGCTGCGGGCTGCTCACGGGCACTGGGCTGGAAGGCAGCAAAGTAAGTAGAGGGCACACCTCTGCTAAACCGATGGGTTAACCGGACTACACTTGGTGGTGGTGGCTTCTTTGAGTGTGGTGATAGTCCCTGCACTGGCCCTCTACACTTCTACATATTGTCGATGTCCCGACGTTCACCGGTGGTTTTCTTATTTTCTTACCGAGGGACATACAAGTCCATGACTGACCTGGTGGCCTCATAAGAGGAAGAACGGAAGCAGTATTCATACCTAACCTCTACTAGCTGTGTAAACAGATGCACTAGGACTTGAAAAATAAAAACATATTCAAACCATACCTAATAAAAGGGATAAAAGAACCAAGTCGCACGTTGATTCCTACCGGGGCTTAACCCCTTCCTTGACAACCCGGTGACAAAAATATAATGTAATATAATCCTATTTGTGATTGAAAGAAGTTTATTCTTGGCAACAGTAGTTTAGATAATAGCACAACTTTGCAACAGACCCAGTGGCATGGTCATTGCTGTGATGGGAAAAAGCTAAGATATGTAATACACAACATTACACGGTCCTCGTTGTGATGAATAGCAAAAACCATTTGTGACACACACTACAATGTGATCCCAAGTAAAATAATAGTAGCACACTTATATAACACAAAAAAAAACCTGTAACACTCAAAACTAAGGTCATTATGCAGGAAATGAGCAATCTACTGGCATGATTGGGATTGTGACCCTGATGTGATACAAATAGCAACATACCTTAAGGCTTCTAGATCCTCTTCAATTCACAATACAAAGTGCTATATTTATTGTCATTGATTATTAGTGTGCTTGGATTACACGAGCATGCTGTTTTTTAATTTGCAAAGGTTCTCTTGATTATTCTTAATATGCTTCTGCAGTAGCAGTATTTCATTATTTCTCATTTTCTTTTGAGAACATAATTTTTTCTTGAATAAGCATAAATGTAAAAAAAATGTGAACTATGTAGAATCAAGTAGAAGTAGTTAAATATTTCCTTTCTGCATGCATATTTGCCTGTTGAGTGATCCCTTCATCTATGCCATCTCCAATTTTTATTCTGATTCCTTCCGCTTCCCACTCTGAAACCCCATTATTCCGGCACTTATTAGAAGTGAATCTCAGATTGTTCCCTGGGTGGGAATGGGCTGAAGAAATGTTTGTGGACAGTTACAAAGTAACACATTTGCAGGCACACAAGTACTTTGCAGAGCACTAAAGCCCATGAAGATCACTATCCACACACACACAAATATTTACTCACATACAATAGTCGTCTTTTTCAAATTGTAGATGTATATTTGTGCATATTAGCCCTTGGGCTATTCAGTACTGGAGATAAATGCTTTTCTCTTGACCAGGCCTATATATAGCCGTCATTGTGATGGATAAGTGTCCACATTTCTATGATACAATACAATGTAATTTTATTTAGTTCCATAAGATCCATAAGATCATACACATTGGTAATATACAGCATTATGTTATAGGAGCTTTCTGTTAAAGTAATAAGTGATAATACTAAATCACATTAATGTGGTACTTTTTACGATGTCTAAAATAACATGAACCTGTTCAGTACAACATGATATTACTGCGATAGAAGCAGCACACATGTCTAGAATGGGCCAAAATGTGGTCCTCACTGCGTTTGATAAAAGACACAATTGTGACACACATCTTGATACGGTCCTCATTGTGATGAATAAAAGCACTTACCTCTGTAATAGGCTCCATAATAGTTCCTGTGTCAGATAAAGGCACACAACATTAGCCCTAGGGCCTTTTTGTGATGGAGATAAATTCATGTCCTATGTAACAGGTCTGTATAGAGCCATAATTGTGATGGATAAGTGGATAAGTACACACATTTCCAAGATAAAACACAATGTAGTTTTTTTTAAGCTACCCAAGATGATGCACCCTACAAAAACACAGCATAATGTTAAAGCAGCTTACTGTTAAAGGAGCTTTCTGTTAAAGGAATATGCAATAACACTAAATCACATTAATGTAGTGTTTTAATGATAGCTACATTAACATGAACTTGATCAATGCAACATGGTATGACTCTGTGATAGAAGAAGCACACAAGCCTAAAATACACTAAAATGTGGTCCTCATTGTGTTGGATAAAAACACACAATTGTGACACAAAACTTGATATGGTCCTCCTTGTGATGGAGAAAAAAAACAACCATAGTAATAGGCAGCATATTTCCTCTGGCAGACAAAGGCACTCAAACCTGTCTCACACAATTTAATATGGTCCTCAGTTTAACCCTTAAAGTGAACATAGGCTGAGGGAGAGGGGGGTGAATACCACTGAGGAGTTGCCTGCGGGGTGCATGACATGAGACCTGGCCTGTATTCCTCACGAGTCTCGTAATATGCTGCTCAATATGCTACATGTACTTCCTTGTTTTCAGATGTTGTCCTATTCCGTGATGCGCCATAATGAGTCAGTCGATCCGTATACAACTGTTTTTAATGATGCCTGCGTGGGGGGTTTTGTCTTTTGTATTTTACAAAATTGGAAATAAAGTTTAAAAAACAAAAAGAAAAAGTGAACATAGGAGCATAATCTCAAAATCTCAACACAATTCTGTAACATGCGCCATGATGTGCCCTTTTACTGCAATACATAAAAGCTCACATGCTATACACATGGTCACATGAATATTCACCTACCATGATGTAGTCCTCATTCTGATGGATAAAAACATGCACTTGATTTTTTTCTTTCAGAGTGCAGTGTAATAGCACACAGAGTTAAAACCTGCAGTGTGATGCTGTAATGAGTTTGATGGACTACAATTCATAAACAATTCATATTTACCGACAACATAGGGAACCAGTCTCTCACTGGAATGCAGTCTTAATGAGGAACAGGTCTGTTTCTATGAAGTATCTTAAGGCAGCCTAATGATGGTATGCAAGCACATCACAAATTCTCGTCAATGAATTACAAATGAAGAGGTAAACCATCAGGCAGTTTTAGTGCACTGAATGATATTGCCCTCTTGGTGATGGTTAAAGC
This sequence comes from Lissotriton helveticus, assembly GCF_964261635.1. Taxonomy (NCBI): domain Eukaryota; kingdom Metazoa; phylum Chordata; class Amphibia; order Caudata; family Salamandridae; genus Lissotriton; species Lissotriton helveticus. The sequence goes on from NC_136065.1 coordinate 1,045,437,921, forward strand.
ATGCATCTTTGTAAAACAGTGCATGAGATTGTCCTCTGTTATACATAGATACTGTCTCATATTACTAACAGACAGCATGATGTGCTACTTAATGTGATGTATCAAGGCAAACAATCTTGTAACACTTCAAGGCATCTAGTGATCATTGTACTTAATAAACCACATTAAATTGTAATATACTATGTAATATAATCCTATATGTGATGGAAAGAAGTTCATTCTTGGTAACAGTAGTTTAGATAATAGCACAACTCTGCAACAGGCCTAGTGGTATCGTCCTCGCAGTGCTAGGAAAAAGCTCAGATATGTAACACACAATATCATACGGTCCTCGTTGCGATGGATAAAAACAAACAATTGTGATGCACACCAAGACTTGATTCAAAGTATAATAGTAGCTCACTTATAATAGGCAGCATATTTCCTCTGGCAGATGAAGGCACTCAAACCTGTCTCACTCAATTTAATATGGTCCTCAGTTCCACACTTCACTGCTCCACTTTCAAACTCTACGATCCTAATGACATCACCAAAACATTAGCAACCACCAAACTCAACAACCATTTCAATGACCCAGTCCCCTCAAGTTGCCTTCCCCACATCTACCAAGTCATCTCCCCTCTCTGGACCAAAATCATCAACGCCTCGCTAGTGCAAGGGCACATACAGGACTGCCTAAAAACAGGCCAGGTCACCCCTATACTAAAGAAACCAACAGCTAACTCTTCCGACCCCAAACAAATTCGGCCCATAACCAACATTCCCATGCTAGCCAAGGTCCTGGAAAAATGTGTTCAACAACAACTGAACCAACACATCACGGACTTCAACCTTCTGAACACCCACCGATCGGGTTTCAGACCCGGCCATAGCACAGAAACAGCCATTTTACAAATAGTGGACGACGAAAAAAATCTAAAAAGACTGGAAAATAGGCTCAGTCCTTCAATGGTTCAAATCCTTTCTGGAAAACAGAACGCATTCTTTCATGGTGAACTAAAATCTATCGTGCTCCTCACCGAACCCTCTGGGTGTACCACAAGGCTCTACCCTATCCCCCACCCTATTCAACCTATATGTCGAACCGCTAACCAAACTACTACAGCAGGCAAACATAGCCTACCACATGTACGCGGATGACACTCAACTCTACATCAAGATCTCCTCCATTGAAGACATAATATCAATGAACATGGCACTCAAAAAGACCGTCCACTGGCTAACAACCAACTTCCTCAAGCTAAACTCACAAAAAACAGAATTTCTTCTAATCTCCCCCCTAATAATTCCCAGGAGAAAAAGGAATGGTTCAAGTTGATCACTGCACTTAACTGCATGCCAACTCTGGTCGACTCCACCAAATCACTTGGAATTACACTTGATAAGAACCTTAAAATGCAAGCACATATCAACCTGTTAGCTAAAAACGCAAGCTTTCACCTCAACTATCTCAGGAAAATGAAACCTTTCATCGAGAACCCGGACCTCAAAACTGCTGTTTAGTCCTTAGTCATATCAAGGCTGGAGTACGGATGCACCACCCTCGTGGGACTTCCCAAAATCTCAACCGCCCCATTAAAAGCCTGTATCAACGCCGCAGCTAGACTCCTAACAGGATCCAGAAAATTTTACCACATATCACCACACCTGAAAACACTCAACTGGCTTCCCTTTGAAGCTAGAATCCACCTAAAAATGGGATGCATCACTCACAAAGCACTTCACCACAATACTCCCCCGTACCTATCGTAAAAACTGACCTTATCTGGAGGATTCAGACGTTCTAGGAGTGCTAACAATCTACTCCTGAAACCCTCATGCTTCAGAAAGAAAAAAAACCCTGACAGAGCATTCTCCGGAGCAGCATCAAGAATATGGTGCTCGCTTCCTCCCCACATCAGAAAAATCTCCTCTACTTTTCTGTTAAAAAAAGAAGCAAAATCATTCCTTATGTGTTCAATTCCTCCCATAAACTATCACATGGACCTTTTCCAGATGTACTCCGTATAGTTGCCCCCTCTTTCCCTCGAAAGACACCTTCGCTGCTCTCGACTCGTTGCTAGAAATACTGTTAAGCCTGCGACATTACGAACTTTGTAAAATAAGTCGATCTTATGTATGCTATTCGTTTTGCAATCTGTCCTATTTCGTATTGTGCCCCCATTGTAAAGCGCTCTGATAACCTTCGCTGGGTCTGCTCCGCACTATAGAAAACTCTAAAAATAAAATAAAAATAAAAATGTGCCCTTTTTTGCAATACATAAAAGCTCACATGCTATACACATGGTCACATGAATATTCGCCTACCACGATGTAGTCCTCATTCTGATGGATAAAAACATGCATGTGATTTTTTTCTTTCAGGGTGCAGTATAATAGCACACAGAGTTAAAACATGCAGTGTGTTGCTGTAATGAGTTTGATGTACTACAATTCCTAAACAATTCATATTTACTGACACCAGAGGGGACCAGTCTCTCACTGGAATGCGGTCTTAATGAGGAACAGGTCTGTTTCTATGAAGTATCTTAAGGCAGCCTTATGATGGTATGCAAGAACATCACAAATTCTCTGCAATGAATTACAAATGAAGAGGTAAACCATCAGGCAGTTTTAGTACACTGAATGATATTGCCCTCTTGGTGATGGTTAAAGCAGGCACATCTTTGTAAAACAGTGCATGAGATTGTCCTCTGTTATACATAGATACTGTCTCATATTGCTAACAGACAGCATGATGTGCTACTTAATGTGATGTATCAAGGCAAACAATCTTGTAACTTCAAGGTATCTAGTGATCATTGTACTTAATAAACCCACAATAAATTGTAATATACAATGAAATAAAATCCTATATGTGATGGAAAGAAGTTCATTCTTGGTAACAGTAGTTTAGATAATAGCACATCTCTGCAACAGGCCTAGTGGTGTCGTCCTCACAGTGCTAGGAAAAAGCTCAGATATGTAACACACAATATCATACGGTCCTCGTTGCGATCTATAAAAACAAACAATTGTGATGCACACCAAGACTTGATTCAAAGTAAAATAGTAGCTCACTTATATAACACCCTAAAACACCTGTAACATTCCAAGCTATGGTTATTGTGCAGGGTATGAGCAAAGCACTGGAAAGATTGTGATTGTGACCCTGCTGTGATTCATGTAGATAAACACCTTTATACCCCTTCATCATTGGCTCAATTCACAACACCTTGGGCCAGATGTAGGTAATTCCGATTTAACGACTCTTAAATACCGACTCATACCGAATCGGTATTTAAGAGACGGTAAATTGGAAGAAGGCAGATGTAGGTAAAAAATTACCGATTCTGTAAGAGTCTGTATTTACCGATTCTGTAAATACCGAATCGGTATTTCACATTGATTCCTATGGGCCTTGAAGCCCATAGGAATCAATGTGAAATACCGAATCGGTATTTACAGAATCGGTAAATACCGAATCTTGCAAGGGTGCAGGGGGTGTCACTTTGACACCCTCTAGCACCCCAAATACAGGCATGTGTGACATGTGGCACACATACATGCCCTAAGGGCATGTCTGTGTGTCACATTGCACAGGTGTGCATGCACAGATGTGCATGCACACCTGAATTCGGTATTTTACCACCCAATAGGATTGGGTGGTAAAATACCGACTCTGAAGGGCCTGTGGCACTCTTTGGAGTGTCACCTACATATGAATTTACAGAATCGGTATATTTACCGATTCGGTAAAATACCGAAGTGGTAAATTTACCGAATCGGTAAATATACCGATTCTGTAAATTCAGACCCACCTACATCTCAAAAGCCAAATACCGGTCGGCAACGGCCGAAATCGGCCGTTACCGACCGGTATTTCTATACCTACATATGGCCCCAAGTGCTTTGTTTAGTATCATCATTTTGGATTACAGAGCAAGCTGCTTTTTAATTCACAAAGGTTGACTTGTGGACCATTAGCTCATAGCTACAGAGGATGTATTTCAAGGAGTAGTCTTCATTTTCTTTTGAGAATTCCATTTTCCCTTGAACAAGTTTACATGCTTACATTTCTGAAAATATTACAAAGCAAGTAGAAGTAATAACATTTGAAAAACATTTTCCCCTGTCACGTAATCCCTTCAGCTATGCCATTTCCAATTTTTAGTCTGATTCCTTTCACTTTCCATCCATGAAACAGATTTAATCCGGCACTTGTTTGAAGTGAATCTCAGATTGTTCCCTGGGTGGGAATGGGCTGAAGAATTGTTTGGGGACAGTTACAAAGTAACACATTTGGAGGCACACAAATACTTTGCAGAGCAACAAAGCCCTGTGAAGATCACTATCCACACACACAAAAATGTTTGCTCACATTCAATAGTCATCTTTTTCCAAGTGTACATATATACTTGTTCACATTAGCCTCTGTGCTTTTTTGTGATGGATCGTTCGATGGATGATGCATGTTCTATGGACCAGGCTGTATAGAACCGTCATTGTGACGTATAAGTGCATGCATTTCCAAGGTACAACACAATATAGTTTTTTTTGTTACTCAAGCTCATACATTTTACTAATACACAGCATAATGTTATACATGCTTTCTGTTAAAGGAATAAGTGATAACACTAATTCACATTTATGTGGTACTTTTAATGATGGCTAAATTAACATGAACTGTTTCAATACAATATTATGTTACTCTGTGATAGAAGAAGCACACTTGTCTAAAATGCACCAAAATGTGTCCTCATTGTGTTGGATAAAAACACACAGTTGTGACACACATCTTGATACGGTCCTCATTGTGATGGATAAAAACACTAACCTCTGTAATAGGCAGCATATTATTTCCTGTGGCAGATAAAGGCACACAACATTAGCCCTTGGGATTTTTTGTGATGGTGATAAATTCATGTCCTACGGACCAGGCCTGCATAGAGCAGTCAGTGTGATGGAAAAATGCATTCATTTCCAAGATAAAATACAATATAGTTTTCTGAGTTACCTAAGATCATACACATGACAACTAAACAGCATATTGTTAAAGCATCTTTCTGTTAAAGGAATATGCAAAAACTATAAATCACATTAATGTGGTATTTTTAATGATAGCTACATTATCATGAACTTGCTCAATGCAACATGATATTTCTCTGTGATAGAAGCACACATGCCTAAAATGCCCCAAAATATGGTCCTCATTGCATTGGATCAAAACATACAATTGTGACACACATCTTGATAAGGTCCTCATTGTAATGGATAAAAACACCAACCTCTCTAATAGGCAGCATATTTCCTCTGGCAGATAAAGGCACTCAAACCTGTCTCACACAATTTAATATGGTCCTCGGTTTAACCCTTAAAGTGCACATAGGAGCATAATCTCAATATCTCAACACAATTCTGTAACATGCGTCATGATGTGCCCTTTTTTGCAATACATAAAAGCTCACATGCTATACACATGGTCCCATGAATATTCGCCTCCCCCGATGTAGTCCTCATTCTGATGCATAAAAACATGCATGTGATTTTTTTTTCTTTCAGAGTGCAGTGTAATAGCACACAGAGTTAAAACATGCAGTGTGATGCTGTTATAAGTTTGACGGACTACTAATCATAAACAATTCATATTTACTGACACCAGAGGGGACCAGTCTCTCACTGGAATGCAGTCTTAATGAGGAACAGGTCTGTTTCTATGAAGTATCTTAAGGCAGCCTTATGATGGTATGCAAGTACATCACAAATTCTCTGCAATGAATTAGAAATGAAGAGGTAAACCATCAGGCAGTTTTAGTGCACTGCATGATATTGCCCTCTTGGTGATGGATAAAGCATGCACATCTTTGTAAAACAGTGCATGAGATTGTCCTCTGTTATACATAGCTACTGTCTCATATTACTAACAGACATCATGATGTGCTACGTAATGTGATGTATCAAGGGAAACAATCTTGTAACACTTAAAGGCATCTAGTGAAAATTGTACTTAATAAACCCACATTAATTTGTAATATACAATGTAATATAATCCTATATGTGATGGAAAGAAGTTCATTCTTGGTAACAGTAGTTTAGAAAATAGCACAACTCTGCAACAGGCGTAGTGGTGTCGTCCTCGCAGTGCTAGAAAAAAGCTCAGATATGTAACACACAATATCATACGGTCCTCGTTGCGATGGATAAAAACAAACAATTGTGATGCACACGAACACTTGATTCAAAGTATAATAGTAGCTCACTTATATAACACCCCAAAACACCTGTAACATTCCAAGCTATGGTCATTGTGCAGGGTATGAGCAATCCACTGGAAAGATTGTGATTGTGACCCTGCTGCGATTCATGTAGACAAACAGCTTCATACCCTTTAATCATTGGCTCAATTCACAACACCAAGTGCTTCGTTTATTATCATCATTTTGGGATACAGAGCAAGCTGCTATTCAATTCACAAAGGTTGTCTTGTGGACTGTTAGCTTATAGCTAAGGAGGATGTATTTCAAGGAGTACCCTTCATTTTCTTTTGAGAATTCCATTTTCCTTTGAACACGTTTACATGCTTACATTTCTGGAAATATTACAAAGCAAGTAGAAGTAATAACATTTGAAAAACATTTTCCCCTGTCAAGTAATCCCTTCACCTATGCCATCTTCAATTTTTAGTCTGATTCCTTTCACTTCCCATCCTGTAAACAGATTTAATCCGGCACTTGTCAGAAGTGAATCTCAGATTGTTCCCTGGGTGGGAATGGGTTCAAGAATTGTTTGTGGACAGTTACTAAGTAACACATTTGGAGGCACACAAATACTATACAGAGCAACAACGCCCTGTGAAGATCACTATCCACACACAAAAATGTTTTGCTCACATTCAATAGTCATCTTTTTCCAAGAGTACATATGAACTTGTTCACATTAGCCTCTGTGCTTTTTTGTGATGGATCGTTCGATGGATGATGCATGTTCTATGGACCAGGCTGTATAGAACCGTCATTGTGACGTATAAGTGCATGCATTTCCAAGGTACAATACAATATAGTTTTTTTTGTTACTCAAGCTCATACATTTTACTAATACACAGCATAATGTTATACATGCTTTCTGTTAAAGGAACAAGTGATAACACTAATTCACATTTATGTGGTACTTTTAATGATGGCTAAATTAACATGAACTGTTTCAATACAATATTATGTTACTCTGTGATAGAAGAAGCACACTTGTCTAATATGCACCAAAATGTGTCCTCATTGTGTTGGATAAAAACACACAGTTGTGACACACATCTTGATACGGTCCTCATTGTGATGGATAAAAACACTAACCTCTGTAATAGGCAGCATATTATTTCCTGTGGCAGATAAAGGCACACAACATTAGCCCTTGGGATTTTTTGTGATGGTGATAAATTCATGTCCTATGGACCAGGCCTGCATAGAGCAGTCAGTGTGATGGAAAAATGCATTCATTTCCAAGATAAAATACAATATAGTTTTCTGAGTTACCTAAGATCATACACATGACAACTAAACAGCATATTGTTAAAGCATCTTTCTGTTAAAGGAATATGCAAAAACTATAAATCACATTAATGTGGTATTTTTAATGATAGCTACATTATCATGAACTTGCTCAATGCAACATGATATTTCTCTGTGATAGAAGCACACATGCCTAAAATGCCCCAAAATATGGTCCTCATTGCATTGGACAAAAACATACAATTGTGATACACATCTTGATAAGGTCCTCATTGTGATGGATAAAAACACCAACCTCTCTAATAGGCAGCATATTTCCTCTGGCAGATAAAGGCACTCAAACCTGTCTCACACAATTTAATATGGTCCTCGGTTTAACCCTTAAAGTGCACATAGGAGCATAATCTCAATATCTCAACACAATTCTGTAACATGCGTCATGATGTGCCCTTTTTTGCAATACATAAAAGCTCACATGCTATACACATGGTCCCATGAATATTCGCCTCCCACGATGTAGTCCTCATTCTGATGCATAAAAACATGCATGTGATTTTTTTTCTTTCAGAGTGCAGTGTAATTGCACACAGAGTTAAAACATGCAGTGTGATGCTGTTATGAGTTTGACGGACTACTAATCATAAACAATTCATATTTACTGACACCAGAGGGGACCAGTCTCTCACTGGAATGCAGTCTTAATGAGGAACAGGTCTGTTTCTATGAAGTATCTTAAGGCAGCCTTATGATGGTATGCAAGTACATCACAAATTCTCTGCAATGAATTAGAAATGAAGAGGTAAACCATCAGGCAGTTTTAGTGCACTGCATGATATTGCCCTCTTGGTGATGGTTAAAGCATGCACATCTTTGTAAAACAGTGCATGAGATTGTCCTCTGTTATACATAGCTACTGTCTCATATTACTAACAGACATCATGATGTGCTACGTAATGTGATGTATCAAGGGAAACAATCTTGTAACACTTAAAGGCATCTAGTGAACATTGTACTTAATAAACCCACATTATTTTGTAATATACAATGTAATATAATCCTATATGTGATGGAAAGAAGTTCATTCTTGGTAACAGTAGTTTAGAAAATAGCACAACTCTGCAACAGGCGTAGTGGTGTCGTCCTCGCAGTGCTAGGAAAAAGCTCAGATATGTAACACACAATATCATACGGTCCTCGTTGCGATGGATAAAAACAAACAATTGTGATGCACACGAACACTTGATTCAAAGTGTAATAGTAGCTCACTTATATAACACCCCAAAACACCTGTAACATTCCAAGCTATGGTCATTGTGCAGGGTATGAGCAATCCACTGGAAAGATTGTGATTGTGACCCTGCTGCGATTCATGTAGACAAACAGCTTCATACCCTTTAATCATTGGCTCAATTCACAACACCAAGTGCTTCGTTTATTATCATCATTTTGGGATACAGAGCAAGCTGCTTTTTAATTCACAAAGGTTGTCTTGTGGACTGTTAGCTTATAGCTAAGGAGGATGTATTTCAAGGAGTACCCTTCATTTTCTTTTGAGAATTCCATTTTCCTTTGAACACGTTTACATGCTTACATTTCTGGAAATATTACAAAGCAAGTAGAAGTAATAACAATCGAAAAACATTTTCCCCTGTCAAGTAATCCCTTCACCTATGCCATCTTCAATTTTTAGTCTGATTCCTTTCACTTCCCATCCTGGAAACAGATTTAATCCGGCACTTGTCAGTAGTGAATCTCAGATTGTTCCCTGGGTGGGAATGGGTTCAAGAATTGTTTGTGGACAGTTACTAAGTAACACATTTGGAGGCACACAAATACTATACAGAGCAACAAAGCCCTGTGAAGATCACTATCCACACACAAAAAATGTTTGCTCACATTCAATAGTCATCTTTTTCCAAGAGTACATATGTACTTGTTCACATTAGCCTCTGTGCTTTTTTGTGATGGATCGTTCGATGGATGATGCATGTCCTATGGACCAGGCTGTATAGAACCGTCATTGTGTCGTATAAGTGCATGCATTTCCAAGGTACAATACAATATAGTTTTTTTTGTTACTCAAGCTCATACATTTTACTAATACACAGCATAATGTTATACATGCTTTCTGTTAAAGGAATAAGTGATAACACTAATTCACATTAATGTGGTACTTTTAATGATGGCTAAATTAACATGAACTTTTTCAATACAATATTATGTTACTCTGTGATAGAAGAAGCACACTTGTCTAAAATGCACCAAAATGTGTCCTCATTGTGTTGGACAAAAACACACAGTTGTGGCACACATCTTGATACGGTCCTCATTGTGATGGATAAAAACACTAACCTCTGTAATAGGCAGCATATTATTTCATGTGGCAGATAAAGGCACACAACATTAGCCCTTGGGATTTGTTGTGATGGTGATAAATTCCTTTCCTACGGACCAGGCCTGCATAGAGCAGTCAGTGTGATGGAAAAATGCATTCATTTCCAAGATAAAATACAATATAGTTTTCTGAGTTACCTAAGATCATACACATGACAACTAAACAGCATATTGTTAAAGCATCTTACTGTTAAAGGAGCTTTCTGTTAAAGGAATATGCGAAAACTATAAATCACATTAATGTGATATTTTTAATGATAGCTGCATTATCATGAACTTGCTCAATGCAACATGATATTTCTCTGTGATAGAAACACACTTGTCTAAAATGCCCCAAAATATGGTCCTCATTGTGTTGTATAAAAACATACAATTGTGACACACATCTTGATATGGTCCTCATTGTGATGGATAAAAACACCAACCTCTCCAATAGGCAGCATATTTCCTCTGGCAGACAAATGCACACAAACCTGTCTCACACAATGTAATATGATTCTCAGTTTAACCTATAAAGTGCACATAGGAGCATAAGCCCCATATATATAGGAGCAATTGCAAAGCATAAATGAACACAATGTTGTGACACACAATATGAAGTTGTTTTTAGAGTCCTGAACAGATGTTCATATGATTGATACACTTATAAAGTTGTGGCAGAATCTATAATATGTTAAAAATCTCAACACAATTCTGTAACACCCGCCATGATGTGCCCTTTTTTGCATTACATAAAAGCTTACATGCTATACACATGGTCACATGAATTGCCTACCACAATGTAGTCGTCATTCTGATCGATGAAAACACTGTTGTGTTTTTGTTTTAGAGTGCAGTATAATAGCATACCGAGTTAAAACATGCAGTGTGATGCTGTAATGAGTTTGATGGACTACAGTTCTTAAACAATTCATATTTATTGACACCAGGGAGGACCAGTCTCTCACTGGAATACAGTCTTAATGAGGAACAGGTCTGTTTCTATGAAGTATCTTAAGACAGCCTTATGATGCTAGGCAAGCACATCACAAATTCTCTGCAATGATTTACAAATGAAGAGGTAAATCAACATGCAGTTTTAGTGCACTGCATAATATTGCCCCACTGGTGATGGTTAAGCATGCACATCTTTGTAAAACACTGTATGAGATTGTCTATTGTTATACATAGATATTGTGTCATATTACTAACAGACAGCATGTTGTGCTTCTTAATGTGATGTATCAAGGCAAACAATCGTGTAACACTTCAAGGCATCTAGTGATCATTGCACTTAATAAACCCGAATTAATTTGTAACATACAATGTAGTATAATTCTATTTGTGATGGAAATAAGTTCATTCTTGGTAACAATAGCTTAGATAATAGCACAACTGTGCAACAGACCTAGTGGGGTGGTCCTCACAGTGATATACAAAAGCTCAGATGTATAACACACATCATATGGTCCTCGTTGTGATGGATAAAAACAAACAATTGTGATGCACACCAAGACTCGATTCAAAGTATAATAGTAGCTCACTTATATAACACCCCAAAACACCTGTAACACTCCAAGCTATGGTCATTGTGCAGGGTATGAGCAAACCACTGAAAAGATTGTGATTGTGACCCTGCTGTGATTCATATAGACAAACACCATTATACCCCTTTATCATTTACTGGAGAAGCGTGGCTCAATGGTTAGAGTGGCAGACCCTGATGCAGAGGTCTGGCCCGGGACCAGGGTTCAATTTCCCCGGACCTGATAATTCTCGCCTCGGTGCCTAGTCTAATCATGGGTCCCACTCTGTGACTCTGGGCAATAGCTTGCTTAATCTCCACAACAGCCCCAGCAGCGCTTGGATGCCTGGCTTCACCTTGGGGGTGCCCAGGAGTGGACATTTCACAGGAAAGCCAGGATGGGTTCCACAGCGGTATGAATACAGAGCTACAAGGCCTCTGGGTAGAAGTGCGCTATTTAAATACTATACATTTACATTTACATTTACTCAATTCACTACACCAAGTGCTACATTTATTATAATTTTGGATTACATGAGCAAGCTGCTTTTTAATTCACAAAGGTTGTCTTGGGGACAGTTAGCATACAGCTACAGAGGATGTATTTCAAGGGGTAGTCTTCATTTTCTTTTGAGAATTCCATTTTCCCTTGAACAAGTTTGCATGCTTAGATTTTGGGAAATATTCTGAAGCAAGTAGAAGTAATAACATTTTAAAAACATTTTCCCCTATGGAATAATCCCTTCATCTATGCTATTTCCAATTTTTTGTCTGATTGCTTCCACTTCCAACCCTGTAAACAGATTTAATCTGGCACGTGTTAGAAGTGAATCTCAGATTGTTCCCTGGGTTGGAATGGGCTGAAGAAATGTTTGTGTACAGTTACAAAGTAGCACATTTGCAGGCACACAAATACTTTGCAGAACAACAAAGCCCTCTGAAAAATCACTAACCCCACACACAGAAGTATTTACTCACATTCACTAGTCATCTCTTTGCAAGTGTAAATGTATACCTGTGCACATTAGCACCTGTGCTTTTTTATGATGGTCGATTGGCTGGATGATGCATGTCCTAGGGACCAGGCCTGTATAGAGCCCTCATTGCGATGGATGAGTGCACACATTTCCAAGATACAATACAATATAGATTCTTTTAGTTACTTAAGATCATACACATTACTAATACACAGCATAATGTCATAGGAGCTTTCTGTTAAAGGAATATGTGATAACACTAATTCACATTAATGTCGTACTTTTAATGATGGCTAAATTAACATGAACTTGTTCAATTCAACATGATGTGACTGTGTGATAGAAGAAACCCACTTGTCTAAACTGCACCAAAATGTGTCCTCATTGTGTTGGATAAAAACACACAGTTGTTATACACATCTTGATACAGTCCTCATTCTGATGGATAAAAACGCTTTACTAATACCCAACATAATGTTAAAGAAGCTTACTGTTAATGGAATGTGCAATAAAACTAAATCGCATTAATGTAGTACTTCTAATGAAGCTACATTAACATGAACGTGTTCAATGCAACATGATGTGACTCTGTGTTAGCAGAAGCACACATGTCTAAAATGAACCAAAGTGTGGTCCTCATTGTGTTGGATAAAAACACACAATTGTGACACACATCTTGATACAGTCTTCATTGTGATAGATAAAAACGCCAACCTCTGTAATAGGCACCACAATATTAATTGTGGCAGATAAAGGTACACAACCCTGTCTCATAAAATTTAACATGGTCCTCAGTTTGACCTATAAGTGCACATAGGAGCATAAGCCACCTTTATATAGGAGTAATTGTAAAGCATAAAAGAGCACCTTCTTGTGATACACAAAATATGAAATGGTTTTCTGTGTCCATAAGAAAGGTTCATATGCTTGATACACATGTAAAGTTGCGGCAGTGTCTATTACATGTTAGAAACACAAAAGAAAACTGTAACATGTGCTTTGCTATGCTCCTTTTTGCAATGTATAAAACCTCACAATTTACACACATGGTCATCTGAATTGCACACCACAATGTAGTCCTCATTTTGATGGATAAAAACACGCAAGAGTTTTTTTTTTTATCAGAGTGTGGTGTAATATCACAGAGAGTTAAAACATGCAAGGTGATCTCGTTATGAGTTTGATGGACTAAAAGTCTTAAACAAATCATATTTATTGACACCAGATGGGACCAATCTCACATGAATACAGTTGTAATGAGGAATTGGTCTATTTCTATTAAGAATCCTATGGTAGCCTTGTTATTGTATGCCAGCACATCACAAAGTCTCTGCGATTAATTACAAATGAAGAAATAAACCAACATGCAGTTGTAGTGCACTGCATGATATTGCCCTCCTTGTAATATTTAAAACATGCACATCCATGTAAAACTATATGAAATTGCCTTCTATGATAAATAGACAATCTCTCATGTTGTAACAGATAGCATGATGTGCTCCTTAATGTGATGTATCAAAGCAAGGGATCTTGAAATCTGTCATGGCATCTAGCGCTCATTGCACTTGATAAACACAAATTAATTTGTTACATACAATGAGATATATTCCTATTTGTTATGGAAAGAAGTTAATTCTTGGTAACAGTACTTTAGGTACTAGCACAATTTTGCAACAGACCTAGTCGTGTGGTCATCACAGTGATAGGAAAAAGCTCAGTTGTGTAACACACAACATCATGCGGTCCTCATTGTGATGGATAAAATCAAACTGCTGTGATGCACAACATGACTTGATCCAAAGTATGATAATAGTAGCTCATATATATAACATACCAACACATCTGTAACACTCAAAGCTATGGTCATTTTAGAGGGCAGGAGCAAACCACTGGCAAGATTATGATTGTGACCCTGCTGGTTCTTTTTTTTTTTAAGGTTTCCAAAGAAAGTTTTATTCGGCTGACGCGTTTCAACCAAACTGGTCTTTCTCAAAGCCAATACATACGTGGTGATTATACCCTATCACCTATAAACACCAAGCTCACATATGAGTAAACATAGTGAAAAGACTTTGTTGGACCTTGTACGATGTCCAGAACCTTTGGAAGAAGGCCTGATATAAATAGGTCTAGGCAACGTAAATAAATTAACACAAGTGCATGATTTACCTTATGCTTTCACATGATCACAATATATAGGGTCATCAAAAATATATATAAATATTTATCTTAATAACAGATAAACATTTAAGTTCTACTAAGTTTCTAAACTTGTATAATTAATGGAAAGCACATACTCGACACGGGTACATTGAGAAACGCCACCCGAAAATAACAAATCCAATGCCTGTCATCCCAGCACACCATGCGCAGCCGCCACGCCGCCCCGCAACCATGACCCTGCTGTGATTCATGATGCTTTTTCAATAAAGGATTTAATAGCGCACAATGTTGCAATATGAAATGTGATATAATCATTTTAATGGACTAAACTATCAAAAACAACTCCTGCTTATCAGCACCTAAGGGGAACAATCTCTGTCAGGAGTGCACTCAGAATCGGGTACAGTCCTACCTCTATCAAGCATCTTAAGGCAGCCTTATGAAATTTTTGTGCAGTGAAATGCCGGCGGTGGGGAACGCGAGTCTTTCAATGAAGGGCTCAGCTCCTTCAATTATAAGTTCCCGATCGAGGTCCTCCTCTGCTGCCTCGTCTCTCCCTGGTATGCCAACAATGCGGAAGTCCTTGAAATACTTGTGTTCCCCACCGCCGGCATTACACTGCACAAAAATGTCAATGCATCACGGGTTCTGCCAGAAATCATACGCTTCACATGGGATGTACATCGTACATGAGGAGAAGAACCATGTGAGGCCCCCATGAGAACCATTCACAAAGCTACAGCTTGAAAGCCATTAACAAGTCCCCCCTGTCATCATCTAATTATTTTGAAGCGTGAATATCATATTGAAGCACCAGCAACCGCCGCGGTCGTTTCTGGACACAAGAGAAAAAGGACCACACCCCTTGAGTTCATAAGGCATCATCACCCGTGAGAATTCCCTCACCTCAAATG